>NC_057848.1:134163487-134466517 GCF_910594005.1 Cervus elaphus | reverse complement strand
GCTATCTAACCACCTTATCCATTATAGCCATTACAATCATTATTTATTTTGATGCTCAGTTGTCCCAGTTATGGTCAGTGGATGTACACACTATGTTTTTTATATGAACCTAATGCTTTTTTAGATGTAGTTTAGATATAGTTTATCATCTTTCCAGTACTTTTTACTTTCTGGCACAAGATATTTAAAGTTCGTGTAGCGCTTTCTGTATTCCAGCCCTAGAAACAGGCATTTCTCCTTTTAGCAAGGGGGAGGGTACTCTGGTAGAAACCAGAATCCAACAGCTAAATTGTGCTCGTTACTATTGGGGTGTTCTTGTCACCTAGGCCTTTTCTTTGAACTGAGGAAGTAATACACACTTAAACACACACACATTTATATCAGAAAACAAACATGGACACATACTGACTAATCTTGCTTCTTAGTTTTTCTGCATTCCATATCTGTCTCTATTCTCTGTTAGTGAGACATCTGCTTCCCAGCTTTATCAGTCTATTAGGGAGGGAAATAGAGTAGAAAGTGGCTTCTTTTGCAGACTTCAGTCACTCTGTTTTCAAAGTCTTTAATTCATCTGTATCTGCTCAAGTATGTTTTGCTTTCATATCCTTAACTTTTAGAATTTGGTGGGGTGCTGATTTATAGGTACCCTTTTTCTTTCTCCCCAAAAAGCACTTCTTGGGTTCAGCTAAGCCAGCTATTAATATCTTCCATCCCCTCTACACCTTCAATAATTAGCTAACATCTCTAACACTTTTTCCACTCCTTTCAGTGTCTTTATTCGTTTTGAGTTTATGTATTTTAATTTATTCTCATTTTAATGAAGTTTGTTGCTGATAAATGCAGTTCAGTAATTGGCCTAGATAATTTTTAAAACTGTCTTATGTTTCCATTATCTTCTTTTTCTAAAGTATGTTGACCTTTCTCACCCCATCTCATTTCCTGAGTCATATGGTGTAGAATCAATTCAGATGTTAATTAGATTCTTAAATAAAGCTTTTCTTAATGACTTGATTTAATTTGATCTTTATCCGTTGTATTGCTTAGAATTTATTTTACTTACCTAGTATTCGAGTAAGAGTTGTTGCTTTATGTATGCAAATTCACCTTTAATATTTGAAAAGGCCATCTCATAATCCCTGATCTTGTGATTGGAGCATACTGCCACCAGATGGTGAGAGGGAGCTCTTGCCAGGCAGCTCAAGCAGAAAACTTAAGAGGGTGCTTTTATCATATTTTATATAATCCAAGTATCATACCTTAATTTGAAATAGCCAGCTTTGAAAATGCCAGTAATGGTTGTACGACAGTATACAAATCATAGGCTTTGGACTCAAATGAACTTGAGTTCAGATCCTGCTTCTTCAAGTTGCTATTCCATGGCCTTAGACATAAGTTATCTTAGTTTTTCAGAGCTTCCTTATCTATAAAACTGGACCAATAATAACTATTGGATAACTGTGAATAACAATTCATAGAATTGTATGGATTAAATGGGATCATATATGGAAAACCCTAGCCTGGTGACTGGTATTTAATCAGTATTCAACAAGTGTCAACCTGGTCTTTGTCACTGTGGTTGTTACACACATGGGCTGTGCATGAACACATTCTTTAAGAAAGGAAGCAGGAGCTCAAAGAAGAGGAAGTAGTTATAAATTCTGTTTCTAACATTTGAGGAGTCATTTAGTGTTTGTGTACACTTGCACATATTTTAAAAGGAGGAACAAAACCAAGGAACAAAACCAAGGTGGAATTAGAAGCTTTTTCCTAGTAATTGACTTCTGTTTATTCTGAATCTTTGCCTAAACTCAAGTGCCTCCATTATAATTTGCTGTTAAACCTTAGAACTTACACAGTCCTCTGTAGGTAAACTCCTCAAGAGTTCTTGTGACCCTTAAGCACATCAGGAAACCAGGTTCTTGCCTGTTACAGAGAAGTCAAAATGTATGTTGCTTTACCAGCAGAGGAGTTGCTTTTCCTCTTCAGAGCTTTCTTTTTCCCAGGAGTTTGGTCTAACTAATATCTTCACACTTGTTAAGTTACTTAACCTCACAACATTCCTATGGAGGGAATTATTTTTATTTGTATTTTAAAGATGGGGAAATTGAGGCACGGAGTGATTTTTTTGTTGTTGTTGTTGTTGTTGTTGCTGCTGCTGCTTTTGGCCAGAGACACACAGCTTAGAGGAAGTTCTAAAATAATGCATGCAGTTGGGCTCTAAAGTTTGTACTCTTAACCCATGTGTTACTGCTCATCATTTTCTAGACTTTTTAATAGCATGCTGCTATATCATATAATTAATTAGGCTTAGGTATCTCTTCCAAAGGCTAGAAAGAAATAAACTAAAATCCAGCATTATGGGCAGTTTAAATTTTTCTCTTTATTTTCCATATTTTGTTAAATGAGCATGTACATAATCGAGGACCTAAAGTTATTTAGGTTCATAGATGCTAAAGGTGAAATGGCCACTAGTGATTTGGTTCAGATCCCACAAATGAATAAACCATAATCCAACATTAAATGATTTACTTGAAACTCAGTGCATCCTTTTCTTATAGCTCTTGTTTCTTTTCTCCTATTCCCTTTGCCCTTCACTCAGAATACTTATAAAACTAAGCAAGATATTTTCAGATATAGTGTATGAATTGGTTTCTTTGTAGAGAATAATTTGGATCTTTATTGTCTAACAAACGTTTTTTGAGAAAACCTAAAATAACCATTGTTAGATATTAAACTAGTATACTGGTTAAACTGACATATCATTTTAATCATTAAAAATGATGTAGGGGTGAATATTTAATGACAGGAGAAAATATTCACAAATGTTATATTATTAAAACAATATTTCATTTAGGTACATGTTACTCCCCCTTCAGAATAGGGAAAACCAACATATTTCAACACTAATTTGAATTTTTTTAATAAGATATTTCCGGGCCACTAAAAGTTAGCTTAGCCTATGGAAATTATAGTAATTTTCAGTTATCTTTACTCTTCAAGAAAAAACGCTTTTACTAAAAAAAGAAAATCTTTTTTATCCAAGTGTATTTAAATCATAGGGCATTTACCTTGCAAATTTTTTCATTATTAAAGTACTTTCTGAAGTAAGTTTGAGTATTTGGTAGCTAATAATAGGATTCTTTCTCTTTTCTACTGTATCTTTTCACTGTGACTTAAATGAAGTGCATCTTCTAATATTATAAAAAAAAAATCCTTTTACTTTGAGATACTGTTCCTTTTTTTTTTTTTTTTAATGTTTACTTTTTAAGGTACAGTTACTAATGGTACCGGTAAGTTTCTTGCATTGTAACAAACCAGATAATACATGGTGTCATGGAGGCTAAAATTAGAGAAGTTGGAAAGGAGAGCTTGTCATACTTTCATTTTGTTATTTTCAGTAAGAACTACTTCCTTTTGAAGTGTGTTATATTTTTTAGTCTCCGTTGCTGTGTGCTCAGTCACTCAGTCGTGTCCCACTCTTTGTGACTCCATGGATTGTAGCCTGCCAGGCTCCTCCGTCCATAGGATTTCCTAGGCAAAAATATTGGCGAGGGTTGCCATTTCCTTCTCCATTTTCAGCCTCTAGTGTCTGAGGAAGACATGTTGATTTCAGATCTCTGAGTAGGAAGAGACTGCTTCCTTCATATCTGTGTTGAATGATAAAAGAGCCCTGATTGATTGTGACTTTTTC
Source organism: Cervus elaphus (assembly GCF_910594005.1). NCBI lineage: Eukaryota > Metazoa > Chordata > Mammalia > Artiodactyla > Cervidae > Cervus > Cervus elaphus. The sequence continues at coordinate 134,462,826 of NC_057848.1, read as the reverse complement.
TTTGTTTTAAATCAATGCAGATCTGGTTATATCTTGTGAAGTTTGAGTCTATAACTCAACTGATTTCTATTTCATACTAAAGTAGTCTTCAGAATGTCCAAAATGAAATATGAATGCATGAATTATTGTTTTATTTTAGACTATGTCTTTTTTTTTTTTCTTACAGACAGCACAACAATAGAAAAATTAAGAGCTATTTGTTTAGACCATGCCAAACTTGGAGACAGCAGCCTTAGTCCATCTCTTGACTCACTTTTCTTTGGTCCTTCAGCCTCACAAGTACTATACCTAACAGAGGTTTGTTTTTACTTTTTGAATTTACCCCATGTTCTTTAAATTTGATCTCTTATATGATAGTGTGAAGAACATGGAATACTTGTGAAGTATTTTTGAAAGAATTTAAAAATACAGGAAAATTTTAAACTAATGATGATGAGGCAAATAAGTTGTCTTTTTAAAATCTTTTAATACAGTTTTTCTTTTTTCCAGGTAGTCTATGCCTTGTTAATGCCTGCTGGTGCACCTCTGGCTGATGATTCCTCTGATTTTCAGTTTCATTTCTTGAAAAGTGGTGGCCTCCCCCTTGTCTTGAGCATGCTAACCAGAAATAACTTCTTACCAAATGCAGATATGGAAACTCGAAGGGGTGCCTACCTCAATGCTCTTAAAATAGCCAAGCTGTTGCTAACTGCCATTGGCTATGGTCACGTTCGAGCCGTGGCAGAAGCTTGTCAGCCAGGTGTGGAAGGCGTGAATCCCATGGCATCGGTAATACAGACTTTTTAAAAAATCTTTTTATAATAACAGATGGCAGTTTTTAAAGTTAAACTTAGTAACTCTTAAGTATAGAGTTCAGAGTTGATTCAAAATGCTTTCAGTTCCTTTCCAGTAGTACCTCATTTTATTGGTTTCCTTCTATTAAATTATATTTGTATTAAAATTAAAAATGCTTTTCACTGACTGTACTCTTAGCAGAGAGTTCTTCCTGGCCCCCTTAAGTCCTGTTGACTTTCAATTAATGTTTATTGACACGTAGTTGACTACAATGTTATGTTAGTTTCAGGTGTGCAGCATAGTGATTTGATGTTTTTATAGATCATACTTCATGTAGTTATAAAATATTGGCTATATTCCCTGTGCTCTACCTTCCATCCTTATAACTCACTTACTTTATACATAGTAGTTTGTACCTCTTATCCTCTTCACCTTTTTTGCCCTTCTCCAACCTACCCCTTTCCACTCTGGTTACCACTAGTTTGTTTTCTGTATCTGTGGTTCTATTTCTGTTTAGCTATACTTGTTTGTTTTATCTTTCAGATTCCACATATACATAAAAATATATGATATTTGTCTTTCTCTAACTTATTCTATTAGCATAATACCCTCATGATTGTCCATGTAGTCACAAATGGCAAACCTTTCCATTCTTTTTGTGGCTGAGTAATATATTCCATACACTACCCACAGACCACGTCTTCTTTATCCATTCATCTGTTGATGGACACTTAGGTTGCTTCCTTTCATATCTTGGTAATTGTGAATAACGCTGTTAATGAACGTTGAGGTGCATGTGTCTGTCCAAATTAGGGTTTTCATTTTCTTCAAGTATATACCCAGGACTGGAATTGTTGGATCCCGATCCCTGTTTGCAGATGACATGATAACGATTTTTAGAAAACCCTAAAGGCTCCACCAAAAAAAATAGTAGAAAAAGTGAATTCAGTAAAGTTGTAAGAATCAAGATTGATATACAGAAATCTGTTGCGTTTCTATATGCTAATAATAAACTATCAGAGAAATCAAAAAAAGGAGTCACATGAAAAAAAATATGTAGCAATAAATTTAACCGAGGAAATCAAAGACCTATAGTCTGAAGATTATAAGACATTGATAAAAGGAAGTTGTAATACAATATGAAGAAATGGAAAGTTTTGCTGTGTTCATGGAGTGGAAGAATTAATATTGTTAAAATGTTCATACCCAAAGCAATCTACAGATTTAATGCAATTACTATCAAAATACTTGTGACATTCTTCACAGAACTAGAACAAATAATCCTAAAGTTGGTATGGAACCACTAGAAACCCCAGATAGTCTTCAATTACTTTATTTATTTTGGCCTTGCTGAGCAGCTTGTGGGATTTTAGTTTCCCAACCAGAGAATGAACCCGGACTCTCAACAGTGAAAACGCAGAGTCCTGACCACTGGACCACCAGGGAAGTCACTCTTTCAATTATTTTAAACCTATTAAAAACTCCATATGAATCTTTTACTACCTCATATAGACACAGGTGGTAATAAAAAAGATGTACAGTTGACCCATGTACAACACAGGTTTGAACTGCTCGAGTCTACTTATACATGGATTTTTCAATAAGCACTGCAGTACTACACCATCCTAATTTGATTGGAACCACAGATACCCAGGGCCAACTGTAAAGCTATGTGCAGATTTTCGACTGCATGGAATGTCTGTCTTAACACACATGCTGTTCAGGCGTCACCTGTAACTGATTTACCCTTTTGCCAGCCTCTCTTCCCACCTTAACAGGCTTAACCTCCAATTCTGATCTCATTTTGACTGTTGTCGTCTTGATGGCATCCTTGATCCATTTTAGCAAAGGTTCTCAAGACATGCCAGAATTCAGTGTCTGTCACGAGAAGTCAAAACTATGCATTTGAGTTCTTTTACATGCCTCATAAGTGATAGTTTTCTAAGTTAGCAATAGAAGATACAAGGTTCAGGAATACAAATTTTCTGTTTTAGGAATGGCTTAGGTCTTAGGGAGATTAGAATATTGATTATATATGTGATGTTATAATAATCACATGTAATTGAGGTAATAACATAATTATTTTAGGTGTGATGAAGATACTTATGATTATGTTTAAAAGAAAGAACCCTCTCAAAAATAATTGTCATTTACAAATAAAATTATAGTATTTAGGATTTGCTTCAAAATAATCCTGGGGTAGGGAGAGGATGGAAAGTGAGCAGGAGTGGTTAGCCAAGATAATTTTGGTCCTTTTGTTCATAATTGTTAAAGCAGCACAGTGGGTAATACTGTTCTCTCCATTGTCATATATATTAGAAATTTTCATTAAAAAGGATAATGAAAAAAAAGTGGCCTAAGTCTTAAATTGTTCTGTATTAAAAGTAGTATATTTACTAGGATTTTTAAACAGTGGTATTCTTCTTAAGATAAAAACAAATTTTTATTGTAATCCCTGACACAGGAGCTTGTTAATGAGGTAAACAGAAAATATAAATGCTTCCCTCTTTCACTTTTCTCTTTTATTCAGAAAATGTGCTACTGTGGATATGAAGGTACATAATAGCCTCTAATCTCAAGGAGCTCACAGTCAGCAGGACACTAAAGGCAAAATTAGTAACACAGAGTTGTCTTAAATACTGTTGTAGAAATACTTGGAGCATAAAGAGGAGGTAGAACTTGTAAAACAGAATTGCCTGGCTGATGACTTTAAAGTAACATTTTTTCTTTATGAACTTAAGTGTGATGCTCTAGTGCCTTTTATACATTAATGCTTCTATTCTGTTACTGATATTCCTTAGTTTTTCTCCTTTTCTAAGAAGAATTTGATGACCAGGTGAATGGGGAGCAGACTCTGCCCAGGAGCATGCATGTGGAGTACTTTACTGAGTTTCTAGATAGAATTGGAATGAGTCAGTTTGGTTTATCATTCACTCACCTCTACAAGTTATGCTGAATGCAGCTGTAGAGACACAAGTCAGATTGATCTAAAAGGGATTTGCAGAGGGATATGTGGCCCTCCACTGCACAAGGTAAAGAGAAAGCCCACATTGTTGGTAATGCAAAGAACTTTTTGTGTAAGCCACACAGGTTCTACAGTATATTTACAGAAGGCACGTCATCGGGGGCGGGGGGGATGAATGAGGGGCAAATGATTGGCTCTGGCTATGTACATAGTATTAAAATGTTTGACTTTTTTCAGGTCAACCAAGTGACTCATGATCAAGCAGTGGTGCTACAAAGTGCCCTTCAGAGCATTCCCAATCCATCATCTGAATGCATGCTTAGAAATGTGTCAATTCGTCTTGCTCAGCAAATATCTGATGAGGTTAGTATTAAACTTGTAAGGCTCTCAAATTCCAGAAGGTTCATTTCTTTCATTTTTGACCCTCTGTTAATGTAGAAATAACCCTTATCACATTTGGGGGCTTCCTTTTCCTAGACCCACTCACTCTAATCACCAAGTCAGTCCAGATAAAGTCCCCTTAACATGAATTGTATCTAATGTTAATATTAGTACTTTTTGGTTTTAATCACCTTACCAGGTGGCTCAGTGGTTAAAAAAAATCCACCTGTAAATGCAGGAGATGTAAGAGATATGGATTCGATCCCGAGGCTGGGAAGATCCCCTGGAGCAGGAAACGGCAACCCACTCCAGTGTTCTTGTCTGGGAAATCCCAGGGATAGAGGAGCCTGGTTGGCTACAGTCATGGGGTCGCAAAGAGTTGGCCACAACTGAGCAGCTGAACACATAATACATGATGTACAATGAATAGCATCCTTTTAAAGTATATACTTCAGTAAAATCTAACAAATACATGTTTATGTCACACCTCCACTGTAGTCAAGACACAGAACATCTCTGTCCCTCTTTCTGTATGCCCCTTTGCAGTCACTTCTTCCTCTGGCCTCAGATAACCACTGATCTTTTCTTACTGTATAGTAGTTTTCACTTTCTAGAATTTTACACAAGTGGAATCTTACAGTTTGTGTTCTTTTATGTCTAGCTTCTTTCACGCAGAATAATGGCTTTGAGCATTATCTGTGTGGTGTGGACCTTTAGTCCATTCCTTTTTATTGCTGAGTATTATATCCCATTAAGAATATTCCACCTTGTGTTTATCTACATACTTGGCGAAAGACATTTGGATTGTTTCTCTTTCTTAGCTCTGAATGAAGCTCCTGTGAACATTCTGTACAAGTGATTGTGTGGATGTAAGTTTTTATTTCTCCTGGGTAAAAAAACTAGGAGTGGAATGGTTAGGTCACGTCTGTAGTGTTTTTCAGATTCTTCTGAAAGTAGTGTAGAGCCGGATAATAACTTGGAGAGCAGACTTCATGGTATTGCTGTTAAACGAAATAATGGAACAAAGGCAATGTGGGAACCTAAAGTCAGTGGTACTGCTTCATAGCCATTTCTGTTTCCTTTACAGAGAAGCATTTTTGCTTTTCTAGGGATTTTTTTCATTCCAATGCTTTATCCACTGTTCTAATTACTCATTGTCTTGCAGGCTTCAAGATACATGCCTGATATTTGTGTAATTAGAGCTATCCAAAAAATCATCTGGGCATCAGGATGTGGGGCATTACAGCTAGTATTTAGCCCAAATGAAGAAATCACTAAAATTTATGAGAAGGTAAGAATTACCACAGAAATATAATACTTTAAAGTAAATGCTGTTTAATTGTGCATGAGGCTGAATTATTATATCTGCCATCTTTAAAAGTAAAACCAGTTGCATTTTAATGGTTGAAAGTAAACTGGTAGCTATAGTTAAGGTGAGGATATAGTAAAATTTTACTTTGAAAATAAACTACTTCGGATTTGTGCCACAAGGCTTTTTCTTAAACTATCTTACTTCTCACTATGATCAGATATAATTGTTTCATACTGAATTTGCTTTCTCCTATTCTCTTTATTCTTCTTTCATTATCTTTTTGTCTTGTGTAAATTTTAGTTTGGGTGACTGTCTGTTGGGATACCATGGCATTTAAGTATTTTTGATTCTTTTAAAGCAGTCAAGAATATCAACCAGTTAGGTATCATCCTTGATCTCCCATTAGATTAATCAAGTCATTTAAAGAAGAGAGACTGACTCTTGACTTTCTGTTATATATACCTGCCCTTGATAACCACTGCTGCTTTTATAGAAGGGGAAATTAAATTGTCAGAGCTTCCCTTTTATGGCCAACATAACCCTGATTTGCCTGGGATATGTCTATGTCCTATAGTATGTCTGGTGTGGTGGTGTTTATTCATTTAGCTAATATTTGAATGCCTGTTCTTTTGCCAGCATGTACTAGAAACGCTGCTTATTGATAAATTCAGGTTAGAATTTATTAGCTACCTACTGAAGCATATTTTAGTTTATAAAACCTTCAAATCCTTCCTGAACAGTGGTCTTAAGACCATTGTGTTTGAATAAAATAGTGCTGTAGGCAAGCTACATGATGGAACTAGTCAGTTGAGTAGTCTGTCTGCAGTGCCAGAATGATTCTTGAGGAAGGAACAGTTGTTGGTGCAGAAGTACACAACTCAGAAGGTCTCTGGGAGCCAGAAGGGCAGAGAAGCAGGCAGTATGCTCGGTGTGCTTCCGCAGCCCTCCTTGGGATGTAGCGGAAGAATGGCATTAGACTTCATCCTCTGGAGTCATCTCTGGACTATTCCAAAGGGGCCTTAGGAGTTGTAGGGAAAGAGGCTCATGCCAAGTGGTTTAAGTGAGTAGGTATGTATTAAGCACTAACTTGAAGTTGTATGAGATTTTTCTTAAATGCATCTCTAGGTAATTTGTCCCTGACTATAATTTTACAGACCAATGCAGGCAATGAGCCAGATTTGGAGGATGAACAGGTTTGCTGTGAAGCAATGGAAGTGATGACATTATGTTTTGCCTTGATTCCAACAGCCTTAGATACTCTTAGTAAAGAAAAGGCTTGGCAGACATTCATTATTGATTTACTATTGCACTGTCACAGCAAGTAAGTATCTTTTTAATTGTAAGAGATTTGATCTTAATTTTTGAAGCAGAAATGAATTAATTTATGTTGGCAAAATTTGTCCCGGAAATCAAATGTTTATTGTCTCTATAGAACATTAATATTGAGGAAATTTTTATTAAACTGTGTTTTTGCCTAGACCTGAATTTGTTTGGTTTTGTCCACACAATGCCAACATTATTCTCAAAAGTAAAATTACTTTTTCTATAATTCCAGAATTTAGTTTCACCTAAGAGGTATGTATTTTAGTCCATTTTAAAAATGTGGTTTACAGGATTTAAATAAATAGGACATTGGCTTCCTTTCTGCATACCTAGAAGGCAAGTGTTTTTTTAGTGACGTTTTTAAGTCAGTATGAAATTCACAAGGTGTGGTTATGGTAATAACTTTTACATTATACACCAAGAATAAAGGCCAATTATAAAGTCCTAGCTTTTCATTTTAAGAGCATTTAATAAAAAAAAAGAGCATTTAATCAATGACATTGATTGTTCTTTGGGCTTCTTTTTGTGCAAGTCAATCAAATTTGTAGAAAATGTTGGTTTTCCATCCTCTTATGTCAATCTAATCTTGACCTTCATAAGGTAACTTTTTAAACTTGAGCTCTAATCATTATTACTGTCATATGTAACTTAGCTACTGGGGATATAGCCGTAAATAAAACAGGCAAAACGTCAACCTTCTTGGGAGTCTGTACTAAAAGGGAGGTGAGGAGTGGGGAGGGAAGACATGGGGAAATATATGGTATGTTATAATAAATGCTATTGAGAGAAAGCAGGAATTAGGAATGGGGAGGGGGCGGTCAGTGGAGTTCAGTTTTATATGGGATAGTCAGAGAAGGCTTCCCTGAGAAGGAGACCTTTTAAACAAAGCTCTGAAAAGAGTGACATAGAGATCTTTGGAGGAAGTGTGTTGGATTTTTGGGTGGGATTTTTGTTTTTCATTTTGAATTGTATTTTTTTATTTTGTTCAGCTTTATTGAGATGTAGTCAACATAACTGTGTAAGTTTAAGGTGTACAAAGTGTTGGTTTGATACACTCATATCTTGCAATATGGTTACCACCATAGCCTTAGGTTAGCTAACACCGCCATCATATCTTTTTTAAAATTTTATGTTTTATGTGAAAAATATATATTTGGTTATGTGACCAAATAAATATTTTTTTAATGTTTGCTTTTTAATTAAGGTATAGCTGCTTTACAGCTTTTTCAGGTGTATAGCAAAGTGATTGAGTTAGATATATATATTTTCAGATTCTTTTCCATCATAGGTTATTACAAGATACTGAATATAATTTCCTGTACTATATAGTAGGTCCTTTATATATATGTATGTAGTAGTCTGTTAATCCCAAATTCCATGTTTATCCCTCCCCCTACCGCCTTGGGGAAAGTGTGCTTTAAGCAGAAAGAAACAACAGATGCAAATATCCCAAGGCAGGAACAGTATGGAGGAGATGAGGATTATTGGAACAGCAGAGGCAGGGAAGTCATAGGAGGTGAGGCCAGAGAGGCAACAAGCAGCTTGTGAGGATTTTTATAGATCACTGTAAAGACATTAACTTTTACCCTAAGTGAAATGGGTATCCTTTGGAGGGTTTGTTTTCCATTTGGGTTGGGTGGTTTGGGGGGGGGGGGGGGTTTGTTTTGTTTTGTTTTGTTTTTTGGCCACTCTGCTGGGCATGTGGGATCTTGGTTCCCTGACTAGAGATTAAAACCTGTGCCCCCTGCACTGGGAGCACAGAGTCTTAACCCCTGGACTGTGAGGGAAGGCCCCTATTGGCCCTGGGTTAACATTTACGTTTATTCTGGTTGCTTTGTTGAGAATAAGTTACAGAGTGGCAGGAAACGCACTTGGACTACTTCATTAGTCCAAATAAAAGATGAGAGAGTCTGGAAGTACAGACTAGGAGCACAGAAGTAAACTAAATGGATGATGTCTTTGCCCTCTTGAAGCATTTATTCTAGTGATAGCTGTATAGGATACATATTTTTTAAGAGATTCATGATGCTTAGGTAAAATTCCCGGTACTGGGACCAGAGAAGTTTTTCCCATGAGTAATCCATAGAATGTTGTGTAATACAGTTGTCCTCAGTCTTTAGCACATGTTAGAATCACCTGAAGGGTTTATTAAAACACGGATTGCTGGGACCTGAGAAACCACATAGCAAGTTCTCAGATGCTGCTGATCTGGGTAATATGCTTTGAGATAAAAATTCTGTGGAATGCCCAGAAGATGCATAAGATTTACCATAGAATTCTTGTATCTAGAGGAACATTTCCAGCCTGTTCGAAGAGAGGGTGTGAGAGGGTATCCCTCAAATTCTGTCAGTGACATTTTGACATTTTAGTTCTTGACACAGAGCCTAAGTTCATCTATGAAATGTTGCTGCTTAAAGGGGTGTTACATATTCTTGTATTTTTACTTTGAGTTTACCAACCCCTTAATACCGTCCCCCGTCCCAAGAGACCGTGTTGGAAGTTTTTTTTTTTTTTTTCCTTTTTTTCATGAAGATAATATATTGAATGTGAAAAATTTTTATTTCAGAACTGTTCGCCAGGTGGCACAGGAGCAGTTCTTTTTAATGTGCACCAGATGTTGCATGGGACACAGGCCTCTACTTTTCTTCATTACTCTGCTCTTCACCGTTTTGGGGGTGAGACATTTTAAAAATATGCTTATCATTGTGATTCATTCTTACACCAGGAATAGTCAAGAATTGATGGTTCTAGCTTATATTAAAGTCAGAGCAGTCTGTATTTATTTAATAAATATTAGTAATTGCCCATACTATCTTAGTCATCTACTCTAGTTAACTCTGGGTTTTTAAAAAGTGGATTCCAAGGATGGACTTGTAAATTAATATTATTCAACTTTATTGTTTCAGAGCACAGCCAGAGAGAGAGCTAAACATTCAGGCGACTACTTTACTCTTTTAAGGCATCTTCTTAATTATGCCTACAATAGTAATATTAACATACCCAATGCTGAAGTTCTTCTTAATAACGAAATTGATTGGCTTAAGAGAATCAGGGTAAGTTGCATTTAATACTGTGTTTATCGTATCAATAAATAGAATGTTTTATTAATAAATAGTTGATAGTCTTTGAGCAATTTGGTTAAAGAACCAAAGAATATACTCTGTGGTGTTGAATATTACTAACTCGTGATTCACTGAATGAATGCATAACTAGTTTTGTGAAATGCTTTGTTTTACATGAGACTCAAAACACTGATATTCAGCTTCTTCCATTTTAGAATCTTAGGCCCATTTGCAAATTTTCATCTTTTGTAAAGTATTTTTGAATTGTTCTCATCAAAAAATCAGTGATAGGCCAGCACTTAATTTAACTTTATTAACATCTGATACTTAGTTGTAGAAGAATTTATTTCTAAAAAGATTGATAGCTAGTAGCCTTCGGATTAACATTTCTTCCTAGTTTGGGAAGCCTACTTCTGAAAGTTCTGGAGAGAAAAAAATTGTTTAGAATAGAAAGGTTTGAGGGAATTGTCTGTCCAGCTCTTTTGTCCTGACTTCTCCTTCCCTCTTTACCACCTTTTCATAAGTTAGGCATTTGATGTTTTTCTTTGGCAGGATGATGTTAAGAGAACAGGTGAAACGGGTATTGAAGAGACGATCTTGGAAGGTCATCTTGGGGTAACAAAAGAATTACTGGCTTTTCAAACCCCTGAGAAAAAGTATCATATTGGTTGTGAAAAAGGAGGTGCTAATCTCATTAAGGTAAGTTATGTCATCCTGGTCCTAAGCTAGATATCATAACCTTCTGAATGTTTGTTAGCAAATCTGGTTAATTTATGGTATCATTAGTCTTTGGTGTATTATCTTGTCCTTTTCTCTTTTCTACTTTTAAAGAATATAGAGGCTACAGTAATGTTTTAAATATCGTTCCTAAATTTTATACATAAATAAAATTTCAGTACTATGTAAATAAGCACTATTTAATTTTTCTATTTAGAAAACCTGAACTTTTCACTTCATCAGACTATGTAAAATGAGACAGACCTCTATTATGTAAGACTGTGCATATTTCTTTCTTTTTTTAATATTTATTTGGCTGCACTGGGTCTTAGCTGTGGCATGCAAGGTATTTAGTGGCAGTGTGTGGGGTCTAGTTCCCTGACCAGGGATCAAAACCTGGCCCCCAGCATTTGGAGTGTGGAGTCTTAGCCACTGGACCACCAGGAAAGTCCCAAGACTGTGCATATTTCTATAATGAGTTTTTTCACGTACGTGGTAACACAGGGAAACAAAAAGTACCACTTTAGGACATTTTCTTCTAATTCAAAGTGAGTTTTGGTATACATGTAATTAAGAGTAAATTTACTTAATGTGAATTGTAAGTGCTACAGTCAGCTTGTTCTTGATACTTAACATAGTTTTTAACCTGACAAATTAGATTTGTTAATTGTAGGAAAGTGTTTTGAAGTAGGGATCTTTTTATTAGAAAATACAAGTAAGTTAGCGGAAATGTAATGAGATCTTGTGTTCTGACAAGTAATTTAACAATATTTCCTGCCAAGAGACATTTCTTTCTTAAGAAACACATGCACACATAAATAACTATATTTGTTTTATATAAATACATACCATTGCTAATACATAATCCTTTTTCAACTTTGCAGGAATTAATTGATGATTTCATCTTCCCTGCGTCCAATGTTTACCTGCAGTATATGAGAAATGGAGAACTGCCAGCCGAACAGGCTATTCCAGTCTGTGGTTCACCAGCTACCATTAATGCGGGCTTTGAGTTACTTGTAGCATTAGCTGTTGGCTGTGTGAGGAACCTCAAACAGATAGTAGATTCTTTGACTGAAATGTATTACATTGGCACAGCAATAACTAGTAAGTATTTTAAAATACAAAGTTCTGATGACAGATAATTCTCTAATCTGTTCAAATTCTTTTCCTTTTAGTAAATATCTTCAACTCAATATTTTCCTTTCTTTCACAACTAGTTTAACACCATTACAAGCGAGTCTTAATGTAGAAAAGTTTTCAGATGTTTGTAAAATGTCTTCCTGTGAGTGGTACAAGCATTTAGCCACAAAATTTGACTTCAGTCAAATACGGACTAAAATCCAAACTCCAGAGTAATAAATGGTGGTTTAGTCGCTAAGTTATGTCTGACTTTTGCAACCCCATGGACTGTAGCCTGCCAGGCTCCTGTATCCATGGGATTTTTCAGGCAAGAATACTGAAGTGGGTTGCCATTTCCTTTTCCAGGAGGGAATAAATAGTCAATAGATTTCAGAGTTCAACAATGTAAAAATTCAAATTACATGCATTGAAAAACCTTTTAGGCCCTCACTTAGAAGCTCTTTATGTTATTTTCAAATGAATTCTGAGAAAATCTGGTTTTAAAGACTAGGATGTGAGAAGGTAACATTCTAGTGCCCTTGATCCTCAGTTAATGCTCACATGAAGCCCATGGAACTGACTGTAGACTCCAGATCTCGCTGATACAGAACTGAAGCTCAGAGGGGATGAGGGTGATATGAAAATGACTGATACAACAGACATAAGAAAGCAAACCACAATGGAGGCTGTTCTGTTTTAGAAGAAAACCAAGCTTAAGAATATAATTGATAATAGGCAGTCTTCGAGAACATGTCAAATTTTTTTGTGATTTGTTATATTTTAGAATATCAGGATGTTTAATTAATAATATTTTAGGAGGTTCTGATTAAACTGCTTAAAAGATTATATAGTTATCCAATCAAAATCTATATACAGTAGGATCGGGATTTTTTGTTTTCATTTTTTTAAACAATTCCACACTTTAGTTTTCAATAAGTTTAAGCCCTCAAGAGATATAGCGGAGTTCCACAAGAACCAGGCCACTGTTTCCATGGACACAAGTTATCTTTTTCCCAGATTCTTACAGTTTTGTTCAGTTTGGCACCAGGAGTCACTGTTCTTTGCATTGTACACGTGAGCACATCTCTTGCCCAAATTTCGGTTTCATCTTGGGCATAAACTCCTCCAATTTTCAGAAGAGGAACCAAATGCTCCCTCTGGTTTCACAGGACCCTGCTGATAGCCACCAAAAGTGGAACCTTGGACCATAGCCTTCCAGACCTATTTGTTTTAGAAGTACTGTTCCCAGCATTCCTCCACAGGCTCCAAGATGTCAGAAAGAGAAAGGCCACTTGTTTTTAAGTAGTACATTTGCACGGTAAAAATTTCAAGTACCAAAGAAGGGTATATCCTACAAACTGTTTCCCGCCCCTTCCAGTCCCGTCGTCCCCTTCAATAGCTGTGGCCATCATCTTCAGTCCCTGCTGTCCTCCCAGCATCTCTGTATGCAGAATACGCACACAAGATCTTGTTCGGTTTGTTTAGTTTTTTAACCACACATTGTGATGTAGTGCACAGTGTTCTTCACTTTGTTCTCCCCCTTAATATATCTATTTCCTATCAACACATAAATATTTACCTAAATCCACTTATTAGCTATTTATCTTTCAGTTCAATGTGCTATAATTTCTTTAACTGGTCTTATAGGCAGTGATGATATTTGCATTGTTTTCAGGTTTATACTAGGTAGAAGGAGATGTTCAGTGATTTATAATTCTCACAGAACTCAGATCCACTGTCTCCTTTGCTCCTCAAAATAACATTGTAGTTATAAGCAAGCCAAGTGTTACTCTTATTACGACACTTCTTAGGAAGGAAACGGAGGCTTAGCTGAAGATGAAAGAGTTGGTAGGTATCAGAACCTGGCTTTTAACCCAGGTAATAGTTTAGGATTATTTGAAACTGAGTAAGCTATTATGTATTTATATATTTTATATAACACTTCATGCCAGAATGAGTTTGAAGGTGCTTTAAAAAAACATACAAAAGAAGAAAAAGTTAAGTTCATAATGACTAAACTATAACAAAGTTAAAAGTAAACATGTGGAAAATAGCCTTGTGCCATCTTGTGAGACTACTGAGACTGCCTTAGAAGCAACCTCAGATAAAACTTGGGTTCACAGACCCTGGGGTAAGAACATACATCTTAGGTTTATTGAGACTGAAATGTATGCTTAGAGCACTGCTTCAGGTCACCGTAAGAGTAGTGGAATTGTTGGTGATGTTAATTTATCAAGTTGATAAAGTATAAAGCGGGCAAAATATTTGTATTCACGCTGCAAGAACCTTTTGTCTTCTCAGCTTGTGAAGCACTTACTGAGTGGGAATATCTACCGCCTGTTGGACCCCGCCCACCAAAAGGATTTGTGGGGCTGAAAAACGCTGGTGCTACTTGTTACATGAACTCTGTGATTCAGCAGCTCTACATGATTCCGTCCATTAGGAATGGTATTCTTGCAATTGAAGGCACAGGTAGTGATGTCGACGATGATTTGTCTGGGGATGAGAAGCAGGACAATGAGGTAAATTTTATTTAGCATTTTTGTCTTCTGTGTTCGAAGTTCTAATACATGATAACTCTTGCTCTCTCTTAGAGAGCTACTTTCATTGGACCTGTTGGCCTATTTTTGAAAATAAAGCTAGAACCTCCCAGTGTAGACTGCTCCCTCGACATAGTGCTCACTACCTATGGGACTTCCAACTACAGCTGATTTTTATGATAGTTAATATTTTTTTTTTGATAGTTAATATTTTTAAAGCAACAGTTAATGTACTCACTTTTGGAGGTTTGGTTTAATTTAGAGTTTGTATGATGATAAAAACCTTCATCTTTAATAATAGTTTGATTACACTTTTACTTTCCTGTTTGGTATTTTAATTATGTATCTCCATTTATGCTGTTATATAATATACCAGTTTCATTACCTATGCTTACTTTTTGATTACTTTTGCCTTTCTCCCAGGTCATAACTCTTTTTACCTAGGAAACAAGCTTCTCTCTACTTGCAACAAAATTTAGGCTCTTGCCAAGTATCCAATGCAGAAATAAAGCTGTGAATAAATTAGATAGTGATGGAGCAGAGTTGATCTATGGCATAGTTCTTTAAAGAAGAGACTGTGGTCATGTTTGTGTTCACCCTGTATTTCTTTGTTTTTATTTGACCTTTTCCCATTCATGGTGTTGGTGAGAGCCGAGGAGAGAAGCCAGAGCATGCTCTGTCTGTGGCAAATATCTTAAATGGTTCTTTTCTCATTCCATCTCTTCAGTCACCAAACTCTTTGCTCTGAGTAGTTGAATCACTTACTGGGAGGGCTTCTGAAACATACACTTGCCTCAACTTTTCCCAGGTTTGCTTTTTTTGCCTCTGTGCTTTTTTCCTTTGCTAGACTAAGTTTCTCCTGAGCAGGGGCTGACCATTGTCTATTTCTACATCTGGGTCTCACACACAATTCCACACCCAGCATTGTCTTTCCATCTCTATGAATTTGATCATTCTAGGTACCTCATCAAAGTAGATCGTACCATGTTTATTTTTCTGTGACTGGCTTGTTTGACTTAACGTAATATCCATTTCATAGCATGTTTCAGAATTTCCTTTTTTTTAAAGGCTGAATAATATTCCTTTGAATGTATGTACCACATTTTGTTTATCCATTTATTCATCAATGGACACTTGGGTTGCTTCTACTTTTTTCTTTTTTCTTTTCTTTTTGCCACTCGGCTTGTAGGATCTTAGTCCCCCAACCAGGGATGGAACCTGTGCCCCCTGCATTGGGAGCTTGGAGTCTTAACCACTGGGACCACCAGGGAAGTCTGCTTCCACCTTTTGGCAAATAATCCTGTTCTGAACATGGGCATAAGATCTTTCTTGCAGTTCTTTGGTTGTTGAACCCAGGCATGGAATTGCTGGATCATTTGATAGTTTTATTTTTCTTTAGGAATTGTTTTCTACAGTGGCTACACCATTTTACATTTTCCACCAACAGCGTCCTAGGATTCCAGTTTCTTTGCACAGGGCTCTTTCATTTTTCTGAGGTCCGATATGTCTCTGTTCTTTCGTTGCATGTGCTTTTGGTTATCATATCCAGTAAATCATTGTCAAATCTAATGCCATGAAGTTTTTGCTCTATGTTTTAAGAGTTTCGTAGTTTTAGCTATTACATTCAAATCTTTGATCCATATTGAATAACCTTTTCTGTATAGTGTTAGGGGAAAGTCCAGCTTTATTCCTCTGCATATGGATATCTAGTTTTTCCAGCACCATTTGTTGAAGGGTACTACTCTCTTAACATGTACATTGTATTGAGTGTTTACAAGTCTAAGCAGTTGGCATACATTATCTCATATCCTCCTCACAACAGCTACATGAAGAGTATGTTCACCCATTTACACATGAGGCACTTAATGGCTCAAAGTCACTTAGCCTTATAAGTAGCAAAGCCTGCGTTTGTGTCCAGTACAGCCTAAGTTAATTACTTAACTGTCCTTTGCTCTATCACCTACCTCTGCAATACATATTTATTCCTTTATGATAACTCTTATGTGAAATGGGTGGGGATAAACACTAATACTGTAAATTAAAATTTATAAATTGACCATTAAGTGCTTTGGAAATAAATAGAAATACAAGTGATTTGTTCACTAATCGTTCAGCATTTGTCTCAACATAATTTTTACTCTACTTTGAAGTTCGATTAGCTCATTAGTGATACGTTTTGCTTTCCAGAGCAACGTTGATCCCAGAGATGATGTATTTGGATACCCTCAACAATTTGAAGACAAACCAGCATTAAGTAAAACAGAAGACAGAAAAGAGTACAATATTGGTGTTTTGAGACACCTTCAGGTCATCTTTGGTCATTTAGCTGCTTCTCGACTACAGTACTATGTGCCCAGAGGATTTTGGAAACAGTTCAGGTAAGTTATGGATGACTGGTAATTGGGATATTGCTTAAACCTTTATGGCCTTCTCATGACACTAACATTAAACTTCTAAAACCTTTATTGGAAAGCACTTTTATGTTTAATATTTAAGCAGTAGTAATAGTCAAAGTTTATTTCCATAGTTAGGTTTGTTTTCTCATTGTCCCCAAAGGAGGTAGAAAATGTCTTAGTTAGAGGCAGCATTCTTTAGTCTCATAAGATGTTAATAATATTTTATTCTGAAAGCTTATAATATTTACATATGTAGGGAGAAGAGTATGAACTCTTATATATTCATCACTCAACTTCAATAATTGTCAACTCATTGCCATTTAATCTACATTCCCATCTGCTGCTTTTTAGGTTGTTTTGAAGCAGATGCATAATTTCACCCATAAATATTTCAGTGTGTATCTCTAATGTCTTTTTTAACATGACCGTGATACTATTGTCGTGTCTTTTAAAAATTCCTTAATATCCTTGTCAATGTTTGATTTTACCCAATGACCTCATAATTCTTTTTTTTTACTATTAAGTTTTTTGAAATCATGACCCAAATGAAGTCCATATGCTACAGGTGTTGATATGTCTCTGTAGTCTCTCTTTCCACCCTTGTAGTTATTTGTTGGGGATAGAAAACAAATAAGTAGTTAACTCCATACATTTTCCCGTTTGGATTTTATTGAGATCCCTGTGGTGCTGTGTTTTCCTCAGTTCCCTACATGTCACATAAATAGGTAGAGAGAGAGAGAGGCTTGATCAGGTTCCACTGTTATTTTTTTCTTGTTTTGGAGTGGCTAGACAAGGCCTACCTCATAGGTGATAACAATAAGCTCAGTGAAGAGAAGTACATAATGTCTCTCTGCCTCTTAGGATAACACCCATTGATTATCATTGCCTAAGTGCAACATTTCCTCAGGACTACAAAATGGTCACATCCTAGTTTTATCATTCTTTCATTTAATAGCCAGAGTAGATCTGTAAAGGAAACATCCCCATAGCAACTTTTTGGCTAGTCTTATGTACAATTTTATAGGAAAGGTGTGATAAATACCTGGGGTGGGGGGGTGGGGCAGGATTTGTTGTTGTTTTTAATGTAAAAAATTCTTCAGTTATATCTTGATCTTATTTCTCTGGCTTCATTTATTTCACCTTTTTTTTTTTATTACCTCTTGTGTCATGCGCTATACTAAAATACTGTAGTATTATACAACTACGTATCTGTACTATGTATGAAAACACCATAATCCTTCGTAGTAGTGTTTTTGTTTTTAAATAGTACTCCTTTCTTGCCTTTTTTTTTTTTTTTTTTGCTGTCCCAGACAGCTTGTAGGATCTTAGTTCCCCAACCAGGTATTGAACCCAGACCCTTGGCAGTGAAAGCATGGAGTCCTAACCACTGGACCAGCAGGGAATTCCCTTAAATAATACTCCTTAGAATCCCTTCAGGGTATCTCCCAGACAGCTGAGAGCAGGGGAGCCAAGGGTCACCTGACACTGCTGCTCTGGTCCACCTTCTCTGCTTCAGTCATAGCAGCTGCCCTTTTCCCTACCAGGATACTACTGAGATTTCTTTTGAAACCACTAGTTTATAATACAGTGACCTCCTTATGACTCACCATATAAATTCCACCGATTTCTCTAACTAGGCCCCCTATTTAATCCACACTTACCGGCTTACACACACACACACACACACACACCCCTTTCCCAGCTCTGCTTTCGCTCTTTCAGTCCCATCACCTGGCAGAACTCTCACCTTCCTCTCTGACTATTCAAGTTTTCTTTCTTTCCCTAGCTTGTCCCATCTCTGCCATAAGGCTTTTAGCATTTCTGTTCTTTCTCTTCCAGATTATTACTCTTAAACTTTTTGAACTTTTGTCTTAAAATTTGTTATTCGGTTATAATTATCACTCTTCTTGTAATATGTTTGCTTTTTTTTGGCTTCTCAGTTAATTGTTCCCTATGTTAGTGGAGCTCTCAATTTGTCTAGACTAGCACTTTTGGATTATCAACACTTTAGACCTGTGATGTACTCCAGGTACATGTGGGTGAGTTAACCACATTTTGCACCCGTAATTTTTTATGTTGAAAAATTTCACACCAGCAGAAAAGGTAAAGTAGTATAAGAATTGCCTTTATGATGCATATTCTTCACTCAGATTTACCAGTTGTTAACATTTTGCCATATTTGCTTATGGGTATACTTGAGTTTGGGGTTTTGTTTGTTTTTTGTAAACTAGTTGATAGTTGCAAATATTACTCTTGATCTCCTTATATGCCTCAAAATGTATCCTCTAAGAATAAGGACATTTTTCTACATAATATTTAATACAATTATCACATGCATGAAATTTAGTATTCAATAATGTCTAATTCATCAGTATATATTCCAATTTCCCCAAAATAGTCTTTGTAATTTTTCCCCCCCAATTTCAGACTGGTTTCCTAGAAGGATTCACAAGAATTTGGTTGTTAGCTCTTCAGTCATCTCTAAATTAATCTCCCTATTTTGTCATGACCTTTATGGTACTTTATTGATTTGTATGATTATTTCCCCATGATTAGATTCAGGTTAAACTTTTTTGGCAAGAAGAAATACCTCTGAATGCAGTGCAATGAGAAGCATATAGTAACATCACCTATGTAGTTTTTCTTTGTAGTTTTGTGGTATTTCTTTCCTATTAAAGTACCACCTTTACTGTGAATCTTACTTTCTCCTCCACAGCAATCAATACATAAAGAGCATTCCTTTTTTTCCTACTTCCTCATGTAATTGAGGAATAAAATCTCAGTTTATCTGTGTTATTTTGGTTGTATTGCTTTTTTCCTGAAAAATATATGGTATTTATTGTTCTGGGAGTGTCGCACATTACATATTTTACTCCATTCATTTCTTAGGCTTTGGGGTGAGCCTGTTAATCTTCGTGAACAACATGATGCTTTAGAATTTTTTAATTCATTGGTGGATAGTTTAGATGAAGCTTTGAAAGCCTTAGGACATCCAGCTATGCTAAGTAAGGTCTTAGGAGGTTCCTTTGCCGATCAGAAGATTTGCCAAGGCTGCCCACATAGGTGAGTACTAATTGCATACTTTATATGTATGTTGTACTGTTTATTATTAATTATGTAAACAAGTGAAATATGCTACCGATTACTAAATACCTGAGATGGGAATTGTGCATACCTTACTATTGGGGGGGGTTGTTTGTTTGTTTTCACATTTTATTACAATGAAGTTTAACAGAACAGAAAAGTTACATGACCTTTGTGGATCTGTTTGTTTTTGTCAAATAATACTTGGTTCCTTTAACTCCACCTAAGCTCTTACTATTTTATACTCTTATATGTCCTTATGTATGATCATGCCTAAGAAAATAACATGGCATTTTGCATATACGGGTATTACTAATGAATTTTTCCTTTATCTTAAAATAGTTAATAATATTGTAAATATGTTAAGTTTAGAAGATGACAAGTGTGGGGCATTATTTCCTATACAAATGAAATACTGACTTTAAAAATAGCATTGATTCACTGTCATTGTCTTTAAGGTATGTTTCCCACACAAAGCATTTATAGCGAAAAATGACTATAAACAAATTTGTTTGGATTTTTTCTTTTTATTGAAAATAGTTAAAATAACTATTAAAGTTTATTACTGACAGATACACGTTTATGACTACTTTATGGAAGTTTTACTTTGGAACTTCTCTTGCATGTCATCAGTTAATCAATGTTAGTTATTGAAGTCCCTTCTCACCAAAATATCACAGTAAGAGGTAGTATTTTCTACAAGGACACAACTTAGCAACTGAACAACAGCAACAAAAGAGCATTATGTATAGTCAGAGGTTGTGTGTGTGTATGGTTAGTGGGGGGTGCTTCATTTTTGAACCATTTTAGAATCATTTCATTTTGGAAATGATTGAGGGAGTGGTAATATTATATATAAATGTTAAGCTATTCATTCTGAATGAGGCCATAAAATTGTTTACACAGACTGGGCAACTTTTGCTTCTTTTGAAAGACCTTGTGCATTATTAGGTGGACCATAAAATTGTCGTTTTAACCTCTTGTTTTTATACTGATTAAAAAAAAATTTTCTGGCTATCTGTTTTGGTCAGTTTGTCTTGGTTTCTTATAGACAGTTTTCAAAATTATTGGGAAATTACTGGTTTTCTTTGCTAAGTGAAAATGTCCAGAGAACATATACTCTTTTTTTTTTTTTTTCTAGTTTATAATTTTTTTTTTTCATTTATTAGTTGGAGGCTAATTACTTTACAGTATTGTAGTGGTTTTTGTCATACATTGACATGAATCAGCCATGGATTTACATGTATTCCCCATCCCGATCCCCACTCCCACCTCCCTCTCCACCCGATCCCTCTGGGTCTTCCCAGTGCACCAGGCCCAAGCACTTGTCTCATGCATCCAACCTGGGCTGGTGATCTGTTTCACCCTAGATAATATACATGTTTCGATGCTGTTCTCTATTCTTAAGTAAAATTCCTGAAGTTCAAATACCTAACTCCACAACTAAACTAGTCCTGTTCCATGCTAGAAGGTTACATAAATGAGAGTCCTGTGACAGTCTGTTTTAGGGTATTTATCTAGAATAACCGTTAACAAACTATGGACCATAGTTCAAGTCCAACCCTGCATCTGTTTTTGTAGAGTTTTATTGGCACATACCCGCTCCTTTACCAGCTGTCTGACTGCTCTCACTGTAACAACAGACTTGAGTAGTTGCTATAGGGACCTCATGGCCCGAAAAAGCTGGTAATATTTACTCTCTGGCCTTTTACATACAGAAAAACTTTGCTGACTTCTCATTTTCGAATGACCAATTTTTTACCTGAAATCATAAAATCGAACTTCTTTTTCCTCATCTATGGGCTGTTCCCTAGTTATCATAACAGTTTGCTTAATACTTCATATTCCATTCATGTCACTTATAAATGCCTTTTTCACTAACTAAATTGAAAAGCCCTTAATATGAGGGACCATTTTAAACACTGACTATCCCACAGTGCTTTATACATGGTAGGCACGGCATATATTTGTTCAGTGATTTAATTTAATGGTTGAGAGTGAAATTCTCACATCGCATGTTCTAAATTTATGAATATGTCTCATCACAAATCTGAGAATTCCTTTGGTAGAATATTGCCAAAAGGTGGGATTCTGGCTCCTAGTCTGATTGCTTAGCACATGTTCATTTGTATGTTCAACTTGTGCTTTAGTAATGTTTCCATTATAGAAGAGGAGAAACATTTAGAAATTTAGCTCATTATAATCTAAACAGATGATGGCGGAAGGAGCATCATAGATTATGTAGAGACAGAGCTGTGAAGCCAGACAAATCTAGCTTCAAAACACCATTTCTTCTAGTAATCTTGGCCAAATCACATTCTGAACCCCATTTCCCTCATCTCTGATGTGGAGATGGTGATAGAGAATATTTGTTGTGAAGACAAAGAACCTGTTATGTATATAGTGTGTAAATAATCTAATGTAGTGCCCAGCAGAGGGTAAATGGCCCGTAAATGGTAACTGTCATTTATTAGAACATTTTTTTGACTTAATGGGTTTTGTGTTCTATTATAAATGTTGCAAAAGTAGTTTACATTGAGCCCATAACTAAGTAAGATGTTTAGAAAATTAAGGAATAAATTCTCTTTGATCATTTCTTAAATAATATCTTTAGATACGAGTGTGAAGAATCTTTTACGACTTTGAATGTAGACATTAGAAATCACCAAAATCTTCTTGATTCTTTGGAACAATATGTCAAAGGAGATTTATTAGAAGGTGCAAATGCTTATCATTGTGAAAAATGCAATAAAAAGGTATGGATTGCCCAGTTTTGTTTAAAATAATGATGGTTACATATAATGGGTTTGGAAGAATGATTGTTTTCATTTGTTCTCGAAATTTGCCCTCTTTATTCCCTGCCCTCCTTTGTTAACGGTGGTAGCAGAGAGGTAGTTAAGATAACAGACTTAAAAGGTTTGTCAGGTAAAGACTCTCGAGAGAAATTAGTGCCAGAAAGGGCTAGGGGAAACAGGTAAAGATAAGAGTGAATCACTTCAGAGGTCACAATAGCTTATTAATACCACAATCTCTTGTCTGACTTACACAGGCACCTTTCATCCATATCTGACCAGACTGCTTGAGCTCCGCAAAGCTACAGAGCTCATAGAGGAAAACATTGCTCCTCTCACATCCAGAGTTACTAGCCAAGACCGAGAAGTTCGCTGAAACCAAACTGTTTTAATTGCTTTATTTAGCCACATAAGATTTCTTCTACCACCTGTATTTTTTAAACCACTTGGATCAAATTTTTTTTGACTCACCTGGTATTGGTTTTTGTCTATGGGCATTTAATAGTATCTTTCTGGGCTCCCAAGCCCTCTCACCTCTAAGTCACCTGTATTGTTTTGACTTTACATACCACTTGGAGAGGTTTTAAAATCTAGAGGTTGAGATGACCTGTAAAGTCATACCCCTGCCACTCACAGCTCTAAGACTTGAGGCAGGTTACTTAAATCTTTCAACTGCTCCTCATTCTCATGCTTAAGGTTCAGTAGTACCTGCTTGAGAGGGTTGTGAGGATTATACATGTTACTACTGGGGACGCACTTAGCATATAATTTGATACCTAACTGCCCAATATATATTAGGTGCTGTTATTATATTTCTGTAGTTGGCTCACAGGAAACCACACCTTCATTAAAATAACAATAAATATCAAACAGATAATAATGGTTAGATAATACTGCCAATATTGAAATCAGGCAGTGAGTAAATCACTAATTTTTGCAGTTTGTAGCAAGTGGCATCAGGGTACTTCTATATTACTTGTTTTAGTTAACATTAAAACTATAAACTGACAGAATTGCTCTGATTATGTTCACTATCACGTTATGTTTACACTTAAAATTTCAAATTAGTGTTGAGAATTTAACAATAGAGTTTTAAAGTTTGGTGTTTTTTTGTAGTGGATTATAAGAGAACATCTAGTAATTTGCTCTGTTCATTTTAGGTTGATACTGTAAAGCGCTTGCTTATTAAAAAATTGCCTCCTGTTCTTGCTATCCAACTAAAACGATTCGACTATGATTGGGAAAGAGAATGTGCAATCAAGTTTAATGATTACTTTGAATTTCCTCGTGAGCTGGACATGGAACCTTACACAGTTGCAGGTGTTGCAAAGCTGGAAGGAGATAACGTAAACCCAGAGAGTCAGTTGATACAACAGAATGAGCAGTCTGACAGTGAGACGGCAGGAAGCACCAAATACAGACTTGTGGGGGTGCTCGTACACAGCGGGCAAGCAAGCGGAGGACATTACTACTCTTATATCATTCAGAGGAATGGAGGAGATGGTGAGAGAAACCGTTGGTATAAATTTGATGATGGAGATGTAACTGAATGTAAAATGGATGACGATGAAGAAATGAAAAACCAGTGTTTTGGTGGAGAGTACATGGGAGAAGTATTCGATCACATGATGAAGCGCATGTCATACAGGCGCCAGAAAAGGTGGTGGAATGCTTACATACTTTTTTATGAACGATTGGACACAATAGACCAGGGCGACGAGTTGATAAGATATATATCAGAGCTTGCTATCACCACAAGACCCCATCAGATTATTATGCCATCAGCCATTGAGAGAAGTGTACGGAAACAGAACGTGCAGTTCATGCATAACCGAATGCAATACAGTTTGGAATATTTTCAGTTTATGAAAAAACTGCTTACATGTAATGGTGTTTACTTAAATCCTCCTCCAGGTAAGTATCAAGAATTTATCTTCTTAGTAACAAAGCATTCCTCCTCTTGCAGGATTTCTTAGCAAGCGTCAATATGTTTGTTTTCTTTCTGATTGTTTTCAAGTCCTGTTTCAGATGACTGTTTGAGAATTATATATTGTCTGGGTATTTAGAGACAGAGGAGCTTTTGTTTGTTATAACAATTTGTTTTTATTTACTCAGGCACTAATTGAAGTGTGCTTTAATGAACAGAATTATTTCATAAGTAGCCTCAGAGGGGTTTTAACATAATTGGGGCTTGGAAAATTGTAGGTGATGCAGATTTGTGTGAAAATGGGGCTTGGGCATACAAATTTGACTCTTTTTTAATCTGCACTTTTTTTTATAGGGCAAGATCACCTGTTGCCTGAAGCAGAAGAAATCACAATGATTAGTATTCAGCTTGCCGCTAGGTTCCTCTTTACCACAGGATTTCATACCAAGAAAATAGTCCGTGGCTCCGCCAGTGATTGGTACATTGTTTTGGATTTTCATTCCTATTATTACTGGCATTTAGTTTGGTTCTTTAATATACTGCTTTATTTTTTCCAAGCCCTAATAATCTTGTTTCAGATTTGGAATGCAGAATTTAAAAAATCTTGGTAGCAATAGTGAAAGATATCATATTTAAGTAATTCCTGAGATTAAATGTGGCCTTTTATTACTCAAGAGCCTGCTTCTGTTATAGTGTATATCATATCTTTGACTTCTGTGTACAAAACATAACAGGATGATACTTAAAGGTTATCTAATCACAAAATTATCACATTTTAGCTTCCCTAGATTACATTCAGCCGTAGATTAAAAAGGTAAAACCTTAAAATGAATTTGTTTCTAATTGTGGAAGTTTAGAGACCATTTATATCATACCTTGATTTAACAGTATTTACTTAACTATTCTAATAGTAAGATGTTAATGGGGGTTATCGTTTTTGTCATTGAACCTCGTATTTTGTTTTGTCTTAGGTATGATGCATTATGTATTCTGCTTCGTCACAGCAAGAATGTACGTTTTTGGTTTGCTCATAATGTCCTTTTTAATGTTTCAAATCGCTTCTCTGAATACCTTCTGGAGTGCCCTAGTGCAGAAGTGAGAGGTGCATTTGCAAAACTGATAGTTTTTATTGCACATTTTTCCTTGCAAGATGGGCCATGTCCTTCACCTTTTGCCTCTCCAGGACCTTCTAGTCAGGTAATTGCCCAGTTTACTTCTAATGATTAAATGCTTACACATGAATTCTGTTTCCTGGAAGCTGAAGCCACACATATGTGCATCTGTTTGAGATGTTTACCTAACAAATGTGCATGAGCATGTAATAACCATGTGATCTGATGCCTCAATGTCTATGAGTTCCATTAAAAAGTACTTCCCAGCAATGAATAGTGACTATTGCTTCTTTAAAACTTAACGGAATTTTCTGTTAATTTGGTTACATTCAGTGGCTTAGTTATACACTTACTGTTATATGTTATACATGAATTTTAATTCATCCCCTTTCCTAAAAAAGCAACCCTTTTTAATTGTTCTTGTGTGATCAGCCCTTCCAGAAATATCTGCCTATATTTAACATGTATATGTACATCTTCCTTTTTTATGCGAAGGAAATTATATCATACCTGCATCTTGTTGCTAGAAAACAACCAATGTTTCATCTTTTACAGGCTTATGACAACTTAAGCCTGAGTGATCACTTACTAAGAGCAGTATTAAATCTGCTGAGAAGAGAAGTTTCAGAGCATGGGCGTCATTTACAGCAGTATTTCAACCTGTTTGTAATGTATGCCAATTTAGGTAAGAATTTAAGTTTTCGTAATTTTGTTTTAATGTATTAAGTAATGAAATCATTTAAGTCAAGTGATGAAATATAACCTGGTCTAAAATAGAAAGTGTTTCATAAAACCTATTATGAATTTTTTTTTTTTTCTATTATGAATTTTATCTGAAACTTTTTGCTACACTTTTTACCTTGTACTTTTATTTATGCATGTGTCTTATCTCTGCTCAGACACAGGTCAGAATCTGTATCTTAGTCATATTTTTATCTCCCTAAAGCAGTGGTGCTAGACCTGGTTTTTTGAAAATACTGATTCCTAGGCCCCATCCCAAACCAACTGAATAAGAATTCTCAGAACTAACACGAGGAATCCACATTTTCAAAAGGCCCCAGATGATTGTGTAGTATTCACCAAGTTTGGGTAAAGGATTTGGTCTATACTTAAGTTTTGGTTTGAAGTAAATGAAATTAAAAGTTGGGGATAATATAAATATTCACTTAAATTGCCTGTTATTTATGTTAAATTCTAAACCCAAACATTACTGTCATTCCAGGGTTTGTGTGTGTCACTTACTAATCACCATTGATCCATGACCCTTTTAACACAGCAACATTCTACTTTGTATTTGTCTTTTTTTCCCTTACCTCCCCATACTAGAAATACTTGCATATTTGCAGATGAAAAGAATATTTATTACACAAACAAGCATAAGGGGAATCTGTACTTTACACTTAGATGTGCTAAATCATAGGTATTTATAAAAATTCTACTCTGTTCAACTCCCTTTTTTAGGTATTCCCTGTCTAAAAAAGCATTCATCATTTGTCCATCATGTAATCTAAAGTTTCGCTGCTGAAAGCAAATACAGGTCTATAAACTTTAATGCAAAATCCTTAGGACCAATAGGCTTTGGGGTTCAGAACTGTTCGGGTTTAAGAAAGGTAAAATAGTGCATATACCATGAATTATGTAACATCCCTGGAGCAGTGTCCAGAACAGCACTTTGTAATCATACACATGAATATTCACATTGAGAGGGGCTGGATGGAAGACTGTAATAGCTTTTATCAGTTTAGGCCAGATTTTCAAACCAACTTTATAAGTGAACTTGTTTATATTGATGAAAAGAGCTGTTTGAATCTAGGGATTTCAAATAAGGGATTGTGGACTTGTATTTATTATGTACTTCTTGGAACATGGCAGTAAATAAGACTGTTACTTTCTAATGGGGTATAGAAGCAAATTAAAGGGTACTTGCCATAAAATATGTTTGTGACAATAATGGGGAAAATACAGAGTGCTGTGGAAGTACATCAATAGGGGTACCTGACCAGATTTGGGGAGTGTGTGGGACTTAATGGAGAAATTGATTGTAGGAATTGGTTGAATTTTTCCATCCAGAGTGAACAGCAGGTGCAGAGACTTGGAAGTAAATTCAGCATGGCTCATTGGAGGAAATGAAAGGTTATTCAGTCTGACTAGAATTGATGTAATATGGGGATGACAGGAGCGGTGAGCAGAATTCTCTAATTGTGCTATTCTGTCAAGCCTTGAGAGATTCTGGACTTTATCCTGAGGGCATTGATGATCCATTATAGAATTTTGAGTAGATGTCTGGCTTCTAGAAAGATCATCCTGGCTGCAGTGTGAAATGGATTACAGGGAGTTAAGGCTAGAGGATTTTTTAATCCTAGACCACCTGTCGACAGAAATGTGGCTTATACTGAGAAATTGACAGTGAGGGGGATACAAGTAGACAAATTCTGGTGCTTTTCATTAGATGCAAGGCCAGTAGGATTTGGTGATTGGATGTTCAGGGAAGGGTAAAGTGGAAGAGATGTTAAGAATGATGCCCAGAATTCCAGCTTGATAAGCTGAGCAGGTAGTAGTGCCATGTGCTGAGCAGGGGAGACACAGGAAGAACATGGACAGGGAATTTGAGTCTTTGTGACACCCAGATAGAGGTGTCCAGTAGAACAGGATCTCTTTGGAAATATTTTTGAATCAGCTGAATGAAAATAGCTGGAATTTGAAGCCATTAGAATGGGTTTGATCATCCAGGGAAGGCGTGTGTGTGTGTGTGTGAGGAGATAGCCTGACATGGGAACTTGGAGGCCCATCACTTTTTAAGAGACAGAAGGAGGACTCACAAATAAGACCAAGAAGAGGTAGAAAGGAAATAAGAGAGGAACCCAACAAAGGGTGAAATGGTTACAATTTGAGAAC
The DNA here is from genome assembly GCF_910594005.1 of Cervus elaphus. Taxonomy (NCBI): domain Eukaryota; kingdom Metazoa; phylum Chordata; class Mammalia; order Artiodactyla; family Cervidae; genus Cervus; species Cervus elaphus. The sequence goes on along the minus strand of NC_057848.1, from coordinate 134,434,424 downwards.
TATTCCTTAACTTTAAACCAAGAAGAGGGGCAGAAGCCAGATAAGCATGGATTGAAGAGCGGGAAAATGAGAAAGTAGAGGGAACGAGGTTAGGCGTCTTTCAAGAAGCTTGGCTTAGAAGAAAGAAGAAAGGCAATTTATAAAAGAACTCTGATTTCTCCATTTTTGGCATTCACCTAATGTTAAGGATTGCTGTCTAGGCTGGTCCCTGAGACTCCCCTGGCCATAGAAAGTGTCCAGAGGATTGCAGTGTCCTTTTAATACTTAACTCCAATTAGATTTTTGGTTCTTTTAATTTTTTTAATAATTATTCTTTGTATTAAGTATGATTTAATAATACTCTGAATGCCAAGTAAAAGTAATCTTCTGATCATAAAGGTTGTAGAAAAAATAACTACTTTATTATGAAGCCCTTCCATCCCAGTTCTTTCATATAATTCTTCCCCTCTCTTCCTGCTTCTCCCTTCTGGACTGTAGGTGTGGCAGAGAAGACACAGCTCCTGAAATTGAGTGTACCTGCTACCTTTATGCTTGTGTCTTTAGACGAAGGTCCAGGTCCTCCAATCAAGTATCAGTATGCTGAATTAGGCAAATTATACTCGGTAGTGTCGCAGCTGATCCGCTGTTGCAATGTCTCGTCAAGAATGCAGTCTTCAATCAATGGTAAAGTCAAATACTCCATTCTTTACATTGGTTTTAAAGTACTGCTGGCCATAAATAGTACCTCATTAAAAGTGATTCTGAAGAAGTTTCAGTATAAAACAAGAATCTGAAAGTCCATGCTTTGGAATATTTTATAATATTTTGAGTCCTGCACGTTTTTCACATGCTTAAAAGGGAATCTTTCTATCTATTTGCTACTGAGGTTGGTATCTTGTTTATGAAGTAGTTTAAGAACTAACTTTTAAATAAGAAAACACCAGTATTGGTGTTTAACTTTTATGTCTTATCATCTTGTTATATCTGATCATTATAATGCTTCATATTACTTTCTTTGTACTTAGGAAACGGTCTATATTATTATTTTCTTTTAAAACAATGATGAACCTATTTTCTGTAGTGAAAGCTGGATATTCTTGTGGAGAAGCCGATTAGTTTTTCATTGATGACAAATCTGTATTCTAGGTAACCCTCCTCTTCCCAATCCTTTTGGTGATCCTAATTTATCACAACCTATAATGCCAATTCAGCAGAACGTGGCAGACATTTTATTTGTGAGGACAAGTTATGTGAAGAAAATCATTGAGGACTGCAGCAACTCAGAGGAAACCGTCAAATTGCTTCGTTTTTGCTGCTGGGAGAATCCTCAGTTCTCATCTACTGTCCTCAGTGAACTTCTCTGGCAGGTTAAAGGAAAATATACATTCATATGTCTCTATAACTTGTTATTTTATTTTTATTATATTTTTAAGTATAATTGACTTTACAGTTATACTAGTTTTAGGTGTGCAACATAGTGATTTGATGTTTTTATACATTACACATTACAAAGTGATCACCACTGTTGCTGCTTTAAATAAGGTCTTCACCATGTTTGACCTGTTTTTAGGTGGCATATTCCTATACTTACGAACTCCGGCCCTACTTGGATCTGCTTCTGCAGATCTTGCTGATCGAGGACTCCTGGCAGACTCACAGGTAGCTACCCTTTTTTTGTTTCTTGCCCAGTTCTTAGAGTAAGTGAAATTAACAGCACATTTATTCTTTTTAACCTCTTGGAAGTCTAATAAATGTTTTATTGTAAAACTTAAGGATGAATAAAAAGGTTCCCCCTTCCCTCACAACTTCATTTTTTTTCCCCTCTCATTGCCCAAGTTGCATACTTAATATACTAACCTTCTTCTTTCAATTGGCGTTATGTTTTTTATTTGGAGGAACTTTTTGGTGAATGTTTCCATTTCATCAGTGATGCTCTAGAGTTATTTTAGGATTGGATTACGTTAGTTTTAGAATTACGTGAGAGTCCCTTCGGTAAATAAGTATAGGCGGTTCCCAATATTCATAGTAGTTAATTTAGATCTGAAAGTCAGTATGAACACTGAGCAAGTGCTAGGTCATTGCTCCCGGGAGATACACAGAGTTAGGTTCATGCAAGCCTCTGGGCGCATTTTTTTTCAACCAATCAATACATAACCTTTTTAAAATTGTGTTCTGTTTAAAGAAATCTTATTTAATATATATTGAAGAATTTGTTGGGAAACCATTAAGAATTTGTATAGTAGACTGCTTCCTCTCTGTCACTATAACTAAAACAGAAACCTGAAAACAAATTCTGTAACAACAAAAAATAAAAAGTCTTGAGTCTTAGTGTGGATTGCAAATGCCAGAAATCATGAAATAATATTTTCAAATTATTCACCAAAATTAACAATCATAGTTTTCAAACAGTTAATATTACAAAAATCAGATTAAACCAGAAATTAAAAACAAAATTTAATAGTTCCAAAACTGTAGCTGTTTATTTTGAACACTACCAGTACCTTTCTCAATATGATCAGAGGATTTAAAACTTACGAGTCAGTTGAAATGGAATCTTAAGTTTTCACTATTTTCTTTTGAAAATATTGTAAATATGTATAGCTTTAAACCAGTTAGCCATATCTTAGCCCTAATTAGAATAAGTAATAACGCTAAAAGCACGTGTGCTGGTTTAAACATGAGAGTTTGTTTTTTGTGTAATAAGATTGTTGTTATGATTCCCTGGCATCAAGCTTGAAAATAATTTTCTCATAGTGGGCTATTAGTCATTCAGTAAACTGTGTATTTATGGAGCATCTCCCATGGGCTTGGCACTGTTAGACATTGAAGAACAAGGGAGGCAAAGATAATATTGATAAAGATGGCATTTGTGAAGCAGTTGATTCGTTATCACTTGAAAAAATTGAAGGTAAAAACAGAAAATACACTGCAGTGTTTCAGATTAAATAGCAGGAAGCCTGTACATGGTTGATTATGTGGCCTGAGATGGTTTAATTTTGCAGAATTACAAAGTTACTTCCAAACAAAATGAATTTTATGAATGCATGTAATACAAAAAAGACAAAACTTGCCTTTTGATTTAAAATATTCTATTAAGTAAAATATACAGTGTATAAAAGGTTTTTTTAAATTACTGACTATACAGGTAATGTTTCTTTATTGAGATAAAATTCACTGTTTTTTTTAATTTACTGTTTTAACCATTTTGAAATATGCAGTTCAGTGACTTTTAGTATATTTAGTGTTGTGCAACCATAACCACTGTCTAATTCCGTTCATTTTCATCACTCTGGAAGGAAAATCCAAACCCAGTTAAGCAGTCACTTCCTTGTCCTCCTATCCCCCAGCCCCTGACACCCACTTGTCTGCTTTCTGTCTATAGGTTTGTCTATCCATGGGCAAAATACCCAGGACTTGGATATTCTGTTCATCTCATATGATCAGAATCATACAATATGTTCTTTTGTATCTGGCTTCTTTCACTTAGCAGAGTTTTCAAATGCATCCATGTTAGAGTACATATCTGTAATTCATCCCTCTTCATGACCGAATAATATTCTGTTGTATGGATACACATTACATTTTATCTATTTGTTCATTTGTTGGTGGATATTTGAATTGTTTCCACCTTTTGGCTATTGTGAAGAATACTGTTGTGAACATTCATGTACACGTTTTGTATTTTCAAAAAACCACGTGTTTTCAATTCTCTTTTTATATAGCTCAGAGTAGAATTGCAGGCAGGTAATTTTTAAAATCTCTTTTGAAAAATTGGAAGTATTCATAACAAGATTTGCTGTTTTAACCATTTTTAAGTGTACAGTGTTGTGTTACCATCACTGCTATCCATCCCCAGAACTTTTTCATCATCCCAAAGTGAAACTCTGTGCCCATTATTCTTGCTTTCTCTGACTTTTGCCTATTTTGAATACCTCATGTAAGTGGAATCACACAATATTTGTCATTTTGGATCAGAAATAAGTTGGTTCTAGGCAGCCACATGACCTTGGGTGCAAGCCTTTTAACCTCTTTTTTCTTATGTGTTCAAGTATTAGATTACATGACTACATTAAAGACCTTTATTGAATGGCCCATAGTAGGTACTTAGTAAATGTTAGCTACTGTTTGATTTTAGAAGTTTTAATTTATGTCGTTTCCTTTCAGAATTCACAATGCACTCAAAGGAATCCCAGATGACCGAGATGGGCTGTTTGACACAATCCAGCGCTCTAAGAATCACTATCAAAAAAGAGCATACCAGTGTATAAAATGTATGGTAGCTCTCTTCAGCAATTGTCCTGTTGCTTACCAGATTCTACAGGTGAGGGTTTTTTCTCTGTGTGTCTGTGTATATAATTTTGTAGAAACCTCTGTCTGTGTGTGTGTGTATAATTTTGTAGAAACCTGAATCTGATTTAAGGATTCTGTTTTAAAAGAAGAGAATTATGAGAATTTGGAGTTGTCGTTTCAAGTTAACTTTGAAAAATATTGCAAAACCTTTTTACATGCATAGCTTTCTTTTTTGAAGGGCAATGGAGATCTTAAAAGGAAGTGGACCTGGGCAGTGGAATGGCTTGGAGATGAACTTGAAAGACGACCATACACTGGCAATCCTCAATACACTTATAACAATTGGTCTCCTCCGGTGCAAAGCAATGAAACATCAAATGGTTATTTCTTGGAGAGATCACATAGTGCTAGGATGACACTTGCAAAAGCTTGTGAACTCTGTCCAGAGGAGGTAAAAAAAGCCACCAGTGTGCAGCAGATAGAAATGGAAGAAAGCAAAGTAATTCTTTACTTTATAGGCCAGTGTTTATATTAATGATAATGGGAGGGGGGTTATGTGGAGATTTTGTTTGCTTTAATGTGTATACTATATGTGGTCTTAACTTAATGAGGGAGTCTTCTTTTAAAGTAATTTGGGGGAGATTGCCTGAATCTAGTATTTCTGAAAGAACCCGAATCAGGTTTCTTTCAGTTATTTTGTCTATAATAAAATTTGTTAGTGGGTCGGTTTTTTAAAGATTTTATTTCAAACCCCCCAAAAACTGAATTTGCCTACATAATTCTTTATCTTTAAATATTTAAAATCAGGAGCCAGATGACCAAGATGCCCCGGATGAGCATGAGTCACCTCCACCTGAAGATGCCCCGTTATACCCCCACTCACCCGGATCTCAGTATCAGCAGGTATATCAGGCTTAGTTTGGGTTTTTATCCCCTAGAATTTGTACGCATTATTTATGGGATGGCTAAGTTTTTTGTTGCCAATGTAAAGTAATAGGGGGGTAATCTAGACCAGCTTTGGGGGCATGATCAAAAGAGGAATGGTTGGCATGGGGTCACAGTGTGACATGTTTGAGCTTCCCCTGTGATGTTTCCTGGTCAAATATATGCACCCCTCTTGTACTTAGTAGATGAAGTTAGTAAAAACTATGATTAATTGTATCAATATAAAATGATAATATTTAGTATAATGGATTAAGATGACATTTCCTGGTAGGCCAAGTCTGCAAGTAGGGACATGAAACATGGCAGTGAAGGAAGACCCTGGATATGGCAATGAAGGAAGAACTGTTTGCTTACATAGCATAACCAAGACTTCAATGACAGTAAAAAATTATTGGAAAAAAGTCAGGGATTTGACAGATTTCCCTGAATTTTTTTTGAAGATCAATAACTAAATTTAGATGAAACTTTCTAAATGAGAATGTGTCTAAGTCCCAGGTGTGACTAATTTTGATCTTTTGTGGCAGTGATTCTGGAACAAGCATTGGAATCCCCTGGTGGGCTGTTGTGGGGGCGGGGTGGGGTACCTCAGAGTTTCTAATTCAATAGGTCTAGGAGATGGGAGCAGAAAAGTCTACTTTTCTAATGAGTTCCCAGTTGATGCTGCTGCTGGTCTAGGAACCATGCTTTCAGAGCCATTATTTAAGCATTCTTACAGTTCATAGTAGAGGTAGAAGCATGCTGGATAATTAGAAAATGCATATTCAAGATATTTATTTTCCTAATAGAAATTACAGAAAGTGAAAGCCTAAAATCTTCTTGGCTTGCCTGGTGGGAATGTACAGAAAAATGAGAGTTCAGGGGTTTAAAACATTAAGGACCCAAATCCAGCAGAAGAGTTACTTCCCTCAGCCCTGAGAAAGCTCATGCTTAATCATGCCTGATTAATCCATTATCTTCAATGTTGTTTTGTTTTCATTAACATCATTCTGTGTTGAGGGTTGTTGCTTATGCGGATTTCATATGATCATTTAGTCAGATTTCTCATATAGAAGTTATGTGCTTAGAGTGAGAATGGATGTGTTCTGGCTCTTTTGTGAATTTTTTTTTTTTTTTTTACCACAAGCAATAATGGGCTGTGTTATCCCTTATTTGTCAGACTTGAATGTGAATAATTTTGGACACTTAAAATCACCTTGGCCAAAGAATCACACCTATGCTGCTCTTACTTGGGGCTTTGAGGCTGTCTTTTCTGTTTCAAACCAACGTTTCTCATCATTAGCCCAAGCGTATTTACTCGTTAAGTCCCAGGAATAAAAGGAAATGTTTACATTTCCACAAACTTCAGCCTGTGGTCTTTAAAGTTGAAGTTCAATATATTAAAAGTTTTAACATGCAGATCTTGTCTCCCCTCCCAGAATAACCATGTGCATGGACAGCCGTATACAGGCCCAGCGGCGCATCACATGAACAACCCTCAGAGAACTGGCCAACGAGCACAAGAAAATTATGAAGGCAGTGAAGAAGTGTCCCCACCTCAGACGAAGGATCAGTGAAATGCACATGATTAACTGGTTCCATCAAGACTGTGCACCCAGGCCTTACAGTCCAACCTTTTTCTGTGTCTGGCTAATATTTAAAACTAGAAAAAACTATTCCTAATCAATATGGAGTGGAAAGTTTATTCACTGTCTTATCTGCAGAAATTTGCTGTCAATATATAACTCGCCTGCAGTGGAAAGTGTATAGTGTTTTGTAATAAATGGCCTGATGCTAATGTGTAAATGGCAAAGGTGTATATAGTATATTAATGTCTGACTGTTAATTCTTAAGCGAGACTTTTTTCTTGATGAGACTCACAGATCTACAAAACCTACAAAAGTTAATTTTCTTGTTATACCCATTGCACTCTGCAACCAGTGTTGCCTGCCTGACGGCAGTTGGATCAACTCCTTTACAAAAACAAAAACTAAACCAACAGCAACAAACCAGAGCCCATCCATGTCAGCCACACCAATAGTTTCATGTTAATTCTTTGCCACTGGAGTCAGTTTTATTATGAGCAATGTAAGGCTGGTAACCTTTAAATTATTTGGTTGATGTGGAAAATTGGTGATGTAACATTGTTTCTAGATCTTTTTCATTGCCTTTTTATTCTGATGTTAGGTTAATCACTTTGAAGCTATAGTTATGCTGTAACATTTAGCATGGCTTCACACCAGGTTAGTGTAGCCAATGAGGAAAAAATTACCGTAATGACAGCAGTTGTCCCAGTGTGGCAGCTGGATTGCTCAGAGCTTTTCCTTCTTACACCTAGAATATAAAATAGAAAAACAAGGGGAGAAGTGTGATAAACAGGTGGATTTCAGTTACACATATGTTGCTTACATCTTAATGTTTGACAATTCAATCTCTGGGTGGGATAAAGAAACTTTAAGTGTCAGTAATGGGAATTTTAAAAGATTTAAAACACATATGCAAAAATTTGCTATGCCAGGATGCTCGGAGCATAATAGAAGACTGTATTTGGTGTGCTTGTTTTGTTTCTTTTGTAGAGCTTACTAGGAGAACCTTCTAAAACTTGCCTTCTACTGGATCCCAGGGAAGCGGAAGTCCTCAGAAACCCACAGTACTTGGAATACCACTGCACCAAGATGTTTGCTGAGCTGCTGCTCAGTCACAGTTTTACTTGAAAGCAAGAGTTGTCCTAGCTCCTTTTCCATTATTCCAAAAATTTTCATGTTTGAAGCAGGGTCTAATTAAAAAGAAAACTGGTTAATATAATTGAGGTATCAATATCAGAATAAACATTTAAGATGATAAATTCATCAGCTAATACTGTATTTAAAAGAGAATTGGTAACTTGAATGTGTGTAATTTTTTGGAACCTGTCTAAAAACCAAATACCCCTGCAAACAGATACAGTCCACCCTATTCTATTTAAATATTTTGCTGTTTTATTTTATAGAAATTATTTTGCTGAATTCACAAATAGAATTTGATTTAAGAAGAACTTTTCGTCCTGTGGTGTGTTTCTGGGTTTTTTGTTGTTGTTGTTACTTTTTTGTCTTTTTTTTTTTTTTTTTTTTAAGGACTGCATATGAAGGTTAATTCTGTGCATAACACACCTAGACATGACCCTGAATTCAGGAGTTCAGTCCCATTGAGTTTTTGTGCACAGAAAGATTTGACCTTTGGCCCTTGACTGAAGATTTAAGAGAAAAACAGGATGTTGACACTGTAAAAGTTTCCTAACATAATCAATCTTGTACTTTTTGTATGTTTTTTATATACATGTATATTTAATGAGCACAAGCTTGGTTGTATTTTTTACAATTCAGTTAATAGGCAAATGTTTTGTCAAAAAGGCTATAGTTGGAATTGAACAAAGCAGAAACAAAATTGAGAATTTGTTATTTTGTGATTAAAGGGGGCAGGTATTTAAGATAAAGCTTTGGATATCTTATTTGCAGTACTCTAGTCAATCTGTGCTTCTAGGTTTTCTGTAACATTAGGAAAATTTGACACCAGATAGAGCCTGTTTTTACCTTGAGTATATTACATATGAGTTTAAGTGTGAGCCAAAGTCATACACACTATCTGCAATTCCAATTGGTAACTTTAAATTAGAAGTTCCTCAATTCCAAGTTTACTTAACAATGAGCAAAAATAGGTTACATTTATTTGAACAAGTTGCTATCATAAATTACACCATCTAACCATCTGAAGTGATTTGTGTGTGTCCTGGTCCTTAACAAAAGTATGTAATATACTTAATTTAAAAACGAATGACTTCCTAGACGTCAAAACTTGACATTTTAAAAGGCTGTGAATTTTTCTCCTTGGAGGGAGATCCCACCTTGGCTGCTTTGAGGGCATTTGAATCCTTTCCCCCTCCACTTGAGAAAGAGTGGTCCGTGCTGTGATCAGGATCTAGGGAAAGTGAATGGAAAGAGTTACTTTTGTTTGTGCAAATTATTTTCTCTATTTAACTCTTAAGCAAGCATTAATGTATAACTGAAAATTTTAAGATGCATGTTATTGTAAGAGCAACATAGCGGTGATTTTGAGGTCTTTTTCTGAAAACAAATGGCACATTTTAAACTTCAAGTCTTCAAAGTGCCTACAGATTATTTAATTCTCCCTCAACTGATTTCTTGAGCCATATATATATTTCCTACTTTAAATGTTTGTTGCAGAATCACTAGTCTTCCTTTCAGAAAAGTACCCCCGAAAATTCTAAATGGCGTGGTTACTTTATAGGAGACAGTAGAATCTGTTAACATAAAGACTGAAGATACTTGCATTGTTAATCTGTGTGAACAAGGGCTTTGCCCTATTGGATCTAAGTATTTCAGTGCACAACTTGGCAAAAACCATACTGCTGCTGTTTCTAAGCCCTCTATCAACCAAATTTTCATGTTCAGCACTGTCGAGGCAGAAATAAGAACATCCTCATATTTGGGATTTTTGTCTTCATTGATTTTTCTCTCAATGATAATTTCCCAGCCTTGTCTTTCAGCTGTTATGTGTACAAATTTAGAATTATGAAAATGTTTTATATTTTTTTCATGATTAACTTTTATTAGTGAATGATAACAATTTAAGTATTTAAGTAGTGGGTTAAAAAGAAGAGGAGCCTTTTTTATTTGAATTACATTTATAAATGAAAGCAAGTCTGTGAATACTCAGATGACTACTCCAAAATAGTTCCATTTTTTCTTATTTTTCCAGCTGGAACTCTTACTTGGCTGAATCTTGTGGTTAATTTTGGTGGATATATCCTGCCTTATTTAGAATTATAACTGGATTAAAAAAAATTGCCTTTTCGTAAGTGCCCAATTTTGTTTTCTAGTTTGAAGGTATTACATACTGCCGAGAAAGTAAACACTGCTCCTCTTAACCCCCAGTTTTTGTGTTACTGATTTAAAAAAAAAATTCAGTACTGGTTTCCTAGTGGGGCTCAACTAAAATTGGTCCTGCACCTATGTGAGTGTTTAGTGTTTGAAAATAAGGTTTTGGGTGTGGTAAATCACTACGGAAGTGCTAAATGTATTAAGAACTTGCTGCCGATTGTATTTACGATTATTTTAGATTATTTTACGTCCGCAGAAATGTAGCACTTTTCCTCCGAATTTATAGGTCTAAGTAAAAAGGGGGACAGGTGCACCATGTTCTAAACTTGCCTATGAGTGAAAAATTTTTTTTGCATTTTGAAATCCAGATTCCTAAAAGGAAATCTCACCACCCAGATCACATACTTCTCAGCCTTTTACAAGCCAACAGACTGAAGATTGTCCACAGTTCCTAAGATTTAGCACATATACAAAAATAAAACTTTATAAATTAAATTATGGTTTCCCCTTTTATTTATTAAAATAAGATTTTCTAAATGGAAGGTAAATTAGAGGTGTAATTGATCTGCAGGGAACTTTAAGTAGAGGGATGCAGCCCTTAATTTGTATCTTCACATCTAAGCCTTTCAAACGAGATGTGGTCTAACTATTGACAACCCTTCATTATAAAACCAAGATTGGTCAAACACTTGGTTTCAAAGTTCACTTAAATCAGCAATAAAGCAGGTCACATATTTGAGGGGTGTTAATAGAAGTGGAGGGACTGATGCTGAAGCTGAAACTCCAGTTTTGGCCACCTCATGCGAAGAGTTGACTCATTGGAAAAGACCCTGATGCTGGGAGGGATTGGGGGCAGGAGGAGATGGGGACGACAGGATGAGATGGTTGGATGGCATCACCGACTCAATGGACATGGGTTTGAGTAGACTCCAGGAGTTGGTGATGGACAGGGAGGCCTTGCATGCTGCGATTCATGGGGGTCGCAAAGAGTTGGACATGACTGAGCAACTGAACTGAATAGAAGTGGAAATTCACTTAATTGTCTAACAGATTCCATCTGCTCTGCATCTGAAAAGTAATTCTTTGTTGCCTTGTTCCAAAGAAATATGACTTCCATAGAAACCTGTTGGTACTTCCCTTAAGTTGGGTTACTGCAAGCATTACTGCTAAAGAAAGAGACATAGCCCTAATTTTCATCAAACTTTGTTTTTTGAAAAGAATGAGAAGATGAATAAATCCAGTATTCTGCAGTTTGGATAACTAGTTGGATTAAGCCGTTTGACTTTTAAGTATTTTTAGACACATGAACATATCTAACAGTGAAAATGTATATGGCCACCAATATTTTGAATTGCTTCATTGTAATCTGATGATTTACAGGTAGATAGAAAATGGATAATATTTCTACCTCGAAGTTTAAAGTTAAGGTGATAGCAAAGGCTTCCTTAATAATTCATTTGCTTTAGGACCTAAATTCTCAAGGGAAATGTTCTTAAGCTCTACTAAAAACTTTCTTCCACAAAACAAATTACAGACCCACATAAAAATCAGTTGATTTTTAAAGATATTCCACTGAAATGTATGCAGCTCAAGAGTAAAATGGGAATGCTTTTAGTTGTCATCTGAAAACAGACGGTCATCTCCTTTTGCTCCATCAGCATTTATCTAAAAATAGAAGTTTTTCATTGTGGTGGGCTTTTTTCATGTAAATGACAGTTCAAACACCAGCTGCCCCAGCCTCCTTCCCTTCACCACCTCCTGCCCCAGAGGGAGCCCAGTGGGGACCACCCTACAAAATTGAAGTCAATTCTTTTCCTATTTCTTTTCAATTGTATAGATGTAAAACTATTCAAAACAGATGCTTTGGACACTGGAATGTTTTTCCGCAAGCAAATCCTCACATGAGGATTCCATGTGTATTCTTTGAGTTGCCATCTAGTTCTTCCCCACCCATTAAAACACTGGGTGCATCTTTGGAATCTGGAAGTAGATAACTTGGGGTCTTAAATCTGGTGCTCTTAAGTGGGACTGAGAAGGAAGTGTTAACATTGTGAAGGCTGGCAGTGTCCTACTATGCGTGCCCCAAGGCTGTCAGCAAGGAATAGTGTCTTTGGGTCACCAAGGAGATATAGGTTAACCCTTCGTAATCCTTTTCCCAAAGGTCTCTATGTTTGGGATGTGTCCCTAAAGGGTTCTTGATGTAAATTAGTGTGTTCTGTTGGGTGAATAGGGAAACAGCTTTTTCAGGCTGTGTGTTTAAAGTCAAAAATCTAGAAGGTTATTACTACTGAAAATACTAATCAGTAGTACTAGTAGTTAGTTCTTCCAGTCATCTACTTTCAGAATGTCTTAAGCATTTAGTATAAATCCTTTCTCAGCAAAATGGGCCTAATGTGGATTCCTACAAGGCTGTGTTAACCATATCTTCCTTAGGAAGTCTGACTAGGTCATGAATGTATTACATTAGAGAGATTTAAAAGCTAAAGTTACTGAGTCAGATTTAAATACCAAGCTCTTGGGTTGTAGTTAACCTTCTCTATTGCCCCAAGGTTGAGATTTTTAATTAAAAGCCAAAAACCAAAAATTGAGATTTGCGGGCTTCCCTGGTGGCTCACTGGTAAAAGAATCGCCTGCCAATGTAGGAGACATGGGTTTGATCCCTGGTCCAGGAAGATTCCACATGCCTGGAGACAAAAGTCCATGCACCGCAACTACTGAACCTGTGCTCTAGAGCCGGTAATCAACAAGAGAAACCACCACGATGAGAGATCCACACACCACAACTAGAGAGTAGCCCCCACTCGCTGCAACTACAACAAAGCCTGCGGAGCAACAGAGACCCAGCACAGCCAAATCAATTAAAAAAAAAAAAAAAGATTTGCAGTAAAATATGAACAGATTTGCCTTTCTAATTTACTGAAGCTTGGATTAGTTAACTGTAACTAGTAATGTAAGTGGTAGATAAATCGGATGTTGGGTTTTTGTTTAGCACTTATCCACTCAGCATCAGACACTTGAAGTAGGCTTCTTACACTGAGATTTGCAGACCCTCCATTCTTACAGGGAAAAGCTTCCAATATACTGTTTTGGAAGGAGTGCAGGCCAGAGTAGAATGTAGTGAGTGTTGAAAAAAACCTTACACTTTGATAAACGAGAAATGGCTATAGGATGTCCCTCTCATTGTGTTTTTGTCTTTAGAAAAGCATGGTGCCAAGTAACCAAAAGTAGCACTTAACCTTTTCAGATGCTTTTCTGCAGTGATAATTTATCAATATGCAATTCACGTTTACGTTTGTAATTGCTATTCCTCTGTGACAAAGTGTGACAGGCAATAGTCATTACAAAACCAGTTTGAAGCTGAAAAGAAGACTGATAATTTATATCATAGAAAAGCTGGTTTAATTCTAGAAGGTTTAAACACTTTAAACACATTTAAACACTTTCTTTAAAGTCAAGAATGAACTGAAAATATAATGCTAGAACCAAAGGAAGACATACATGTCATACCTGAATCTCCTAAATACTCAAGTTCAGTGTTAGGTTGGAAGGAAGTGAAAGTCGCTCAGTTGTGTCCGACTCTTTGCGACCCCATGGACTATACCAGGCCAGAATACTGGAATGGGTAGCCTTTTCCTTCTCCAGGGGATCTTCCCAACCCAGGGATTGAACCCAGGTCGCCCGCATTGCAGTCAGATTCTTTACCAACTGAGCCACCAGGGAAAAACAAGGTTGGTTTGAAAGCAGGTGTTAGTTGGCCTTCTAAATTTGGCTAGTGACTAAGGGGGGAAAAAGTAAGGTTTTTTGGTGTATTCTGAATTTGTTTATGGGTGTATTAAATCTGAAACATAGTGTTACATTTTGAGCCTAGGTTAAAAGAGGAAATACAGCTGCCTAAAATAATATCCCGTATTTTAAATTATGCTTTACATCAACTGCAGTAGTCTTTTGCCATGCGTTTAGTGTGAGCTCTCATTGAGGAATAGCGTTATGAATTTGACGTGAGGTTACAACTTTGAAAACTGAAATATGCATTTTACTTTTTTTCTTAGTTCTGATTTGAAAATAAGTACATTTGAATGGCAGGTCACCCCAGTATTCATGCCTGGGAAATTCTATGGGCAGCGGAGCCTGGCGGGTTACCGTCCATGGGGTTACAAAGAGTCAGACACAGCGAAGTGTGCACACACATTCTGAAAAGCTATACTCACACATTTCTGGTAGCTCAGATGAGGGGTTTCTTGTAGCCAATTCTTGGGATGAGAAGATGCTAACATGCTTTCAACAAACATAGACCCCTAGGGAAAAGAAAATGACACCTCATATTTCCAAGGGACAGTAGGATGTATCCTGCCCCAGTAACCACTCCCAGCCATTTCCTCTGCCCTAAAGTATGGATGCCACAGACCCCAGTAATGACTTCAATCCCACACCAAACAGAAGAGGTGGTCTATGCGCTGTGTTCTTGCCTACTCAAATAGCAATGCCTAGAACAAGGCAGCCTGACTTTTCTGTGTGGTTCTCAAGTTGGATCTCAACTATAAACATTCTCCTCTGTGAAAAAATAAGACGCTTTTTTAAAAAGCTTCTTTATTCATATTAAACCCAACCATGGAGATTTTGATTTAAAGACTCACCTCCTTATAACCCTTTCGGAAATGGTCTGAATTTAAAGCGCACCTGGGTAGCCGCAGGACAGGGACTTTTCTCCTGTGCATTTTAGTCTGGTCTTTGTTAAAGGGAGTTTTCATCAGAAGTTAATTTTGCTGTAATGGTCACTCTGAAGAAGTACTTAGTACTACAAACAGGTTATGGGCCCTGAAGAAATAAATGAATATAAAGAAAGGAGGTGAGGGTGCTTATCAGAGCAAATGGAAGCACAGGTGCTGCATGTCAGGCACACTTCTCACTCAAAGGCAACTTCAGATAATGTGTTTAATTGCATCATCTTGCATTGCTCTCTTGGGCTTCCCAGGTGGCGCTAGTGGTAAAGAATCCGCCTGCCAGTGAAGGAGACAAGAGACACAACGTTTGATCCCAGAATCGGGAAGATCCCCTGGAGAAGGGCATGACTACCCACTCAAGTATTCTTGCCTGGGAATTCCCATGTACAGAGGAGTCTAGCAGGCTACAGTCCATGGGGTCACAAAGAGTTGGACATGACTTAGCAACTAAACAACAACAACGGTTGCTCCCTTGATTTGAATATGGGGATTGGGTCCCAAGTGCATCCCTCATAAGCTCTGGTCTCTGGTCATCAAGTGCAGTCATTAATCCTGAGTGTAAAGTCATTTGCGTTCGCTCCAGAGAAATGCTAGGGTCAGCATGTCCTTGCTGGGGGTTTTCAGATGTACTTGCTTGTGTCTTTTATAAGAAAAGCCAGCTTTCTTTATAGTCATTGCAACCTTCAAGTTAAAAAAAGGCAACTAGTCAGACCTTTCAGTTTTGAATTAAAATCGAAAAACTAAGTTTAGGATTCCTGTAAATAAAATCCTATGTTGAGCTTGGTTACCTGGATAGGTGGACACAGCCCAAAGTGGTTTGTTTACATTGTTGGCTTTTGAGTTGCTTGTTTGTATTTATTTTTTAACACTCAGATTTTGAACATATACACATTTAAGGAATATTATTTTGTCCAACTCTGGCCACTTTCTTTGTGACTGCCTGCTATGTCACTTCAGTTCTGTTCGATTCTGTGTGACCCCATGGACTGTAGCCCGCCAGGCTCCTCTGTCCATGGTGATTCTCCAGGCAAAAAACTGGAGTGGGTTGCCATGCCCTCCTCCAGGGGATCTTCCCGACCCAGGGATCAAACCCACATTTCTTATGTCTCCTGCATTGGCAGGCGGGTTCTTTACCACTAGCGCCACCTGGGAAGCCCTTATTTCTTTGTATTTGCTTGAATTAGTTTGCACTGAAGATGATCGAGGGACTTCCCTGATGGTTCAATGGTTAAGACTGCACTTCTACTGCAGGGGAACTAAGATCCCACATGCCACATGGTACAGTCACACAAACAAACAAAAACTCTCTGCTGTTCTAATGTTCCTATAGACTTGAACTTGCTTTCCTTTTTCTAATGTTATGAAATCAAGGAACCAGCAAGGGCTGCAGTGACCCCTAGGAAAGTTCTGGAGCCAGACAAAAAGAGCAGGGACACTTCACCTGAGTACAGCTGGTCACTAGGTCTCTGGTTCTGCTCTTATAATAAGCCTGTCCACATCAGTGAAGTTGCAAACAAGTCAGAGGATAGGAGAATTTTACACTGAGAAGAAAATCTTCTTCTCAGTTTTCGCTACCTACTGAAATGTATGTAAGACGTTGTTGGACACGTGACAGGTATCCCAGGAATATGGATGAAGGACACAATCATGACAGGTGCCGAAGAAATACACGATGATTCCTGCAAGGTTGGGCTAAGAACCCGCCCAACCCAAAGCGGGCCAGCCTCACACCCACAGTCCCAAACACAGTCTGGACAGCCAGGGCTGGAGGGCCCTTCTGACATGGAAGTGCTTCTCACCTGTTAGAGGATCGATCTTAATTTTTTTAAAGAAAAGAGAAAAACCCAGTCTAGTCTTAGCTATTGTAAAGAAAACAAACCATAAAATATGCTTGCATATTTAGTGCAAGCCATACATAGTCATAAAATTGTCCTGGTTTTGATTTATTAGGTTTAGCTACCTCGACCAAGCTGCTGCCAAATAGCAAAGAGAGCTGTTTAATTTCACTTCCTTGTTTTGTTGCTCACCATCTCATGGAGGATGGGGGTAGTGGTGAAGGTAATGAAGTGGTAAAGAATCTGCCTGCCAATGAAGGAGATGCAAGAGACTTGGGTTCGATCCTTGGGTTGGGAAGATCCCCTGAAAGAAGAAATGGCAACCCACTCCAGTATTCTTCCCTGGAGAGTCCCCCTGGACAGAGGAGCCTGGCAGGCTACAGTCCACGGGGTCACAAAAGTCAGACATGACTGAGCCGCTGAGCACAGATTGAGCAAAAGGGAGAGATTTCACGTGTGCCACTGGGACAAAACTGTCAACGAGTGACTTTGCACACATGCCGGGGTCCAGCCCAAGCAGGATCCAGGGGAGCCCTCAGGATGAACGGCGTCGGCGAATGAGAGAGAGAGACAGTGAGACAAAGCTCGGGGGCTGAGTCTGGAGTTTATTTTTGCAGGGCCCCTTTATACCCTTAACAGCATCTTTGGGGGAAGTGCATATCGCTTACACACAGGCCATGTCAAAACATTACAGCAACTTGACCTTCAACAGAAACAGGATGTCACCCACATACTTTTTCGTTCACAAGAGTCTTTCTTATCATTTGGCCTTCAGGCCTGCTAACATTTTATGGCTTGCACCTGGTGTGACTTAAGCAACTTCAGTAGCCAACCCTGTTTTTCTTATAATTAATCTATTTTCTTTCTAATAAGCGTCATCTCTATGGGAACTAGATAGGATTACATTTTTACAGAACAGAAATGCGAAGGACTGCAGAAACAGCAGATATGGCACAAAACAGGCTCTTAGTCTAAAAGTTAACCACCTGCAAGAAGTCGCCAGCTAATCTCTATCTAAACTATTTTCTATTAGGCACATTTGTGGCTATCATATTTGTGGAGCTTTTCTCACCCCGTGAAGGGGCCTTTGCTTAATAGTTTCTTTTGTTAGCGTACTGTGCTTAGGATGTTTAGAACAATCAAGAGCATTTTTTGCAATGAGAGCACATATTTATCACACAAGCCAGAATGCCAGCAAAAGGGTTTGAATTGAAGCATTTCCTTCATCCCTGGCCCCTTCATAGGGTACCAGCGTCCAGGAGATTTATTAATTAGCTTTTAAGTTGGTCTTTATTCAGTGAAAGAGGAGCAGGAGAGCTCTCGGCAGGCAACACAAGAATCCGCAGCAGGGCAAATAAGAACAACGGCAGAAAAGGGGGCAGGATATAGGGTGGGTAGAACCTGAGGCCAACCTGGAGGGTCCCTTATCCTAGACGGCCTTGCCTGTCAGGTTTTTTCCTCGTGACCTCGTCATGGATGGGGTCCCGGACGGCCTTGCCTGCCCGGTATTTTCTTCATGACCTTGTCACGGGCGGGACATCCCATAACGGCTCCCGGCACACACATGTAAATGTAAGTACACATATGTGTACTTAAACTCATTACCTTTAAAACAATCATTTTGAATGAACATGGCAGAATTCCCTAGTGGTCCAGTGGTCAGAATTCCATGCTTCCACGGCTGAAGGCCTGGGTTTGATCCCTAGTCAGGGAACTAAGTTCTATCTGCAGCCAAAAAATAAATAAATAAAAATTAATAAAATAAAACTAAAAAATTTCTGAGTAAGCCTGGGAAAAGAAAAGCTAAACACGAGGACAAGCAAAAGAAATTGTGTATACAATTCTATAATATCCAATGATACTGGGGAAAAGATGCTATTATTGTCAAGCTGAACTGCCCTAAACCTGGCAGAATTAAAGTTTCAGATTGAAAAGGAAATTTCATGTATATTGAAAGGCCATTTATAGACTGTGTTGTAATCTAAAATCTAATCTCTTAAAGTTTAAAAGTTTGGCTTTAAAACTGCACAAGAATCTATGTGTTGTCAAATGAGTTTTGACCTAGTTTTCACAAAGAGACTAAAAAGAGACCCTTTTATTACTCTAGCAAGACCAACAATTTAGATTATTATAACTAGATTAAAAGGACCCAATGATAGATACATACTAAAAAACAGCCACCCCATAGTGTAAGTTAACACAATTTGGGGTTATACATAGGATTATAAGTATTATGGGTTTCCCAGGTGGCGCTAGTGGTAAAGAACCTGCCTGCCAATGCAGGAGACAAAAGAGATGCAAGTTTGATCCCTGGGTCAGGAAGATCCCCTGGAGGAGGGCGTGGCAACCCACTCCAGTATTCTTGCCTGGAGAATCCTTATGAACAGAGGTGCCTAGTGGGCTACAGTCCATAGGGTCACAAAGAGACGGACACAGCTGGAGCAACCTAACACACACGCGTAAGTATACTTATATAAGTATATATACTTATATAAGTATATATATACTTATATAAGTAAGATACTTATAAGTATCAACAGAATAACCTTTGCAAGGTAGTGGTGCTTTAAATCTGGTCTAAGGGCTAACACTGGACTGGCTGAATGAGAAACATCTGGGGAGCTTTTTAAAGGACCCTAATTTCTGAGGACCCTAATTTCCACCCCTGAAAACTGAGTATAGGCGTAGCGGGCCCAGGAATCTGAAATATTTATTAAAGTTCCACATGTAACTGCAGTCAGGTTTGAAAACCATTTCCAGAGTGCACTGTTGTTCTTTTAAAAAAAAAAGGAGGGGGGTTGTCAAACATTAAAACTATAGACAAGTAGACAGACACCCAGGTGCCTATTACTAGCATATTTGCCTCAAGTATTATTTTCATTAAAAACATCAAGTGTTACAACAAAGCCCCCGAGTCCCCCCACCCCCATGCTCAGCCCCATTCCCTTCCTCCATTTCAGAAGCCATCGCAGTTGTCACTCAGTGAATGTCCCTCAGGCACTGTTTGTGATGGTGCCCAGGCTGCTGCCAGGTGGCCCGTGCAGGGGGTGCAGCAACACCCCTGGGCACCTCACAGGGTTTCTCTAGAGAAGGAGGAGGGAGAATCTTCCCTAAAGAACCCCAAGGAAAAAAAAAAGGATTTAGTAAATTTAGGAACATTGACAATGCAGTGTGTGAACAAAACAACCGTAGTGTAGTATCTTGTAGGCAAAGGTGTCAAAGGTCAAAAGTGGTGAAGGGATTCTGGGTTAGAAATGGTTTTCCCCACCAACTGTAAGGCCATGGGATAAGACATGACCACTGATGGAAGAAGCTTTCAGGTATTGAGGTATGGAGAAGTCATTCTGGCTTAGACATAATCTAACTCGAACGTCATGCTGACTAAACAGCCTGTTTGTGGCCTATGAAACATATATTGTATATCTGCTTTAATTATTGAAGAAAAGGGTGCATTGACCAGAAGTAAGGAAGTTTGTGTTAAAAAATAAAGATTATGGACTTCCCGGGATGTCCAATGGTTAAGACTCCATGCTTCCAATGTAGGAGACCCGGGTTCGGTCCCTGGTGGGGGAACTAAGATCCCACATGCTGTATGGCAGCCAAAAAGTAAAAATGAAATAATAATAATAAAATAAAGATTAAATGCTCCCCTTCCTGGGACACCAATGGTGGTGCTCCTTCAATGATAAGACTCCCTTCCCAGATGCCAAGGCCATACTGACTCGCTCTGTATGTGCTGGTCTGTTTTTTCAAACCTTGCAGGAATGTATCCCTGACTTGTTTAATGTTCTTCATTCTAACGAGATATATTAATAAAACTGCACTAAAAACCAAGCTTCTCTAGAGCACTTTCTCAGAGTCATCTGATAGGCTGTCTCTCGGGCTATAATCTTCAGTCTGGCTCAAATAAAACTCTTTTCTATTCCTACTATAGACTGTTTATTGATTATTTTCATCAACATTGCCTTCCCCCATTTGTAAAGACAAGATTTCTAGCCACCTGATTTTTCTTCACCTGGGGGAAGAGCCCCACAGGCAAGAAGAGAATGGTTTCTTTGTCACCTGTTCCTTTCAGGAAAGGAAAATACTGATCCCCAGCTTTGCAACGGGGGGCTTTGATTCTGCCCAAGACAATTCCTCTAGCCGAACGCCTGTAAGCCCAGCAGCCCGACTCTGCGGTACTCCCCAAACCGATAATGACAAATGAAATAGCACTTTAACCATCTGTTCTAGTTGCTGCATTTTGCCTCTGGTGTTTATAAACCTGCTTCCATGAAAATCAAAAACAAAGCCCAGAGTTTAGCAGAAAAGTATGGCTGGCTGAGCAGCCAAAAGCAATTTCCATCTCGGAAAGAAACACAACTTAATTTATTTTTAGCCAAGATGTTTTGGAAATGTGTGATTTGCTTCAGAGAAAGAAATGTAATGTGCTCTGGTGTTGCTCAGGCCCCCCTCCTTTTGGAAGAAAAGCAAGAAAATGTGGGGGTGTGGCAATGTTGAGGGGGTACTTTTCTGTTTAAATTTGGCTTTGTTGCTGAAATTAGCACAAAGGATCTTCTGGAACATTGGCCCATGTAGTTCACCAAGTGATTCCTGGTAACGCTTGGGGAATGATATTCATAAATGACGAATGGCAGTTAGCTTTCCTCTGTGTTTGCTTTGGAAAAAAAAAAATAAAAGCCCAGTGGGGATTTTTCCTTATTGATTTGCTAAGTGATATCACAAGATCACATTATATTTATTTGCTCTTTTCTACAGAATAGGACAACATGAAAAGATTGGATTATTTCATTCTCAGTGAGCAGGACAGCCCTAATCCTCAGCGTCATATGAGTTATGCACATGAAGCAATTTCAGCTCAAAAAGCTTAAATGACTTTTTCTGGGGTTGCTCAGCAGGGAGAGAGAAAAATGAGAAATTGTTTTCTTTGTATTAAACTATCAGTCAAATGAATAAAACAAACAGGAGGTAGGCTTTTCGAAACTTACCCCACAGTTATGGATGGTGCTAATGGCCGGGGCTCCTGTGTCGTGACTTGACTGGAATCCATCAGCATTTAATAATGAAATGTTTCATCTGTGGGACTGGGGACCAAAATACATGGTTTTATCTCTTTGAAGAGAAAGCTAGCATTTCCTGACTGCTGTTATTGTTCAGTCACCAAGTCATGTCCAACTCTTTGCGACCCCGACCCCATGGACTGCAGCACGTCAGGCTTCCCTGTCCTTCACTCTCTCCCTGAGTTTGCTCAAACTCATGTCCACTGAGTCAGGGATGCCATCCAACCATCTCATCCGCTGCCACCCTTTCTCCTCTTCCTGACTGTGCCTGATACTATTTGTTGATCAATTCTACTCCCCACCCCCGTGATTAATGTTACATACCCAATACTGAAGATGTTTTTGTCCAGAAACAAGTCACACTATCTTCAAAGGAAATAAAGGAAAAATTGAGTTTTAAATTTGCACAATGTTACACATCAAATGTATTTCAATTAGAAAAACTGTATTGCAGGGATTAAAGTTATCATTAATTACTGGCAAGCAAATTGTAATTGAATCAGCCTGCAATGCGGGAGACCTGGGTTCGATCCCTGGGTTGACAAGATCCCTCTAGAAGAGAACAGCTACCCACTCCAGTATTCTGGCCTGGAGAATTCCATGGACTGTATAGTCCATGGGGTCACAGAGTCAGACACGACTGAGTGACTTTCACTTTCAAATGGTAAGAAGTGTTTTTTATATATATATATATATATTTAATACTTTTATTTTTGGCTGTGCTGGGTCTTTGTTCCTGTGAGTGGGGACTACTCTCTAGTTGCAGCGTGCGGCCTTCTCCTGTTGTGGAACACAGACTCTAGGGCACCTGAGCTTCAGTAGTTGTGACTGCCGGCTCAAGAGCACAGACTCAGTAGTTGTGGCTCATGGGCTTAGTCGCTCCGTGGCACGTGGGATCTGCCCAGACCAATGATCGAACCTGTGTCCCCTGCATTGGCAGGCAGATTCTTAACCAGTGGGCCACCAGGAAAGTCCATAAGTGTTGTATTTGTAACTGTGTTCTTTTCCTTCTCCTTTCTAAACTTATTACCAAAGCAGAAATATCTAATGAAATTGCATAAAACTAGAAATGCAGAAAATAAGACGAGAACTTCTGTAGCTTTCATGGCCTCTAATAAATGGGCTCTGCAATGCTGCAAACTTCAGAAAGAATGCAACTTAGGATTTTCTACATCATTTTTTAACAATGAAAACCAATTTCAGAATTAAGGCCTGGCAGACAATGTATTTAGTCTTGCTATGGTAAGGAACATTCTTGCCTAAAACTACAAACATAAGGAAGTGAATTTCGAAGCGTCTCCCAGATCATGTGATTTCTCCAAGTTTTGTACCCTATGTCTGTTCCTCCTCTGCTGTATCATTAATAAGTTCCCATATGTGCCATCTTGCTAACCACCTTACCCTCCTCTGGTCCTTTCTGTAAGTCCCCCTGCACTAGTGGCCAGAACAGAGTGATAACTAAATAGATAACAGTGCTTTCTCAGGGGTTCCAATATGGGCACTTTGACTCCAGATGTTAACTCAGCTGCCTCAGCATCAAAGGAATCAAATTCTTTGTTACCATAGTTCTAATCAACTAGGACTCGAATGATTTAGTAAATACAAGTGTCAACCACACAATACTTTGAGTTAGGACCTGTGTGTCAAAATCTGCCAGATAACACATAAAGACTTATATTTGTAATATTTTTTTAAAGCCTCCAAAACCAGCGATTCCAGTAAATTCGGTCTGGGCTCCCTTAAGGGCCTCTTAGGAAGCCCTCACTCCCTGGGGGCAGCAGCTATTTTGAGCACTGGCCTTTATGACTGTACCTTAGAAACCATTTGAGTTCTGACTAAAATGTACAGCTTGCAATGTATTACCAACAAGCGGAATTCTTAATAAGCTGGTTTCCTGTAGTGCATCAAAACAAGTCTAACTGATGTATCAAAGGGAGTGAGATGAAGCCTACTACTTGTAATAAATGGTTTTATGCTCTTCTATTTATCTCTACCTTCAGCCTGTCAACTAATTTTAGGATAAAAAATTAGAAAACTGCCTCTATGTGACTAGTTTTCAATTCTGCCGATATTAACATTTTAGTAACTGGCAAATGGCATCGGTTGCTCATTAGAATAAATCTACTTGATTGCACAGGCAAGCTCCCCTGGAAGAAAATACATATTTCCCCCACAGGATTCAAAGCTATTTTCATTTGCAATGCAAATACAGGCAGCCTATAAGCATCATTTTCTTTCCCTGAAATTGTCTCTTGAGGAAGGCTGCGGGGGAGGCGGGGTGTGAGGGGGAGCGGATAAAGGTTGCTCACCACTAATACACTAGAGATTTCTAGAAGCTATCAGAGGTTCTGATTTGAGCAGTATGCTTTCTAATTAGCATGGGGTGCTGTAGGTCAAAGGGTACAACTTTGCATCTACAAGAAGAATAAGTTCTGAGGCTATAATGAATAGCATGCTGATGGTAGTTAATAAAAAGGTATTTGATACCTGAAAGTCGGCAAGAGTAGATTGTAAGCATTCTAACCACACACACACAAACACACAGAGTTAACTATGTTAACTATGTAAGGTGATGAGTGTGTTAATTATCTTGATCTTGGTAATCATTCTATGTGTATGCATGTCAATAAATCACATTGTACACTTTATTCTATTTTTAACTTTTGGTTACATCGCATGGCTTGCAGGATCTTAGTTCCTAAACCAAGGAGTGGAACATATGCCTCCTGCAGTGGAAGTGCAGAGTCCTAGCCATTGGACTGCCAGGAAAGTCCCCCATTGTACACTTTAAATGAATACAATTATATCTGGCAATTACTTCTCAATACAGATTTTTTTTAAGCAAACTAGAAATCATCCATACTTCAATTTGAAAAAAGAGTAAACTGGAAATACCAAGGCAATGTACAGATTCAATGCAATCTCTATCAAATTACCAATGGCATTTTTCACAGAATTAGAACAAAACATTTTTTAATTTGTATGGAAAAACAAAAGACCTTGAATAGCTCAAGAAATCCTAAGAAAGAAAAATGGAGATGGAGGAATCAGGCTCCTTGACTTCAGGCTATACTACAAAGCTACAGTAATCAAAACAGTATGGTACTGAAACAAAAGCAGAAATATAGATCAACAGAACAGGATAGAAAGCCCAGAAATACACCCATGAACCCATGGTCAATCTATGACAAAGGAGGCAAGAATATACAAATGAGGAAAGACAGTCTCTTCAATAAATGGTGCTAGAAAAACTAGACAGTTACATGCAAAAAAAATGAAATTAGAATATTCACTAACACCATATACAAAACTAAAGTCAAAATGGATTAAAGACCTAAATGTAAGACCAGATACTATAAAACTCTTAGAAGCAAACATAGGCAGAACACTTTGTGACATAAATCACAGCAATATCTTTTTGAATCCACCTCTAAGAGTAGTGAAAATAAACAAATGGGACCTAATTAAACTTAAAAGGTTTTGCACAACAAAGAAAATCATAAAAATTTAAAAACAACCCACAAAATGAGAGAAAATATTTGTAAATGAAGCAACTGACAAGGGATTAGTCTCCAAAATAGACAAACAGCAACATGCAACCCTATATAAAAAAAAAAAATCAAAAAGTGGGCAATCTAAATAGACATTTCTCCAAAGAAGACATATAGATGGCCAATAAACACATGAAAAGATGCCTAACATCACTAATTATTAGAGAAACGCAAATCAAAACTACAATGGGATATCATGTCATACCAGTCAGAATGACCATCATTAAAAAATCTACAAATAATAAATGCTGGAGAGGGTGTGGAGAAAAGGGAACTCTCCAACAATGTTGGTGGGAATGTAAATTGGCAAAGCTACTATAGAGAACACTATGGAGGTTCCTTTAAAAACTAAAAATAGAACTACCAGCACCATCCCTGGTGGCTCAGTGGTAAAGAATCCTCCTGCCAATGCAGGAGACATGGGTTCAATCCCTGATCCGGGAAGACACCACATGCCAAGAAGCAACCATGCATCACAGCTATGGAGCCCATGCTCTAGAGCCCAAGAACCACAACTACTGAACCCTCGTGCCACAACTACTGAAGCCCTCACACCCTAGGGCCTGTGCTCAGCAACAAGAGAAGCCATGGCAATGAAAAGTCTGTGCACTGCAACTAGATAGTAACCCCAGCCCACCGTGAATAGAGAAAAGACTGCACAGCAAATAAATAAATAAATTAAAAAAAACAACTACTATATGATCCAGCACACACACACCTGGGCAACTATCTAGAGAAAACTAATCTGAAAAGATACATGCACCCCAATGTTCATAACAGCACTATTTACAATAAATGTCAAGATATGGAAGCAACCTGACTATCCATCAACATAGGAATTGATTTAAAAAAAAAAAAAAAAAAAGACATGGCATAGGGGATTCCCTGGCAGTCAAGTGGTTAGGACAACAGACTCTCACTGCTGATGGAGCAGCCCTCCCCACCAAAAAAGACATAGTATATATGTACAGTAGAATATTACTCAGCTACAAAAAAATGAATAAACTAATGCCAATTTGCAGCCACATGGATGGACCTAGAGATTCTCATACTAAATAAGTCAGATAAAGACAAATAGAATATCACTTATATGGAATCTATGAAAAAAGATACAAATAAACTTATTTACAAAACAGAAACAGACTTACAGACTTCAAAAATAAGTTTATGGTTAACCAAAGGGGAAACATGGGATAAATTAGGAGGTTGGGATTAACATATACACACTACTATATATAAAACAGATAACCAACAAGGACCTACTACAGAGCACAAGGAACTCTACTCAATATTCTGTAATAACCTATATGGGAAAAGAATCTGAAAAAGAATACATATATATAAATATATATAACAGAATCGCTTCACTATATACCTGAAACTAACACAACATTATAAAGCTATGTGATGTGCTGTGCTCAGTCATGTCATGTCCGGCTCTTTGCAAGCCCATGGACTGTAACCCACCAGGCTCCTCTGTCCATGAGATTGTCCAGGCAAGAATACTGGAGTGGGTTTCCATGCCCTCCCTCCAGGGGATCTTCCTGACCCCAGAATCAAACTCTCATCTCTTACGTCTCCTGTATTGGCAGGTGAGTTCTTTACCACTAGCGCCACCTGGGAAACATATATATAAATGAAGTTTATATATGATTTTTTAATCAGATAAATGTTTATAAATGAACTTCATATTAATATATATGAAGTTGTTGTTCAGTTGCTAAGTCATGTCTGACTCTTTGCAACCCCATGGACTGATGGGCTGCAGCATACCAGGCTCCTCTGTCCATGGGATTTCCCAGGCAAGAATATTGGAGTGGGTTGCCATGCCCTCCTCCGGGGGAATAAAATGATAATAAATAAATAAATAAGCCTAAAAATCAAATTGGGAATACTAATTGAAGAAGGAAACAAGATAACCAGATGAGAAGATTCCAGGGCCCCTGGTAGGGGATCAGTGAAGAGGTTTCTAAACCCTAGTGAAAATGTTTAGTCGCTCAGTCGTGTCCAACTCTTTGCGACTCCATGGACTATAACCTGCCAGACTCCTCTGTCCATGAAATTCTCCAGACTAGAATACTAGAGTGGGTTGTCATTTCCTTCTCCAGGGGGTCTTCCCCATCCAGGGATTGAACCCAGGTCTCCCGCACTGCAGGTGGATTCTTTACTGTCTGAGCCACCAGGGAAGCCCTAAACCCTGGACTGGTCCTCAAACCTCATATTCTGAGCATTTGTCTGGTCAAATTAAGGAAAAATGAGAGAAATAGGGACAACATAGTAAGATTTTAATAAAATTGAATTTGTTTCATTTAAAAGACTGCCTTATAACCTTCCCTGGTGGCTCAGTGGTAAAGAATCTGCCTGTCCATGCAGGAGACTCAGGTTCAATCCCTGGTCTGGAAGATCCCACATGCCATGAGGCAACTAAATCCGTGCGCCACAAGTACGGAAGCCCATGCATTCTAGGACCTGTGCTCTGTAACAAGAGAAGCCACCAAAATGAGAAGCTGTGCACCGCAACCAGAGGAGAGCCTCTGTAGCAACAAAGACCCAGCACAGCCAAAAATAAATAAATTATAAAAATAAATAAATGAAAAATAAAAGACTGCCCTATAAGATTATAGGATCTTTGGATCTTTTCTTGGTATTATTTTAGATTTTTATTGAAATATATATTTTTACATTCTCTTCCATTATAGGTTATTACAAAATATTGAGTATAGTCCCCTGTGTTACAGAGTAGGTCCTTGTCAGTTATCTATTTTATATGGATGGATCTTTTGAAATTTAAATCTCCATCCTTATATGATGAGGTGGCTTTGTGTGTATGTGTGTTTCATTCTCTAAATGGTATAACACAAGGTTGACAAACACCTCCAAGATGACACTAAATAACTGTTTCTCCTAAATTCATAGTCAGACAAATATAAGTAAAATGAAGAAGCAGAGGAAGCACTCCCAATTAAGAGAGTAAGAGAAATCCCCTGAAAGAATAAACAATGAAACCAACCTCTCCAGTCTACTATATCTTCAGTTCAAAAAGGAGGTTATAAAAATACTGAAGGAATTATAAAAGGCTATCAATAGAAGTGCAGATCACTATAACAAGGAATTAGAAACTATAAAGAGGAGCCAATTAAAATTAGAAAACTTGTGTGCTAAGATGAAAGCTGAGCTAAAGGCAATAAATAGCAACTTTAATAATGCAGAAGAATAATAAATGATCTGAAAGATAGAATAATAGAAATTGCCCAATCAGAACAGTGGACAGAAAAATGAAAGCAATATATGAGACCTACTAGATTATATAAAGTGAGCCTACCTACTCACAACAGGGTTCCCAGAAGGAGAAGAAAGAGAAATGGGGATCAAAAATGTATGTGAAGAAATTATGGTGGAAAACTTCCTAAAGAAGGAAATAGACATCCAGGTACAGGAAGTACAGAGGATCCCAAACAAGATGAACCCAAACAGACCTACACTAAGACATAATTAAAATGGCAAAAGTTAAAGAGAGGATTCTAAATTCAGTAAGAAAAAACCAAAGTTAGTTACAAGGGAACCCCCACAAGGCTATCAGCTGACTTCTCTACAGACAAGTGGCAAGCCAAAAGAGAGTGGCAAGAAATATTCAAAATCCTGAAAGGGAAAAACCTGCAACCTAGGATACTCTACTCAGCAAGATAATCATTTAAAATAGAAGGAGAGATAAAGAATTTCTCAGAGAAATAAAAACTAAAAGACTACAGCAATACTAAACCAATCCTAAAAGAAATATTGAAAGGTCTTCTCAAAACAGAAAAGCAGCAAGAATCTGTAAGAGAAAATAAAAATTGGAA
This sequence comes from Cervus elaphus, assembly GCF_910594005.1. Lineage (NCBI taxonomy): Eukaryota > Metazoa > Chordata > Mammalia > Artiodactyla > Cervidae > Cervus > Cervus elaphus. The sequence continues at coordinate 134,405,351 of NC_057848.1, read as the reverse complement.
AGTAAATCACTTAAATAAGTGAGTACAGGGTTAGTGGTTAGGACTCAGTGCTTCCACTGGACAGGTAACTAAGATCCCTAAAGCCACATGGTGCAGGTAGTGGGGGAAGCTAGTACACAGAATACCAAAATTTTTTGTGAATTCAATTATAACTCCAAAGAACAGCAAAAAGATGAACATGAAGATGTAAAAGAGGACATCAAAATCATAAAATGTGGGGAAGGGGAATAAAAAATTGTAGATTTTTTAAAAACTTAATTTATTTGGCTGCACTGGGTCTTTGTTGCTGTTTGCAGGTTTTCTCTAGTTATTCTGCACAGGATCCTCATTTCAGTGCCTTCTCTTATTGCAGAGCACAGGCTTTCAGTAGTTGTGGCACATTGGCTTTGTTGCCCCTCAGTATGTGGGATCTTCCCAGACCAGGGATTGAATCCATGTTCCCTTCATTGGTAGACAGATTCTTAACCAGGCAAGTTCTGTAGTTTTTTTCTAAAGAATGTGCTTGAGCCTATATGACTACAAGTGTAAAGCATGTAGATACAGTACTGGGTTAATATACTTGAAAATCAGGGCAACCATAAATCAAAATTCTCCAAGCTAGGCTCAAAATTCTCCAGGCTAGGCTTCAACAGTACGTGAACCAAGAACTCCCAGGTGTTCAAGCTGGGTTTAGAAAAGGCAGAGGAACCAGAGATCAAATTGCCAACCTCTGCTGAATCACAGAACAAACAAGAGAATTTCAGAAAAAAATCTACTTCTGCTTCACTGACTATACTAAAGCCTATGACTGTGCGGATCACAACAAACTATGGAAAATTCTTAAAGAGAGAGGAATACCAGACCACCTTACTGTTGCAGGAAGGGGGACACCTTCCAGGGTCCGAAACTGGGCTCTTGTATAACACTTGGAAATGAATTGTCCAAGGAGACACATGTGCTGACAAAGCAAGAGATTTTATTGGGAAAGTGCGCCTGGGTGGAGAACAGTAGGGTTAGGGAACCCAGGAGAACAGCTCTGCCACATAGCTTGCAGCCTCGGGTTTTATGGTGATGGGATTAGTTTCTGGGTTGTCTTTAGCCAATCATTCTGACTCAGAGTCCTTCCTGGTGGTGCATGCCATGTTCAGCCAAGATGAATGCCAGAGAGGAGGATTCTGGGAGGTGGTCGGACATGTGGTGTCTCCTTTTGACCTTTTTTGAACTCTTCCAGTTGGTAGAGGCTTATTAGTTCCCTGTTCCTTACCAGGACCTCCTGTCGTAAAATAACTCATGCAGATGGTGACTGTGGTGCCTGGCCAGGGTGGGCGGTTTCAATCAGTGTGCTTCCTCTAACATTACCAGCCTCCTGAGAAACCTGTATGCAGTTCAAGAAGCAACAGTTAGAACCAGACATGGAACAACAGACTGGTTCCAAATTGGGAAAGGAGTATGTCAAGGCTGTATATTGTCACCCTGCTTATTTAACCTATATCCAGAATACATCATGGGAAATGTGGGGCTGGATGAAGCACAAGCTGGAATCAAGATTGCCAGGAGAAATATCAATAACCTCAGATATGCAGATGACACCACCCTCATGGCAGAAATCGAAGAGGAACTAAAGAGCCTCTTGATGAAGATGAAAGAGGAGAGTGAAAAAGCTGGCTTAAAACTCAATATTCAAAAAACTAAGATTATGGCATCTGGTCCCATCACTTCACTGCAAATAAATGGGAAACAAAATAGTGACAGACTTTATTTTCTTGGGCTCCAAAATCACTGCAGATGGTGACTGCAGCCATGAAATTAAAAGATGCTTGCTCCTTGGAAGAAAAGCTATGACCAACCTAGACAGCATATTAAAAAGCAGAGACATTACTTTGCCGACAAAGGTCCATATAGTCAAAGCTATGGGCTTTTCCAGCAGTCATATATGGATGTGAGAGTTGGACCATATAGAAGGCTGAGTGCTGAAGAACTGATGCTTTTGAAGTATGGTATTGGAAAAGATTCTTGAGAGTCTCTTGGATTGCAAGATCAAACCAGTCAATCCTAAATGAAATTGTTAGGTAGTTAGAATAGGGAAAAGGAGTCCAGAATGGCGGTTACTAAAAGACCTGGAAGGGAAAAGCCCGCGAAAATAGAACAAAGGAAGGTCCGAGGACTGGAGTGAGAACCTCAGGTAAAACAAACAGCACCCCTGGCTGGCCCAATTTAGATAGGACAGGCCCATGGAGGAAAAAAAAAAAAAAAACATATAAAGAGAGGAGCCAAAGGGCTCGCTCTCTCTCCCCCGACCCCCCGCGCGATGGGGCGCTCTTCTCTTCGCGTCCTTGGATCAACGTGCCCTCACGCCTCGAAGATGGATTTTCCTGCTATTATCTAAATAAAAGAGAGCTGTAACACTGATTTATTTAAGAGCTATAACACGATCCATTCGAGACCTGAGAGCTATAACACGGTCTGTCCAAAACCCGAGAGCTGTGACACGCCGAGGGGGGCTTCAATGTCCGTCACTCCAAATCTTTGTTGTGATGAGACAAAGAACCGAGGAGCATACACTCGCCTGACATCTATGGTGCTGTGACTCGGGTTTAACCTGGCTGAAACAACCTCCACGAGGAGGAGGCCAAGCGCAGCAGGAACCCAACTCAGCGAAGCTCCCGTGGTAGAAGGGGAATGCAAAGAAAACCCAGCGCCTGGGAAGGCCCATCGTGCTGGAAACTGGGGCAGCGAAAACCGAACTCAGCAGAAAGCCCACGCAGCTCAGCCTCAGATTCCAGAAGACCTCCGGTTAAGGTAGGAGGTCCTCGCTCCTATGGCTGGAGGGACATATGCCTAACAAAATCGTAATTCCTTTAGTCTCTTGTTTCCTCGAACCCCCCGCGAACAGGCGGGCGGCAGTGGGCGCAATTGAGGGGCTCTGGAGAGGCTACTAATGCTGAAGCTGAAACTCCAATACTTTGGCCACCTCATGCGAAGAGTTGACTCATTGGAAAAGACCCTGATGCTTGGAGGGATTGGGGGCAGGAGGAGAAGGGGACGACAGAGGATGAGATGGCTGGATGGCATCACCGACTCTATGGGCATGAGTTTGAGTAAACTCCGGGAGTTGGTGATGGACAGGGAGGCCTGGCGTGCTGCGATTCATGGGGTCACAAAGAGTCGGACACGACTGAGCGACTGAACTGAACTGAACTGGAGAGGCTACTCTTCGGTATGTCCCAAAAGCACTAACTGCTGAGCCCCAGTAGCTATTACACCAGCTGGTGTGGGTTCTTCTGTCCTTACTCTTCTTTGTGCCAAGGATCAGGCCAATGAAAACTGTGAGCACCGGTCAGATATTTAGCAAATTTTCCAGCAGGCTATGAGGGGGATTCCTTGGCACGTTTTCCCCCGCTGCTTTTTCCTCCTTTCCTTCAGCTCTCTCCCGGGACTCGAGCCCGACCAAAACCCAGGATGCCCGGCTTCAGGACCTAATGAAGCTCAGGCTCTGATGTCTCACTGCAAAAATTCAGTGAGAGACAAAGCAATAGGTAAGAGGTAGATTTGTTAGGATTCAGAGAAAAGCGCCCATTCTACAAGGTCATGGAATGAGGCCTGGCTAGGTTTTGTGAGTGGGGTGAATTCATATGCTAATGAGTGGGAAGAGCATCCCAGCCATTGGGGAACCACCCACTCCTCTGTCTTTTGACAATGCCTTAGAGCTGCTGTCCTGCCATCTCTGGGTGTGTCTTTTGGCTTACAGATTGGAGATTAAGGTTTACTTGAATCTGACTTGTCATCTTGGACCCAGTTGATTTTAATCGGTTTACGTTATGCTCTTGTACTATGCCAGTCTTTCAAAGGTTGTGCTCTGCCTCGTTCCCTCCTGTTTCATGCTCCTTTCCTCAGCCCCATCCGGGCCCACAATGTTGCCTCTATAATCTTCTAGAGGGACAACCAGAAAATGGCTAGCCTTGGAAGGGAAGTACTGTATAATATCCAACCCCTTAATCCTACCTAACACTGGTCACGCTGGAGACTTTGGGGACACCCAAACTCTAGTCCAGGGGTCCCAGGATGTCGTCATGACTTGACCTGCCCAGGGACCCAATTCTTGGGTGGCCGTCATGCCTCGACCTGCCCGGGGATTCGATCTCTAGGAGGCTGTCACGCCTCAGCCTGCCTGGGGATCTGCACCCTGACCTGGGGACGCCTGGCTCTCAGGTTGCAACAGTACTGGGTAGGATAAGCTTCAGAAAGACTCACCCCTAAGGAAGTCCACCCATGGAAATAGAAGGAAGCCTATTAGCTGTGGGACTGTACCCAGTGTCAGCAATAACTCAGGAGCCCAATGAGAACCCCATTGCCTTTCTGGAAAGGCTAAAAGAGGCCCTCCAAAAGTTTACCAATCTGGACTTAGACTCTTACGAGGGACAGGTGATTTTAAAGGACAAATTCCTGTCCCAATGTGCATCAGATATCAGGATAAAGTTACAACAGCTATAGCAGCAGAACCCTGCTTCCTCTCTAGAGAGATGGTCCAGCCAGCCACCAAAATATTTTATAACAGAGAACAGGAGAAGGAGGCCAAGGCCCAGGAGAGGGAGAGAAAGAAAGAGATAAGGCATGCCCAGATGCTGGCTGCCCTCCAGGGAAGCCCTATGGCAAACCCCGAGTCCTTGCAGGACAAGGCACGAAGCAAATGTGTAATCTGTAGACAGTCAGGACATTGGGCCAAAGAGTGTCCAAACAGTGATGAGTCTCCTAGAACGGCTTGCCACAAATGCCATCAACTGGGACATTGGTTGGCACTCTGCCCTCGGGACCCAAGAGCCTCAAGGTCAAGCGCCAAGCTTTCCCTCATGATGGTTCAAGAGGACTGAAGCATCCTGCTCCAGCCAGCCCGCCTGTCACAGATAACCATCACGGGGCTGGAGCCAAGGGTGCAGCCGGATGTGGCAGGTAGGTCCGAGAATTTCTTGGTTGACACAGGGGCTACCTACTCTGTCTTGATCTCCTTCTCCAGGGCCTTCTCCTCCCAAACCTGTACCATTTTGGGTGCTACAGGAAAAACAACTACTAAAAGATTCACCCAAGCACTTCTTTGTTGCTGGGATGGACAAATATTTTCCTACCAGTTTCTGGTGGTCCCTGAGTGTCCTACTCCCTTATTGGGAAGAGACATATTTACTAAACTGGGGACCACCCTTGTGATGGGAAGCTTTTCAGCCCCTAGAGCCCTGTAGCTTCTGGTTACTACTGAAGAACCCATTACACCTTCTCCCACAGAAAGAGACCAAAAACTATGGGAAGACAAAACTAAACCCCAGGTGTGGGACCAGGGAATTCCTGGACGAGCCCACCAAGTTGAACCAGTCATCATCGTCCTCCGAGATCCCACTCGGTTTCCTAACCAGAAACAATATCCTCTCAAAAGAGAGGCTCGAGAGGGACTACAGCCTTTAATAAATAAATTCCTTGCTTATGGGCTATTGGTCCCCACCAGTTAGCCATGTAACACCCCAATCCTCTTAGTAAAGAAAAAGGACGGGACCTGGCGAATGGTTCAAGATCTCTGGATCATAAATGAAGCTGTAGTCCCCCTCCATCCCACAGTACCCAATCCCTATGTAATCTTGGGAGAAATCCCACCCAGTGCCAAGTGGTTTACAGTCTTGGATCTCAAAGATGCATTTTTTTTGCATACCACTGGCTAAGGAATCCCAATATCTTTTTGCCTTTGAGTGGGAGGCCCCAGGAGAAAAACACCAACAGATGACTTGGACAGTATTACCTCAGGGGTTCAGAGATAGCCCCCACTTGTTTGGACAGGCCCTTAGCCGGGATCTCCTAGATCTGGACCTGGGACCTAATGGGAAAATATTACAACATGTAGATGACCTACTAATCTGCTCTCCAGATGAAAAAAGTGCCCAACAACATGCAAGTCAGGTTCTAAACTTTTTGGCAGAAAGGGGATATAAAGTCTCCCGTGCTAAGGTACAGATGGTTGAGACAAAGGTCACCGACCTGGGAGTTCAGATTACACATGGGTCCAGGAGGCTGTCCTCTGATCGGGTACAAGGAATCCTCCAGTTGCCCTCCCCCATGACTCAAAAACAATTGCGAGCTTTCCTGGGGCTAACTGGGTATTGTAGAATCTGGATACCCAACTATGGTCTAATTGCCCAGCCCTTATATGAAAGCTTGAAGGGCCGAGATGATTCAATCCCACTGATGTGGGGAACACCTCAAAAGAAGGCAGAGGATACACTAAAACAGGCCTTAACTCAGCCACCTGCCTTGAGGCTGCCAGGCCCAGAAAAAGCATTCCAACTTTATGTCCATGAAAGAGAGGGAATAGCTTTGGGAGTGTTAACTCAAAGGTTGCGATCTGAGCCCCAGCCTGTAGCTTACTTATCCAAGAGACTCAATCCAACCGCCCAAGGCTGGCCCCGCTGCCTTTGAAATCTTGCAGCTATTGCAATCATGATAGAAGATGCTTTAAAACTCTCCTTTGGGGGCAAACTAACTATTTTTATCAGCCACCAAGTAAAACAACTCCTAAATGGGAGAGGCCATTTATGGATGTCTGATCAAAGAAACCTCAGATATCAAGTAATGCTGATGGAAAATCCAGGCCTCACTATATCCCCTTGTGAGGTTCTTTTTTTTTTTCCTTGTGAGGTTCTTAACCCAGCCACCCTCCTCCCTACCCCCGAGGGCTCTCTCCCCTTTCACTCTTGTCTAGAAACCTTGGACCACTGGGCAAAACCCTGAGAGGGATTGTCAGAAGATCCTCTAACCAATCCTGAGGAAATCTGGTACACTGATGGAAGCAGCTTTGTCTTGGATGGAAAAAGAAGAGCTGGATATGCAGTAGTCTCCAATTTTGAGATCATAGAGGCTAAACCTCTGCCACCAGGCACTTCAGCCCAATTAGCTGAGCTCATAGCCTTGACTCAAGCTTTAGAGCTGGGAAAAGGAAAAAGAATAGCCATTTACACTGACTCCAAGTATGCCTTTCTGGTGCTACCTGCACATGCTGCTATTTGGCAAGAAAAGGGCCACTTGACTACCTGAGAGTCCCCAATCAAATATAGTGATCAAATTCTTAGACTCTTGGAGGCAGTCCATCTGCCCACTGAGGTTTCAGTTTCCCACTGTAATGACACCAAAAAGGGAGCACGGAAGTGTCACGAGGGAACCAAGCAGCTGACCAGGCAGCTAAGAGAGCAGCGTTACAGAACCATGACCTAATAGGTGTTGTCACCTTAGTTCCACAGACTAATTTACCAGAAACTCCTTCATATACTGAAGGTGAGACTCTTAAAGCTAAGAGTGAGGGCTTTCAAGAAGATCATATGGGGTGGTTCCAAAAGGAGGGACTCCTTTTTCTGCCTGGGAACCTCCAATGGAAGTTGGTTAACTCCTTACATGCCACCACTCATTTAGGGGAAAAGGCCCTCCAAAGATTACTAGAAAGGTCCTTCAGAGGAACAGGCTTCCAAACAACTATAAGACAAGTGGTCTCCTCTTGTCCCACTTGCCAATTAAACAACCCCCAAGGACCTCGAAGACCCCAGTTGGCCCAACCCATCCAACGATGTGGGGCCTACCCAGGAGAGGACTGGCAGATGGACTTCACCCAGATGCCAGTTTCTCAAGGGTATAAATACCTATTAGTCATGACAGACACATTCACAGGATGGATTGAAGGCTTTCCCACCCGGACTGAGAAGGCTGAGGAGGTAGTAAAAACAAAAACTGCTCCATGAAATCATTCCAAGGTTTGGTCTGCCCAGGTCATTACAAAGTGACAATGGGACATCATTTACTTCTAAGGTCACCCAAGGGGTCTCTAAAGCATTGGGCATTACTTATTATCTCCATTGTGCCTGGAGGCCTCAGTCTTCAGGAAAAGTAGAAAGAGCCAACCAATTCTTAAAATCAGAGATAAAAAAGATAACCCAGGAGACCTCCCTGGGATGGAAGGAGGCTTTACCAATAGCTCTCCTCCATACCCAAATTGCCCCTAAGGAACAGGTTGGTTTTAGTCCTTATGAGATGCTATATGGGAGACCTTTCATTTATGTCAATGACCTCTTCCTAGATCCAGAGGTTCAGACCTTCCAGTCTTATACCATGGCCACTGGGCAATTCCAACAGGATATACGCTTGTGGGGTATGAACCAGGACCCAAAAGATTCTAAGGAGTCACCACTATATGCTCCAGGGACTCAAGCCCTAATTAAAGTCTGGAAAGATGGGTCCCCAAAGGCTCAACTCCAGCCCACATGGGGGGGGCCCCTACCCTGAAATACTTTCTACTCCCACAGCAGTCAAGGTGCCAGGACATGACTCCTGGATTCACTACTCACGAGTCAAGCCGTGGAAGAAAACAGAAGAGGACACTCAATACACCTGTGAGCCCCTGGGAGATCTCAGATACCTATTCAGAACTACAAATGAATACCATTCTAATGAACACCCTCAAAATCTGGTTTCTGGGGATAAGATTTCTCAAGATAGCTCTAAGGAGCCAACACAGCTTGGCAGGGATAATACTCCAAAACAGACAGGAGATAGATCTTCTGATCCCTGAACAAGGAGAGACTTGAGCCATCCTGGCGATGTAAATTTGAAATTGGCTAATGCCCCTACTAGTCCTTGTTATGCCATGTTGATGCTGCTTATGACTGTTCCACGTACTGTCAATTGTCTAACCTGTCTTGTCTCTGCCCAGGTCAAGCTGCAACATGCAGCGCCAGTTCAACAAACATATAAAACTACAGCCGAAAAAAACCAAAAAACAAAAACAAACAAAAAAGCTACAGCCCACCACGGAAAATATCACTCACCCTTAGATGGACACCACTATGAGGACTCTGAGGCTTGAGACTAGCAAGAGGGGGAGGCCCAATACCCCTCGCCATCCCAGTTCAGCAGGAAGTAGCCAGAGAGACCTCGACGCCCCTATTCCCAAAGAATTGGGCCTCCCATCTCTTGAGGGGGGAATGTTAGGTAGTTAGAATAGGGAAAAGGAGTCCAGAATGGCGGTGACTAAAAGACCTGGAAGGGAAAAGCCCGCAAAAATAGAACAAAGGAAGGTCCGAGGAGGACTGGAGTGAGAACCTCAGGTAAAACAAACAGCACTCCTGGCTGGCCCAATTTACATAGAACAGGCCCAGGGAGGAAAAAAAAAAGAAACATATAAAAAGAGGAGCCAAAGGGCTCTCCCCCCCCACCCCCATGCAATAGGGCGCTCTTCTCTCTGCATCTTTGGAGCAACGTGCCCTCACGCCTCGAAGATGGATTTTCCTGCTATTATCTAAATAAAAGAGAGCTGTAACACTGATTTATTTAAGAGCTATAACACAGTCCGTTCAAGACCTGAGAGCTATAAAACGGTCTGTCCAAGACCCGAGAGCTGTGACACGCCGAGGGGGGCTTTAATGTCCTTCACTCCAAATCTTTGTTGTGATGAGACAAAAACTGAGGAGCATACACTCGCATGACAAAATCAATCCTGAATATTCATTGGAAGGACTGATGGTGAAGCTCCAATACTTTGGCCACCTGATATGAAGAGCTGACTCATTACAAAAGACCCTGATGCTGGGGAAAAAAATGAAGGCAGGAGAAAGGGACGACAGAGGATAAGATGGTTATATGGCATCACCGACTCGATGGACATAAAGTTTGAGCAAGCTGCGGCAGATGGTGAAGGACAGGGAAGCCTGGCATCCGTGGGGTCACAAGGAGTCAGACACAACTGAGCAACTGAACAACAACAAATCAAAAACATAACAGATACACAAAAACCAAAAAGAAGATAACTCAAGCATAATAGATTCTCAAAAAAGAACCATAAAAGAAGACCATCAAACCACAAAAGGAAAAACAAAAAGAAGAAATATAAAATCAACTGGAAAAAAAGGTTTTAAATGGCAATAAATAATTATCTATCAATAATTACCTTAAATGTCAATGAACTAAATGCGTCAATCAAAAGACATACAGTGCAAATGGGAAGGAAATCTAAAAATGAGTGGATATATGCGAGAGTGTTAATAGCCTCGGTAGGGAGGCCAGAGGTCTCTAAGCAGCAGGAGGAAACAAACTGCAAGTGGCAGACTTTTTTTTTTCTTTTCTCTTCCAGTCCTATGTTGTCATGGTAACACCTGGTTCCACCTGAACTTATCTCAAACCTTGAGCTAACCATTGTGTTTTTCTTATGGAAATATCTTTCTTAAGCTGTGTTAATGAACTATGTATTTGCTTGGAAATCTGCCTTTCTTCAAGATTCCTGTGAATTGTTTTATGGCCCAGGATGACTCACTTTGTGCCAGTGCTATCCCAAAATGCATGTTGTGGCTGAGGGGCCTGGTGCAACTCTCTCACTTTTGAGGCATTTCCTTTCTCTAATTAGCAGCTTGCTAATAGGTATATAACTCCTTGCTAAAAACTAGCAAGGAGGCACTCTTTCTGTCCCCTTCTGCTGTCTATGTCAGAAACTTTCTCTCTCTCTTTTATACTATTACACAACAAGCTATTACTCAACAAGCTCTGAGTGATCAAGCCTCATCACTGGCCCTGGATTGAATTCCTCTCCTCCAGAGGCCAGGAATCCTGGTGTGTTCATGGCTCATAGCAGCAACCTTTCATCTGTGTACATATAACTGATTCCCTTTGCTGCATAGCAGCAGCTAATACAACACTGTAAAATAACTCCAATAAAATACTCCAATAAATACTCCAATAAAAAATAACTTTAAAAAAGACATAGAGTGGCAGACTGGGTAAGAAAACAAGAGCCTACAATATGTTGCCTACAAGAGACCCATTTTAGGGCAAAGGGCACACATAGATTGAAAGTGAGGGGATGAAAAAGGCTATCTCATGCAAATGGAAATGACAAGAAAGTAGGGGTAGCAATACTCATATCAGACACAATAGACTTTAAGAAAAAGGCCATAAAGAAGGATAAAGAAGAACACTATACAATGATAAAAGATCAGTACAAGAAGAGGATGTTACACTCATTAACATACATACACTCAGTATTTGTTGTTGCTGTTGTTCAGTCGCTCGGTTGTGTCCGACTCTTTGCAACCCCATGGTCTGCAGCACGCCAGGCTTCCCTGTCCTTCGCTATCTCCCAGGGTTTGCTCAGGCTCATGTCCATTGAGTCAGTGATGCAACCATCTCATCCTCTGTCACCCCCTTCTCTTCCTGCCCTCAGTCTTCACCAGAAGTCAATATAGGAACACCTAAATACATGGAACATACTAATAGACATAAAGGGAGAAATTGACAGGAATACAATAATACTAGGAAACATTAACACCCCACTGATATCATTGACAGATCTTTCGGACCAAAACAAAACAAAACAATAAGGCAACAGAGATCCTAAATTCCACAATAAAATAGTGAGACATAATTGATATTTTCAGGACATTAGAGCCTCAAAATACCAGAATACGCTTCTTCATAAGAACACCAAATGGTGGATACTGGTGCTGTGAGAAAGCCTAGAGAAGGCCTGGAATGGGAGGCCGTGGCAGCTTCCAAGGTGGCTTCAGCAGGGGGGTCCTGGGTTTGGGTCACAGCCAGGATCAGGGATAGGGCAGAGATCACAGAGCTCATGGAGGCAAGGCCAAGGACAAGGTGTGGCTCCTGGTTACCAAGCTGGGCTGCCTGGTCAAGGACATGAAGATCAAGTCCCTGGAGGAAATCCATCTCTTCTCTCTGCCCATCAAGGAATTTGACATCATTGACTTTTTCCTGGGAGCATCCCTCAAGGATGAGGTTTTAAAGATTATGCCCATGCAAAAACAGACCGTGCTGGTCAGCAGACCAGGTTCAAGGCATTTGTCGCCATCAGGGATTACAACAGATGTGTCGGTTCGGATGTCAAGTGCTCTAAGGCAGTAGACACTGGCATCCGTGGGGCCATCATCCTGGCCAAGCTCTCTATCATCCCCACGTGACGAGGCTACTAGGAAAATAAGATTGGCAAGTCCCACAGCGTCCATTGCAAGGTGACTGGCTGCTGGGCCCCTGTGCCCAAGAAGATCCTGATGATGGCTGGCACTGATGACTGTTACATCTCTGCCAGTGGCTGCACCATCACCCTGGCATTTTCGCCAAGGCTACTTTTGATGCCATTTCCAAGACCTACAGTTATCTCACCCCTGATCTTTAGAAAGAGACGGTGTCCACCAACTCTCCGTATCAGGAATTCACTGACCATCTTGTCGAGACCCACACCAGAGTCTCTAAGCAGAGGACCCAGGCTCCAGCTGTAGCCACCACATAATTTTATATGAGAAAAATAAAGTGAATGAAGCCAGGAAAAAAAAAACCAGAATACACATTCTTAACAATTACACATGGAACATTCTCTAGAATAGTAGGACACAAAACAAGCATCAACAAATTTAAGAGAATAGAAATTATTTCAGGGATCTTTTCTGATCACAATGGTATGAAAGTAGAAAACCACCACAGAAAGAAGGGAAAAATGATTACATTGAGACTAAATTACATGCTCTAAAAAAACAATGGGTCGACAATGAAATCATAGAGAAAACTTAAATATACCTTGAAACGAATGACAATGAAAACAGAATCATACAAAATCTATGGGATGCAACAAAAGCAGTCTTAAGAGGGAGGTTCACAGCAATATAGGTCTTCCTCAAAAAACAAGAAAAATCTCAGATAAACTCCCTACTGACCACCTAAAAGAATTGGAAAAAAAGAACAAACAAGACCTAAAGTCAGCAGAAGGAAGAAAATAATAAAGAACAGAGAGAAAATAAATAAAATAGAAATTACAAAAATAATAGAAAAAGAACATCAATAAAACTAAAAGCTATTTTTTGAAAGGGTAAGCAAAACTGACAAATCTCTGGCCAGGCTCACCAAGTTAGAAAAGAAGAACCAAATAAACAAAATAAGAAATAAAAGGAGAAATAATAACAGATACTGCAGAAATTAAAAAAAAAAATAGAATACAATGAACAATTACATGCCAACAAATTCAACAACCTACAGAAATGGACAAGTTTCTAGAAACAGACAGCCCACCAAAAATGAATCAAGAAGAATTAGGTAAATTTGAACAGATCACTAGAAGTGAAATAGAATTTGTATTAATAATAATAGAAAAAAACCTCCCTGCAAACAAAGTCCAGGACCAGATGGCTTCATTGGGGAATTCTACCAAACACAGGAGGAACTTATACTGATTCTTCTCAAATTCTTCCAAAAGACTGAAGAGGAAGGAGTACTCCCAGTTATTCTATGAAGCCACCATCACCCTGATACCAAAACCAGACAAAGACACTACCAAAAAAGAAAACTACAGGGCAATATCTTTGATAAATATAGATGCAAAAGTTCTCAGCAAAATATTAGCAAATCAAATCCAACAATATACAGAAAAGATCATACACCATGATCAAGTTGGATTTATCCCAGGGTCAAAAGGATGTTTCAACATATGTAACCCAATCTTGTCATACACCATATCAACAGAAGAAAAGACAAAAATCACATGATCATCTCGATGCAGAAAAAACATTTGACAAAATTCAACATCCATTCATGATAAAAAGTCTTATCAAAGTGGGAATAGAGGGAATATATTTCAACATAATAAAAGCTATTTATGACAAACCTACAGCCAACATAATACTCAACAGTAAAAAGCTAACAGCCTTCCTGCTAAATTCTGGAACAAGACAAGGATGTCCACTCTCACTTCTTCTATTCAACATAGTATCAAATAAGAAAAAGAAATAAAAGTTGTCTAAATTGAAAGGGAAGAGTAAAATTGTCATTATATGCAGATAACTTACGGCTTAAAGACTTAAACATAAGACATGACACCATAAAACTCATATAAGAGAACATGGGTAAAACATTCCCTAACATAAATTGTAGTGATGTTTTCTTAGGTCAGTCTCCTCCCAAGATAATAGAAATAAAAGCAAAAATAAACCAATGGGACCTACTTAAACTTATAAGCTTTTGCACAGCAAAGGAAACCATAAGAAAAACAAAAAGAAAACCGACAGACTGGGAGAAAATATTTGCAAACAATTTGAGCAACATGGGCTTAATTTTCAAAATATACAAATAGCTCATACAGCTTAATAACAAAAAAACAAACATCCCAAACAAAAAATGGGCAGAAGGCCCGTTCTTTCTCCAAAGAAGACATACAGATGGCCTATAAGCATATGAAAAGATGATCACCATCTTTTTTATTTGATGCTAATCAACACTTCTAATTATTAGAGAAATGCAAATCAAAACTACAAGGTATCACCTCACACTGGTCAGAAGGGCCATCATTAAAAAGTCTAGAAATAATAAATGCTGGAGAGGGTTTGAAGAAAGGGGAACCCTCCTACACTGTTGGTGGGAATATAAATTGGTACAGGCACTAAGGAAAACACAGCGGTTCTCTAAAAAACTAGAAATAGAGTTACCATATGATCCAGCAATCCCACTCCTGCACAAATATCTGGAGAAAACTAATTTGAAAAGATTCATGTACCCCAATGTTCATTATAGCACTATTTACAAAAGCCAAGACACGAAAAGAACCAGAATGTCCATCAACAGATGAACGGATAAAGACATGGTTCATATATACAATGGAATATTACTCAGCTATGTAAAAGAATGAAATAAAGCCATTTGCAGCAATATGCATGGACCTAGAGATCAAACTAAGTGAAGGAAGTTAGAGAAAGACAAATACCATACATCACTTATATGTGGAATCTCAAAAATGATACAAGGGAACTTATTTACAAAACCTACCCACAGTCATCGAAAACAAACTTATGGTTACCAAAGAGGGAATGAGGAGGAAGGAGGGATAAATTAGAAATTTGGGTTTAATATATACACACTATTATATATAAAATAAACAGCAAGGTCCTACTATATAGCACAGGGAACTATATACAGTGTCTTATAATGAACTATAATGGAAAAGAATCTGAAAAAGAAATATATATATATATAAACACACACATATGTAACAGAATCACTTTGCTATATACCAAAAAGAAAAGCGTTAGTCGCTCAGTAGTGTCTGACTCTTTGCGACGCCATGGACTATAGCCCATCAGGCTCCTCTGTCCATAGAATTCTCCAAGCAAGAATACTGGAGTGAGTTGTCATTTCCTTCTCCAGGGGATCTTCCCAACCCAGGGCTTGAATCCTGGGTCTCCTGCATTGCAGGCAGACTCTTTATCTTCTGAGCCACCAGGGAAGCCTATACCAGAAACTAACAACACTGTAAATCAACTATACTTCAATTTGTATTATTTTTTTAAAAAAATATTTTAATTGAAAAATTTTTTTTACCATGCTGCACAGCATGTGGGATCTTAGTTCCCCAACCAGGGATCAAACACATGCCTCCTGCATTGGAAACACGGACTCTTAACCCTTGGCCCACCAGAGAAGAGCTTACCTCAATTTAAACAACAAAAAAGGATCTAAAGAAGAAAAAACAAAGTTGGCAAACCATTGTGTGCTGTGTACTAAGTCCTGTTCAACTCTTTTCGATCCTGTGGACTGTAGCCTGCCAGGCTCCTCTGTCCATGGGATGTTGGTCTCCTTTCAAATAAAAAAAAGTGAAACCTGGGAATCTGAGAGCAGCTCATCCAGGACATCTCAGTAAACGCTGAATCCCAACTGCAGTGAGTTAGTGGGGCTGCATGTGTTCAGTGGAACAGCTGATTCAGAATCTAGCAAACCCAGGTGGTGCTTGTGGTAAAGAACCCACCTGACAAATAAGGTTTAATCCCTGGGATGGGATGATCCCCTGGAGGAAGGCATGGCAACCCACTCCGGTATTCTTGCCTGGGAAATCCCATGGACAGAGGAGCCTGGCGGCTATAGTCCATGGGATGGCAAGAAAGTTGGATAAGACTGAGCAACTTTTTAAAAAAAGAGGACTTGATGCATCAAAGGATCCTAGACCATTAAAATCCCAGATTGACATGGTTTGTTAGCTGATTCACAGGCCTAGGGAGGCTTCTCTGCGTGTGTACTTTGTGGATTTGGGGAGAGATTCCCCCCACCAGAGGCCCATTGGCTACCTTTTTCAGGACCGGTGATCACAATTTACCCATCTCACTTGGCAAAGAAGGACCCCTTGGTTCTACTTGTCCAAGTGGGGTTGCCCCCTGCTCCACATACACATGCCGCCTCCCCTCTTCCTGCTTCGTATCAGGGTCTGGGCAGACTGGCCCTGCTGAGGCAGAGAGCCCCTCCCGACTTCCCATCCGCATTTTCCTGGGACGTGGCCTCCATGTCCCACATTGTTCCACCCTCCAATCATGTGTACATGTTGTTAGCAAGAGAGTAAGTAAAAATGAAAGTATGCACGGTCATATTTTCGAACTGACACCTTTGTTCCCCCATGTCCTCCCACCTTTTAGGGTTTTTCCATTGTTCCTAGCTCTTTCACCCTCTCAATGTGGCAGCAACCAGACTAGTCTTGTTCTCTGCTTTATGGATGTATTGATAATTAGCAGAGAACAGAAAAAAGAGCAGATTCTGATGTCTGAGTTGTAAAGGCCTAGCCCCTGAGAGGAAACAAAATAACTCCAGTGAACTCTCTCTGTTTGAGGTGGTGACTGATGAGTCCAAGCTCCCCCAGACCACACAAAGTTTCCCTGGGCTGGGGTGGTGGGGAGCAGGGGTAGATGCCAGAAGACCTGCTCACAGCCCAACATTCAGAGACAGGTGCAGCCAGAGGGGCCCACAGAGGACAGGAAGACACAGATGTAATTGTACTTCTGTTCCCAATCACCAAAAGGCAAAAACTGTGCAAGTGCTCATCAACAGCTAAACGGATTCACAAAATGTGGTCTACCTGCACAACAGAATATTATCTGACCATAAAAAGGAATTAAGGACTAAACACCTGCTATAACGTGGATGAACTTTGAAAATATCATGCTGAGTGAAAGAAGCCAGACACAAAGACCATACGTTGTATGATTCCATCTACATGAAATGCCCAGAATTGGCAAATTCACAGATTAGATTAGTAGTTGCCAGGGGCTGGGAAGGGATAGGGAGTGACTGCCAATGGGTGAGGGTTTCCTTTTGGGGTGATGAAAATGTTTGGAACTAGACAATGTTGATAGTTGCACAACACTGTGAATGTATTAAATGCTATTGAATTGTATACTTTAAAAATTGTTGGGAATTCCCTGGCAGTCCAGTGGTTAAGACTCTGCACATTCACTGCTGAGGTCCAGGGTTCAATCCCTAGTTGGGGAACTAAGATCCTACAGCCATAGAGAGTGGGCAAAAAAAAACCCCACAAAACCCAAATTGTTAAAATGGTGACTTTTATGTTAGGTGTATTTTAACACACACACACTACACAGGCTTCCCCTCCACCGCGCCCCCTTGTGGTTACAAGGAGCTCTTGCACACACCCCTACTCCCACTGCTGGGGATGCACTGGTTCCTTGCACAACCTCCTGCACCCTCTTTGTTTGGCTGACCCTTTCTGCCATCTATCCTCCCCCTCCCAAGTCAATAAGTATCCATTTAAATTGAGCCCTGCACTAAGCCCTGCACGAAGGAATTCCACATCACCATGGACCAGGGCTATCCCAGGGTTCACTCGTGGGGACAGACAACTGTTGTTAGGCAGATCGATTTCCTCTCACCTACATCCTTTGCTTCTGCCTCCTCACCCCCACCCTTTCTACCCAGACATGTGAGGGGGGCTCAGAGCCCCCTCACATGCCTCAGGCCCAGGGATGAAAGACAAAATCTCTTGCGAACTTTCGTTGAGCAATGCCCATCACCCTGCAAGAGGGCCACACGGCAGGATGGGATCCTCTGCGGGTGCATGACCTGACCTCCAAATGGGGGCTCTGCGGACGCCATCAGATCCTACCACCTAGCCCAGGGCGGTGCCACCAACACAGGCCCTCCAGGACCGGAGCCGGAAGAGCAGCCGCCTGGGAGGCCCTGAGCCTTGCTCTCTCATTGGTGGTCCAGTTCGTCACAGATCACTTGATCAGTCCCTCCCCGGACCAGACACCTCAAATCAAGGAGTGTCCTGTGAGTGTCATGAGCCTGAGGGGTGACAAAGCCCCCTGGTGGCAGGGAGGGCCACGGCAGGGATCACAGCACTCCCCGTCACGGAACCCGCCTTCTCTCTAAAGCTCCCATCGCATCGCGAGCGGCCATTCAAAGTCAAGCGGAGTCTGCGCGAGGCCCTGCCCACTTCACCAGTTTTCTGTGGGCGTCGACGTTTCCCATGGAGCACGATTCGTGATTGGTCGGGTAAAGCATCCAAGAAGGCGGAGCTGAGCCAGCAGCTGCTAGACCGCCGCCGCCGTCGCCTTGGCAACCCGGCCCAGTCGCCTGGCCTCCCCAGCTCTGAGACGGGGCTATGGTGCCCTCTAGCGGCCGCGTGCTGACACGGCAGGGGACCGGCACCGGGTGGGCGTTAGGAGGCCTTTCGCGCGTGGGAGGCTGGGAAGTGGGGGAACCGAGGCAGACGGAGAGGGGAACAACCCGTTCAAGGTCACGGAGAGACACAAATCCAAGCCTTCCGGAGTCGGCCCTTTGGTATTCTGCTTCCGCTTTTGTCAAGTCAAAGAAACAACAAAAACCCCTCACAGGCTGGTACCTACACAGAGCTTAAGCGGCAGAGCCCCTCATTAGCAGACGACTCTTGGCGGAGGTAGAGGTGGGGGTTGGGGGCGCGGCCAGAAATGGATCCACCTGGTCCTACGCGTTGGTACCATTTGCAGGAGTGAACTGCAAATTAGTTAAGATATGTGTTGAATCGTAATAGGTAAAGATGGCTCTCTTCTCACCCTGACTCTGTCACGCTTCCCCCCTCGGGTCCTGAAGCATTAGAAGCTGCCTGAGAGCAAGTTGAGTTGGGGGTACATTTTACTGTGGCCTTAATGGGAACTGTTTACATAGATAGCTATTACTGGCCATCCTGGGGTAGGAATGACTTCCAGGAATAATCCCACTGCCCACCTGCCATCATGACACTGAGCACTAGAGCAGCTGGGATGTGGGAGGAGGAGGAGGAGAAACAAGGTTTGAAATGTACAGAGCCGGAAGCTGGTATGTGGAAAATTCTTCCAATCATCAAATGCCTAAATTTATGAGCAGCTCAAAACGGAAGTTTTTCCTGTTGAGAGTTATCATCAATAATGCAGTGAATATAATTGCAAACTCCCTCTATAAAAATTTTTCAAGTATGTCCATATGTAACCAACAGAAACAATTCTGGCATGGAGAAGTAAATTGTAACAAATTTTTTTTCAGATCGTACCAAAAGAGAAAGAGATAGAATTTGAATAGAGGCAATATATGGGTTTGGGGATTAATAATATACTTAATGAGAAGAAGTGAAGTATATGAACACACTGGGGGAAAATTAAGTTTCTTGCTGACTTGACCAAAATACTGACACTGATAAAAATAACACACATCTCATAATAGATCTTTACAGGACATTGAGGTCAAGTTGACTGAGTATTGTCACTTCAGAGTATTTAAGATGGGTCTCTGAATATGAAACCTTGATATGCCCAGAAAATGTATAGCTTTCATAGGAAAGAAACTTGACAGAGATTTCCCGAAATTTGACAGCAGTCCTAAAAATGTACACAGCATTAATAACAAATTGCAAAGCTGAAACTTCTAAACTATCAAAAATGAAAACCAAATTTCCATCTACCAAACTAAAAGAAAATCAGCATGAATTATTTTTCTATCCTCTTGCTAAAAAATGGTATTACAAGATTGTTGTCATATGAAAAGGCAGGCAAAGCATCTGCAGCCAAAAATTGTGTGGGGGGGAAATGTGTTATAGGAGTTTGTCAGGCAGTTAACAAAACTTTATATCAGTTTTCTGAATTATGTGAGATTTGAAGTATTTCTCAGCTTTTAAAATGTTATGTATTGTGTTTTTTTTTTTCTGATTCTAAAGAACATTCCTTTCCTAACTAATTCTGTATTCCTAATTTTCTGTTCTTTTTTAACCCCCCCCCCAAGTTATATAATCTTCAGTAACCCACAAAACCTGGAGCTGCCTCAAACGAACACCCACACAACACCATTCATCACATACTTGAGAATCAAGAACTATAGCCTCATTAAGTAAAAAGAGGCACATGATCTGTTTTCTAGAGACATTTGTGTGCTTTGAAGTAGCTCTTTTATCAGTAAAAAGGTGCTGGTGAACATTAGGTCCAACAGCTGACTTTGACTCTAGAAAATTCAGAGAATCACAAAATCACAGACTTACTAAAAGCTTGATCCAATGAGAATGACCTTCACTCATTAAGCTACTTTTGCTGTTGGTTCCCCCAGAGCCTTCCATTCCTTTAGTGTCATCCCCCAAAGAAACTGCAGAGGATAGCTTGGGGCCATTCTGTCACCATTCTCTCAGACAGAAGGGGTGAGTTTTCTTCCTTGTTAGTCTCTTGGGTATTTTAAGATTGTCATCGTCTGTTACGCAAAACAGAACAAAATTTCACGTTTTACTGTAATGTTTCATGGGGTAAACTTCTTTCATCTTGTCCTATTGACATCTGTAGAAAGAGGATTTTGTTTTGAAAGTGTTGCTCAGAGCTAAGCGGCTACAACTTACAGAAAGGTGCCTTATCCATTCGAATGTACAACAATATCCTCTTTGGTGGAGAGCTTCTAGTCCCACGTTGGTTTTTTCCTGTCAGGCTGTACTAGAAGAAGAAACATAAGAGGCACAAGGGTATGCCAGATGGTGAAAAATAGGTTTACAGCACCAAAATAGTGTTGTTTTCATTAAAAACTAGGCTAGCATGGAATGCCAGAAGGTGTGAAACCCAGCTCTGAATAACAGTCTCCATATTTAGTGTTAATCTTGGCCTGTGTGAACCTCCCACCAGGTGAAGCAGGGTGGGCCTGCCAGCCTTCCTGGGGCGGAGGGGCGAAGGGGGGCGGGCAGGGAGTTGTTTTTGCAGGGCTGGCTGCAAAGGATCCTGGAGGCCCATGGGGGAGCCAGTGGGCCTGCTTTTTAGGGGTCCAGCTTGGCTTCCCACCCCTTCCTATCCCCATGCCCTGCCATCAGTACACTGAAATCCTCAGCCAGGCGCTGATTCACCCATATCTCCTTCATACTGGAGTCTGAGGTCCACGAACAATTATGGCTGGAAACATGACCTCCAAGTAATCCTAGGTTTCTTCAGCATTATTTTATAGAATTTTATTTCTTTATTTTTGACTGTGCTGGGTCTTCGTTACTGCGCGGGCTTATTGCAGTGGCTTCTACTGATGTGGAGCACCGGCTTTAGCATGTTTGGGCTCAATAGCTGCAGCTCCCGCGCTCTAGAGCACAGGCTTAATAGTTGGGGCGCATGGGTTTCGTTGCTCCGTAGCATGTGGGATCTTCCTGGATCAGGGATCAAACCCGTGCTTCCTGCATTAGGCAGGGGGTTTCTTTACCACTGAGCCACCAGGGAAGCCTTCTGCAGCATTATTGAAGGGAACAGCCACGTCCAAAAGTTTTCCCCTAACCCTTAGGGTTACTGAACCAAACTTGGATCCGCTCTCCCGCACAGTAAAGCCCAACTACTGACGCCCGGTTATGGGGAAGGAAAGTGCACCATCTGTCTCAGGGCTTCCCTCAAAGAGCCTCAGCAGTACTTAAGGGTCAAAAGACCCAACTCTCTGATGGCTTTCAGGGGAAGGTTTTTAAAGATGAGAGAGAGGCTTGCCAGGTATGTGATCAGCTGGTGGACATTCTTCCGGTGGATTGGTGATGAGGTAATCAAAAGTCAACATCATCAACCACCTGGTTCCACCTGGTCTGGGGCCTGTGTGCTTGTGGCCAACAGACAGTTAACTTCTTCCATCTGGTGGGGGTTTCGGTCTCTGCGAAACAGCTCAAAGCATTTGGCTCAGAATTTTATCTATAGCCTTTGAGGAGGAACTAAATGTCCCTGACTTTGTTTAAGGGCTAAACTATCGTTATTTTGTCCTGCTTGACTGTTGCTTTCTGCATTTTCTCATGATTCTGGTTACATTCTTTGGAACCCGGGGAAGGGCTAGAAGGCTAAAGTTTTCCTACAGACAAGAGGCAGGTGGAGGACATGGGTGGGGGGAGGTGTTCGTCCTGGGAAGGCCCCCGTAGGGTCC
This sequence comes from Cervus elaphus, assembly GCF_910594005.1. Taxonomy (NCBI): domain Eukaryota; kingdom Metazoa; phylum Chordata; class Mammalia; order Artiodactyla; family Cervidae; genus Cervus; species Cervus elaphus. Next base: position 134,383,175 of record NC_057848.1, on the reverse strand, counting down.
TGCTTGGTTACATTACCAAACAGTGTCCCTTAAAGTCTCCAACTTTAAGGAAGCCAGCATCTGAGAGGGTTAGTCTCCTCATCAAAAAAGTCCATTGTCATAGTCTGAGTCAGTGAGCTTTTGCTACAAACCAACCAACCACAAAGCTTGCTGCCTTAAGGCAGTGGTCCTCATCCTTTATGGTACCAGGGGTGGGTTTCATGTAAAATAATTTTTTCATGGACCAGGGGGTGGAGAGGTGGTTTCAGGATGATTCAAGTGCATTACATTTATTGTGCACTTTATTTCTATTATTATTACATCAGCTCCACCTCAGATCATCTGGCATGAGATCCCGGAGGTTGGGGACCCCTACCTTAAAGTACCAACTCTGGATTTAGCAGACTGGCAATCTGGGCTAAGCTCCAGTGATGCACTTGGCTCATGCCCACATCTGTGACATCAACTGCCAGGTTGGCTGGGGACAGGCTGGTCTGAGATAGCCTCAGCTAGTTAGATTGTGTTTCTTCCGTGTGGTCTCATATCTCCCAAGGCTAGCCTGGGTTTGTTCACAGGGAGGTAGCTGAGTTGCAGAAGAGTAAGCTGAAACAGCAAAAAAAATGCTCACAGCCTTTTGAGATAGGCCTGGACCAGGACACTTTGTATTCACTTTGTATTCACTTTGTATTCAATTGGTCAGAGCAAGTCCCAAGGCCAGCTCAGGTTCAAGGGCTGCAGTTCTTGATGGGGGCAGCTACTCTGCATTGAAAAGGGATGAAGGTACAAAGAAGATAATAATGACGGCCATTCTTTTTCTAAAATTTTTTTAATTGAGGTAACATTCTTTTGTATAAGTTTCGTGTGTACAACGTATTTCTATTTCAGCTTGCAGGATCTTAGTTCCCCTATCAGGGATTGAACCTGGTCCCTTGACAGTGAAAGTGAGGAGTCGTAACAACTGGACCACGAGGAAATTCCCATATTTCTACTTCTTTATACACTAGAACATGCTCACCACCAAAAATTTAGTTTTCATCCATCAACATACAGTCGATCCCCTTTACCCAATTTGCCCCCCTTCCTCTGGTAATATTGGGGGACAGAGGGAACAAAAAGTGCCCATGAAACTGAGAAGTCATCTTGAGACCAAAAGATTAGGCAAGCAGCTCCATATAATCAAGTTGGCAGCTGCACTTTGCACCAGCGAGGGGCACTAGGACAATTTTATAGTTAATCTAGGGTAGGGATACAGATACTTGAAAGCAGGCCATGCATTCCTAAATTAAGATTTATGAATGGGTAGCTAGTCATGTGGGCACTGGGAATACGTCACAAAGGGTTTTCATCATTATTTGGGGACTAAGAAAGCATAGAGCCTACCAGATCCTGATGATTATGAAATGACATCTATTAACTACAAAACCCTTGATGACAGATAAGTGATTCACTACATAGTACAGTCTAGGTAGGGTCAGTGAAAAGATGGGAGAAATTGCAAGAGCCCAAGATGGCGTCAGTTATGCTACCAGCCATACAGGTAGCCACTACTCTGCCCTCTGTATCTACATATTTGTTTTTGTTTCATTTGGTTTGTTCATTTATTTGTTTTTTTATATCCCACATATGAGTGAAATCATACAATATTTGTCTTCTGACATTTCAGTTAGCATAATACCCTCAAGATCCATCCATGTTTTTGTAAATGGCAAGATTTCATCTTTATAATGGCTGAGATGTAATCTATTATATATAAAGAAGATGTGAGAGATATATACCTCATATTCATGATTATATGATTTTTCTCATCATTGATATAGTGAATTACACTGATTAATTTTTGAATATTGAACTAATCTTGCATTCCTAGGATAAAACCCACTCAGATATGATGTATTTTTCTTATTATATATTATTGAATTTGATTTGCTCAAATTTTGTTAAGAACTTTTGCATTAGTGTTTCTGAAGTACATTGGTATATAGTTTTCTTATAAAATTTTTGTTTGATTTTAGTGTAGAGTAAGCTGACCACTTCATGAATGATTTGGAAAATAGTCTCTCCTCTTTAATTTCCTGGAGGAGTTTGTGGAGAATTGACTCATTTTGTCTTTAAATATTTATTGGAATACTCCCATGAAGCCAGTTGGGCCTGGAGTTTTCTTTGTAGAAATGTTTTCAATAAATTCAATTTCCTTAATCAATATAACGCTAAACAGATTACCTATTTCTTCTTATTTAGCTTCAATAGTTTGTCTTTCAAGGACTTTTTCCATTTCACCTAAGTTGTCAAATTTGTTGGCATAAATTTCATGATTTTTCCCCAATATATATTAAAAATACTATAAAGCCTCTAAAATGAAAACAATGTAATACTGGTACATGAATAGAAAAGAAACCAGTGGAATAGATCAGAGAAAGTCTAGAAAGAGACTCAAATATATTTGGCAATTTAGTATATGACAAAGTATATGGCATTTCAAATTATTGGGGTAAAGATGTACTTTAAAAATTTTATTTTGGTAAAATATCCACAGCATAAAATTGATCATTTGAGCCATTTTGGGGTATACAGTTCAGTAGTATTAAATACATTCATATTGTGGAACTTCCCTGGTGACTCAGATGGTAAAGAATCTGCCTGCAATGCAGGAGACCTAGGTTCAATCCCTGGGTCTGGAAGACCCCCTGGAAAAGGGAATGGCAGCTCACTCCAATATTCTTGCCTGGGAAATCCCATGGACAGAGGAGCCTGGTGGGTATAGTCCATGAGGTCACAAAGAGTCAGACATGGCTTAGTGACATGAGCATGCATGCAGTGCAAGCATAAAACCTCATATGTTGATAAAAACTGTGTACTAGACTGGTTAATGGCTACAATCCCTTGCATTCTAGTATTCACTTTGCAATGTATCCCTGCCCTTCATTCCTTCCATCCAAGGGTGGGTCTATTTCTTCACCCACCTACCCCAGAGTCTAGACTGGCCTTGTAACCTGCTTTGGTCAATAGCAGTAGATGGAAGTGACTTGAGACTCCCACAGTCAGTTCAGGAAGCTTGAGGCTTCTGCCTTGATTCTCTCAGAAAGTTCTGGTTGCCATATAAAGGAGTCCACTTAGCCGACTAGAACATAAAAAGCCATGGAGAAGAGGAGACCTGAGGAGCTCTAGTCCATAGTCAGATATGTGAGTCAGGTTATCTGGAATCTTCCAGCTCAGCTGATTCTCCCTCTTGAATGAGTTTAGTAAAAACTGGCAAGAGGAAGTACCCAACCAACCAGCACAATCGTAACACATCATAAACTATTACTGTTTGGGGCCACTACCCCTTGGGGTGGCTTGTTACACAGGAAAAGGTAATTAAAACTGGAGTTCAATTTATCATTAAAAAATGAAAAAGCATAATAGGCAGAGGAAGTGGGTGGGGGTAGAGAGGAAACAAAATTGGCCTTACCTTGATAATTACTGAAGCTGGGGATTCATTATCTACTCATCTATTTTTGTATATATTTGAAATTTTCCATAGTAAAAAGTAAAAAATAAAAAGGAGGGTTGGAAAGATTTCATTGGAAAAATGTGGCTCTTCTCTGGTGTTCCAGTGGCTAGGATTCCATGCTACCGATGCAGGGGGCCAGGGGTCCATCCCTGGTGGGGGAACTAGACCCTCAATACGGCAACTAAAGATCCAACGAAGACCCAGTGCAGCTAAATAAATAAATATATTTTTAAAATGTATATGTCTATTTTTGTTTTTTAGCTATACCACTGGGCATGTGGGTTCTTAGTTCCCAGCACCCCGGCTTTGGAAGAGGTGAGTCTTAACCACTGGATCGCCAGGGAGTTCCCTTAAAATGTATATGCATACTCGATATTCAACACATTTAATTTTTTTTACATGATTACATAATACACAGAATGAAATACATTTTTTCCCCCAGCAGGCCACATTTTGACTCTCCAAATACTCTCCAGTTCACCCCTGAAGGTCATAGAGATATTACATAAAATTTCTGGGTGTGTCATGAGACCAGCAAGGATGAGAAACCAGCTCCTAAGGCAGTTGGGGGCCCCCAGCAGTCAGGACTCAGCGGGGCAGGAGCCCCCAACCCCGCAGCCCGGAGTATTAGACGATGAGGAAGTTCGGCTTGGGGCAGCCCGCTCTGCCTTCCTTTCTTCCTTCCTGCCGCATCAGGGCAAGACTGTACCCAGGCCCGCCTGCCCTGCTCGACAGCACGGCCTCGGGCTCCGGGGGAGGGTGAGAGTGGGGCTGAAAGGGGCTGGAAAAGGCGGACCAGCCTGAATTTCAGCCCTTCATCCTTGCAAGGGGACAGGCGAGCCACCCTGGGGCTAAAGGTCGCTCTGGAGCTCTCCGGGATTCTGCCCCTCTGAGACACGCTCTCCCTGAACCCCGGCATCCCCGGGCTCAGATTCTAGACTGTAACGCCTGCGGGCAGCCCCGAAGTGAAGGAGCGCAGCTGGGCGCCCGGCAGTCCGGGAGGTGGGGCGGCTTGCGACCGCCCTGTTGATCCCGTCCCTGCTTCCTTAAAGAATGACTGATGGAGAGTTCTCTGGCCTCGAAACCACTCTCTCAGCAAGCCCTTTCCTTCCAAGGACGCCCGGAACCCGCGGAGGAGCGGGGAGGAAGGTGGGGAGTCGGTGGGGGGAGGGAGGGAGGAAGAGGAATGAATTGCATTGGCCCGTCGTCTCCGCAGCGGAAGATGCTGACACCCTCCTTCCAGCCCCCTCCCCGGGGGCCCTGCGTCCCCCTTCCCCCTGCCAGGCTGCAAACACACGAGCACACAGACCCGCGCACTAGAACATAAACAAGGTTATTTCATTTCTTCCTTTTATTTTTTTTTTAAATTAAAAAAATTAAAAAAAAATTTTTTGCACACTAATAAATAAACTACTGCAACAACAACAGAAAAAGCAAGCGGAATCCAAATATCCTCTCGGTTGCCATTTGGTTATATAAGAAGGACGAATTAAGGCGAGCTGGCGGTAAAGAGTCGCTCCAAATCCGAGCCCCTGCACCGGCCTTAAATCAAAAGGGAAAGTGGGGCAGAGTTCTGCCAGCAGCAAACATGATCTGCTTCTGGGGAGAGGACTGTCACAGGTCGCAGAACTCGGCCCAGCTAAAAGTCCGCAGCCCCTGCCCACCTCCGGGAACCCTCACCCGTAGTTGTTCTGCAGGGATGGGCTCCGGGCAGCTTCCTTTGTAAGGTGGCCCCCACCCCCAGCCCGCGGGTCGGGCTGCTGGGGGAGGGAGCAAACACCCGCCCCAAGGTACTGGACCACCGGCGCCCCTTTGCCCTGGAATTTAGGATTGGGATGGAGAAAAAGAAAACAGTGTTTATGAAGAGCCAGAAAGCGGTCTGTGTAAGTAGGGGATTGTGGGAGGCTGTGAGCCTGAGGAGGGGAGCTGTGTGAAAGAACAAAAGGCTGAGGCGGGGCGAGAGAAAGAGAGAGAGAGAGAATATAAAGACAGGCTGGCGTAGAGAGAGACAGGCCACAGGAATTCTGCTTGAACTCCCTGCTGCCTTCCAGGCCTTTCCGAGCCCCAACTGCTGCCTTCTCTCATTTTCCAGAACAAAAATCTCTGTCTTCTGTTTCACCAGACACCTATAACCTTCTTCGGAGGTTCAGGAAGCTTGAAACTTCCGGTACTTGTACTCAGAATTCTAAATAATATGCCCTCAAATTGAAGCTTTCTTTCTCACTTTACTTTTTTTTTTTTTAAGAGCAGTTTTAGGTTCTCAGCAAAATTGAGGGGAAGGTGCAGAGATTTCTCATATAACTCCTGCCCTCCCCCCTGCCACACACACACACAGCCTCCTCCATTATCAACATCTCCCCTAGAGTGGTATGTTTGTTCCCGCTGATGAACCTACACTGACACACCATCATCACCCAAAGTCCAGAGTTTACATTATGGTTCACTCTTGGTGTTGTGTGGGTTCGGATAAGCGTATAATGTGACCTGTATCCACCATTTTAGGGCTTTAGTGTGTGCTCAGTCATGTCCGACTCTTTGCAACCCCATGGACTGTAGCCGGCCAGGCTCCTTTGTCCGTGCGATTTCCCAAGCAAGAACACTGAAGTGGGTTGCCATTCCTACTCCAAGGGATCAAACCCGAGTCTCCTGTGTCTCCTGCATTGGCAGGCGACTTCTTTACCGCTTGAGCCATCGGGAAAGCCGTACAGGAAGCCACTGCCCTAAAAATCCTCTGTGCTTCTCCTGCTCATCCCTCCCCCACCTCCAGCAACTGCTAATCCTTTCACTGTGTCCATAGCTTTGTGTTTTCCAGAATAGCATGTAGTTGGAATTGTGCAGTATGTATGGCTTTTTGGATTGGTTTCTCTCAGTAATTCATCTTACTTTTGTGGTAAAAGTTTGCTGCTTACATTTTTCTAACCCTTCTCTCCTTTAGTACGCAGTCCATAATACCTTCCAGTTGAGGAAAAAAAGCTTATGTCAGGCTTACAAATAAATTGGAAACAAATGTTTTTCCTTTGGGAAAAGGAAAACTCATACTTCCTGCATACTGGAAACTAGAAACCCTGGTGTTTCCAGTTTCAGCCACAGACCAAACTTTTTCTTTTTTTAAATTTTTATTGGACTATAATTTATAACATTGTATTAGTTTCAGATATACAGCAAAGTGAATCAGTTATACATATGTACATATATCCATCTTTTTAGGTTCTTTTCCCATATAGGTCATTACAGAGTATCGGGGAGAGTTCCCTGTGCTATTATCTATTTTATATGTGTGTGTGTGTGCACGCTCAGTCGCTCAGTTGTGTCTGATTCTTTGCGACCCCATGGACTGTAGTCCTCCAGGATCTTCTGCCCAGGGAATTTTCTAGGCAAGAATATTGGAGTGGGTTGCCATTCCCTTCTCCAGGGGATCTTCCCGACTCAGGGATTGAACTCAAGTCTCCTGCATCGGCAGGCAGGTTCTTTACCTCTGAGCCACCAGGGAAGCCCACTTTATATATAGTACTGTGTATACGTCAAAGTCCAGCCTTTCTAAAGCATTCTCTGACTTCATCTTCCGGAGCAGGGATTTTTAAAACCCATGGACTCATGCTCAGAATCATGGCCGCTTCACTCAAGAATGGGCATGACCTGAGGCCTGGCATCCATGGAGCCATCCTAAGGGCTGCCTCTCCTCACCTGGGCAGGATGGTCCCACCTGCAGTATACAGAGCCTGGCCATGCTCTGCCTGGAGGCAAAATCACAGGGGCCTGTTTCAGGAGGACTGGTAAAGACTCATCCCACCCTTACTTCTCTGGAAATCATGATCATGGTGAGTGGCAGTGTTTCCCTCACCTCCTCCTCACACAGCCTCTGCAGCCTTCTCCCATCAGCCAGAATCATAACAGCAGCAGCAATCAACATTTACCGACTGCTAATTACACGCCAGGCACCTGGCTCAGCCCCTTTTATGTATGTATGTAATCCTCATGACCCGATGAAGCAGGTAACAGTAGTGTCCTCCATTTTTATAACTGAGGAAGCTGAGGCACCAAAAGGTTCAGTCACATGCTCAAAGTCACACAACCTCGAAGTAGCCTAACCAGGAGTTAAGTCCAGACAGCCTAGTTTCAGAGTTCATGGTTATAAGTTGCTGTGTAACGAATTACTCCGAAATGTGGCAGGTTAAAACAATCGACAGTTATTATTATCACACGTGTCTTCTGAGGGGCAGGAATCTGGATGCTCAGGGGAGCTTATGGGGAAGGCTACTATCAAGCTGGCAGCCAGGGCTGTAGTCTCCCAAGACTTGACTGGGCCTACAGGGTCTGCTTCCGACCTCATTCATGTGGCTGTGTTGGCAGGAGGCCTCAGTGCCTTGACACGTGGGCCTCTCTGTGGGGCTCCTCCAGACAAGCGTTCCCGCAGCCCGAGGGATGAGGGGAAGAGAGAGATTGAGAGATGAGCCACCCTGCCTTTTATGACCTAGTCTCCTGGTCACCCATCATCATTTCTGCCTTATTCTACTCTTAAGTCCAACCTACACTCAACAGGAGGGCTTACACAAAGGCATGAACCCCAGAAAGCATCAGGAAGCAGAGATCACTGGAGGCCATCTTGGAGACTGGCTACCACAGGTGTGAAGAGGAGCTAAACAAAAGGACCATGTCCACAGAAAAACCTAAAACCTGCTCTAGAGGTGACGGCAAAGAGCTAGCATGCAGAAATTAGAAGCAAAGGATTATATGTACACATAGTACCAGGGACGCTTCTGAAAAACAGTGAAAAAAGAAACAGGATGAATTATAGAACACAGTACCATTAATGTAATTTCAAAATATATGCATACAGGTGCCATTCATCTCAATTGCAAAAACAGGAACCCTAATTGATGCTGTTAGAAGTCTGGACAAATTGCCCTTGGAGAGGAGCTTCTGGAACACTCATCATGTTGTCTTTTTTGGGCTGGGAGCTAGTTACACAGCTGTACTCATTTTATGGAAATCCATCCAGCTGTGCACTTATGATGTGTGCATTCTCCATATGTCTGTTACATGGCTATACAATTTACATTAAAACCAAAAATACATTCATGGAAAACACCAGTACCCATTTTGTAGGAGCCTATATAAAGGAAAAGATATACATTAAAATGATTGTCGGAAAAAAAAAAAAAATGATTGTCGGCTGATTCATGTCAATGTATGACAAAAACCACTACAATATTGTAAAGAAATTAGCCTCCAACTAATAAAAATAAATGAAAAAAAAAATAAAATGATTGTCTATGGGGGGAGGGAAGTGGGGAATGGAGATCAAAAGGAAATACACACACTCACTCTCTCACACACACACACACACACACACAACAGGTCTTATGTGATCCTTGTTGTTGATATACCACAGAGCAGTGTTATTAATTTGACCCTCTGCACCTGAGGTTAAACAAGATAACAAAAAAGCTGTGTTTATGATCTCACATTCAGGTGGACCACAGGAGAACTTTGTTTTTTTATGGTGCTTATAAAATAAGTCTGTCTCCATCTACCCAGTTACCTAAGGTCCCTCACCCATCAATGCTCCCAAATCAAAAAGAGTTGATCCCAGAGGCTCCGCCATCCTCTGCAGAAGCTGCTCAGGTCAACACCCACCCCAGCTGAGTTACTTAGTGGGGAGGAAAGATGCACTCTAATCAAATCCCCGGAAAGACTTAAAAGAGCTTAGCAAGTTCTCACACTCAAGCTGCATCCCATTACCCTGGAGAGCTCATTAAAGCAGAGTGCTGGGCCCCTCCCTCGGAGTTTCTGAATTTGCATTTCTAACAAGTTCCCAGGTCTGGCTGCTGCCGGTGGGCCCAGAAGCTCACCTTGAAAATCACTGGTGCTACAAAGGAGGACAAGGAGGAGGAGAAGTTTGGCTACTGCCATTTCTGATTAGCAAGTTTTCCACCCCCAGGGCGATCCCAGGTTCTAGAACAAACCTCAGCCCTGGCTGCTGTCTAACCGGGTGGTGTGGCCTGGGAAGCGGAGCTAATCCCAGAGACAATAGAGGAAGCTTTGTGAAGGGGAGATCTCTGGGCTTGGAGACATCAACACTCACCTTTTGCAGCCAGCCCCACCCTCCATCCTGCGTAAGAGGTAATGGTCTGAGCTTTCTGCTGAGAAATCTGGGCCACAGCCATGTTCACTAGAGTGGTAGTCTCAGGGAAAACATCAGTGTAAAACCAAGCAGAACCCTGTAGGGTCCTCCCGGGTACCAAAGCCCCCCCCCATGTTTCCCATTTCTTGTTTGTAGAGAAAAAGCTTTAATCTCGTAGGCCTTCCCAAAGAGCAGACTCAAGCACTTACTAATTAGGGAAGTGAGGGAACTCAGAAACAAAGGGAAAGCAGTTAAGCAAGAAAAATAATGACAGCTTAAACAACAGTGAGCAATGAAGCAGAGTCCTGGTTCCTCCTCTCAGAACAGACATAACAAAAAAATTAAAAATAATAATAATAAAATAAAAAGAGCAGACATAACAATCTGACACATACCTTTTAGTTGTTCTATTGAAATGAAGACCCCCAACCCAGGTAGAGGATGGCAACCACACGCCAACCACAAGCAGGTAGACCCCAGACTGGTTGGAACCAGAAGGTTGATGATTAAATTTCCTGACACAGTATGGAGGTTCCTTAAAAAACTAAAAATAGAGCTACCATATAATCCAGCAATCTCACTCCTGGGCAGATAGCTGGAAAAGATGAAAACTCTAACTCAAAAAGATGCGTGCACCCCCATGTTCATAGTAGCATGATTTACAATAGCCAAGACATGGAAGCAACCTAAATGTCCATCAACAGATGAGTGGATGAAGATGTGGTACATATATACAATTGAATGTTGCTCAGCCATAACAAAGAATGAAATAATGCCGATTGCAGCAACCTGTATGGACCTAGAGATTGTCATACTGAGTGAAGTAAGTTAGAAAAAGACAAATATATGATATCACTTGTATGTGGGATCTAAAAAAGGTACAAATGAACTTATATACAAAACAGAAATAGAGTTACAGATGTAGAAAATAAATTTATGGTTAACTGGGGGAGGGATAAATTGGAAGATTGGGATTGACATATACATACTACTATATGTGAAATAGATAACTAACAAGGACTTGTAGGCTTGTTATTGAACATTACTCAATACTCTGTAATTGCCTGGGAATTGCATGGGGAAAGAATCTAAAAAAGAATGGATATATGCATAACTGATTCAGTTTGCTGTATACTTGAAACTAACACAACATTGTAAATCAATTATATCCAATAAAATTTTTTTTAAAGTGTCCTGAAACACCACCCTGTTACCACACCATCAACCAATTAGAAGGACGTTCACAAGCTACAACCCTCACCCCAAAATGTTGCTTTAAAAACCCTTCCCTGAAAGCCATGGGGGAGTTTGAGTTCTTTAAGCTTTAGAACTTAGCCAGTGTCCCTTCCTGCCCTCTCTGATGAATGCTTCTCCCTCCTGTTACTCCCTTGTCAGCCCGAAGGACCTCTTCCATCAACCCAGGTTTTCTCTAAAGACTGGAAAGAGGACTTGCCTTGCATAGTTCAGTTTTGTTTTGTTTTGCTTCGTTTTGTTTTGATTGAAGTATAGTTGATTTACAATGTTGTGTTAGTTTCTGGTGTATAGCAAAGTGATTCAGTTATACATATACATATTCTTTTTCATATTCTTTTCCATTATGGTTTATCACAGGATATTGAGTATAGTTCCCTGTATTATGAAGTAGGACCTTGTTGTGTATTTTATTTTATTTTTTATTTTTTGTATTTTATATATTGGAGAAGGAAATGGCAATCCACTCCAGTACTATTGCCTGGAAAATCCCATGGACAGGGGAGCCTGGTAGAGGCTACAGTCCATGGGGTCGCAAAGAGTCAGACACGACTGAGCGACTTCACTATATAGCAGTGTGTATATGTTAATCCCAATCTCCTAATTTATCCCTCCCTGTTTGGTTAACCATAAGTTTGTTTTCTATGTCTATGAGTCTGTTTCTGTTTTGTAAATAAGTTCATTTGTAGCATTTTTTTAGATTCCACATGTATTATATCATAGGATATTTGTCTTTGTCTGACTTAGTTAATCTCTAGGTCCATCCATGTTGTTGCAAATAGAATTATTTCAGTATTTTGATGGCTGAGTAATATTCCATTGTATATATATATACCACATCTTATTTATCCACTCATCAGTCAGTGAACATTTAGTTTACTTCCATGTCTTGGCTGCTGTAAACAGTGAGAGCAGCTCACTTTTGACCCTTCAGAGGCCCTAAGGCAAGGAGCTACACAGGCCTGGCCAGCTTGCCCAAGAGCATATAAAAGACTAGTTCAGTACTTCATCCTGCTGAGAGTGATCAGTTGGGACAAACCTGGGAATGTTAAGGAACTTAAACTTTATTTTGTAGGCATTAGAGGCTACTAGAGTTTTTTCAAGAAGGAAAGTGTCATGACCAGTTGTGTCTTTTAGAAAATAATTCTGGAGGCAGTGAGAAGATGGGACTAGAATGGGAAGGTTTGAAAACAAGGACAATACTTGGGAGGTGCCTGCCAGGTTCTCAAAGAGAAACAGTGAGGCAGTCCAGATGGAATCTTAAGGGAACTTGGTTATAAAACTGATAGAATGTGATGTTGAAAGTAGGAGATAGAGAGGAAAAAGTGAGTCTGCATTTTCTATGTTTAGTGGCTAGATAATGATTTCTAGCATTAATTGAGTACATATTATACATCTGACATTATTCTAAGTGCTTTACACGCACTAATTCATTTAATCCTCTTGCACTAGGTATGACTATTACCACCATTCCCATTTTACAGGTAAGAAAACTGAGGCTCCAAGAAGTTAACTTGCTTAAGGACACATACATAACTGGTAAGTGGAGGAGCCAGAATGCAAATTGAGGCAATTTAGCTTCAGACACTGTGCTTAATCATTACGCTCTGCCATGGCACTTGACAGTCCTAGGGATGTCATTTGTGATGTCTGCCAATCCTCACCATCTTCTGAGTGAGACTGTCCCAGCCACGGCCCCCTGGAAGGTGGTTTTCAATGAAACACCTGACTCCACCCACTTTCAAAGGCCAATCAGATGAGCATGAGCACTTAACCTGAGACAAATAAATCCCCAAGCCTAGACAAGATTTCCTCTCACTTGATGATTAAAACTAGGGCATGCTGAGGAACTCATCGGATAATAGTGGGAGCAGAAGCTAAAAGGTCACGATGTGGGTAGGCCCTGAGTCAGCAGAGGTTATGAGGGAACAGAAAGGATGAATGAGTAAGCCTAGGATGTGATCATCAGAGAGAGAAGACAGCAGATTGCCCAAGAGCTGGGGAGATGTGATGAGAGGGTGGCCTGGAAGAGTCTCAGGCTTCTGCTAACCTGGCTTCTTTCTGCCTTTGGTGGCCTGAAGAGGCCCTGTGGCCCGTATCCCTGATTTCCACACATGGGACCTACAGCTGACCTCTCTGAGGAAAAACTGTTTTCTATAACCTAAAAAGTCCCAATTAAACTGGAGATACTGTCAACAGAGAGAGGGACGACAGAGGAGGAGGAGCTGAGAAGGAGATGTCCATAGAGGAGGCCTTTGAAAAGTTCCAAATACACTGGGGAATCTAGAAGGCCATCTGCATGCATAAGGATGTGCACGTGCCTAGGAGAGACCTGAGAAAGTCCTCATCTCTCAGTTCTGACTGAGCTTGAGGCTCTGTGCCAACAGGAAGTGAAGGCTATGGCAGAGTTGTCAACTGCCTGACTGAGCACTGAACAACAAATACACAAAGCCCTCCAGCAATGACTGAGAGACTTATTAGTTCCAGACACTTAAGGACATCGCTGGCCATTCACTAGCTGACCACTAAGCTGATGAGCAGACTTCAGCAGCCACTCATAAAAAAGAATACATTTTACAGAATTAGTTCAGAAACAAACAATAAGAATACACAGCAGCAACAATAACTAACGTTGGAATGGGGGAGACTATGATTTCCACAGTTGTCATATTATTTATTTAAAGTGTCCAATTTTCAACAAATATATGAAAATAGAAAGAACTCAGAACTCAGAGGGATCATAGTTACACCCATCTGTAAATATACTACAAAGCATTGAATTGTACACTTTAAATGGGTGAGGGAATTCCCTAGTGGCCCAGTGGTTAGGATTCCACGCTTTTACTGCCAGGGGCCTGGGTTCAGTCCCTGGTTGGGGAACTAAGATCCTGAAAACTGTGTGATGCAGCCAAAAAAAAAATAAAGAAGTTAAAAAATAAAAATGAGGGCTTCCCTGGTGGCTCAGTGGTAAAGAATCTGCATGCCAATGCAAGAGACAGAGGTTCAATTCCTCCTGCAGCAAGATCCCACATGCCTCGGAGCAACTAAGACCGAGGGCCACGACTTTTGATCCTGTGCTTCAGAGCCCAGGAGCTGCAAATACTCAGCCCATGTGCCACAACTAGTGAAGCCCATGTGGCCTAGAGCCTTTGCTCCACAATGAGAGAAGTCACCACAACGAGAAGCCCACACACCACAACTAGAGAGTAGCCCCCACTCTCTGCAACTAGAGAAAAGCCCATGCAGCAATGAAGATTCAGCACAGTCAAAAATAAAATAAATAAATATAATTATTAAATTTTTAAAAAAAAATTGGTGAATGGTATGTATGTAAATTATATCTTAAGCTGTTTAAAAAGAAGATGCTTCACCACTTCACGCTTTATACACTGAACTTTCTGATTTAAAAAAAAGTGCTCATTTAGAAAAATTTTTATCAAGATCAAATAATTTTTTAAAAATAAATATTGATATTGAGAGTCACTAAAATTTACTGCAACTTGTTGTCAATGGTTGGCTTAATAAAATTATTTCTAAGGTCAAAACTAAATTCTCTCCTCAAACATAATGTAAACCTATGATTGTGCTGTACCTGGAATTCTCAGTAGACTCTCTGAATAAAAAGAAATTAGATCAGAGGCAATTATGGCAAAATGCTAACATCTGACAAAGCTAGGTGCTGGGTCGATGGTATTCATTATATTAATCTCTCTTAATGTTTCAAATGCTGAAAATATTTCATGATAAAAATCTAAAAGAAAGCAGAGTGCTATCACACAAAATGGTTAGAATGGCTAAAATTAAAGACTGACAATACCAAGTGCTGACCAAGATGCAGAGGAACTGGAATTCTCATACACTGCTAGTGGGAATGTCAAATGCTACAGAAACTCTGGAAAATGTTTGATACTTCCTAATCAACATAAGGAGGCCTCCCTGGTGGCTCAGAGGTAAAGAACCCACCTACAATACAGGAGACACAGGTTCTATCCCTGGGTGGGGAAGATCCCCTAGAGAAAGAAATGGCAATCCACTCCAGTATTCTTGCCTGGGAAACCCCATGGACAGAGGAGCCTGGTGGACCACAGTCCACGGGGTCTCAAAAGAGTCGGACACAACTTAGCTACTAAACAACAACTATCAACATAAACATAAAATTACCATGTGACTCAGCCATTTTATTCTTAGATATTTACCCAAAATAAATGAAAACAGGGAGTTCCCTGGTGGTCCAGTGGTTAAGGTCCCAAGCTCCCAATGCAGGGGGCCTGGCTTCCATCCCTGGTCAGGGAACTAGATCCCACATTTCACATGCTGCAACTAAAAAAAAAAAAAAAAAAAGACGACTTGGATACAAAATGTTCATGGCAGCTCTATTCATAATATCTTTTAAAAGATTGGAACTAGCACAAATATCGGAGAAGGCAAGGGCAACCCACTCCAGTACTCTTGCCTGGAAAATCCCATGGGCAGAGGAGCCTGGTGGGCTGCAGTCCATGGGGTCGTGAAGAGTCGGACACGACTGAGCGACTTCACTTTCACTTTTCACTTTCATGCATTGGAGAAGGAAATGGCAGCCCACTCCAGCATTCTTGCCTGGAAAATCCCAGGGACGGCGGAGCCTGGTGGGCTGCCATCTATGGGGTCACACAGAGTCGGACACAACTGAAGTGACTTAGCAGCAGCACAAATATCCTTCAACAGGTAAATGGATAAACAAATTATGGTACATCTACATGGATAAACAAATTATGGTACTTCTATGCAACAGAATACTACTCATCAATTAAAAGGAATGAACTACTGACATGCAACAATATGGATGACTCTCAAAAAACATGCTGAGCAAACAGAGCAAGATGCAAAAAGGTACATACTGTATGATTCCGCTTATGTGGAAGTTTAGAAACACAAATCTAATCTAGAATGACAGAAAAGAGGACCAGTACTTGCCTGAGAAGGGACACTATGGAACTTTTTAGGGTAATAAAATCTTATACCTTGATTGTGATAGTAGTTATACATGTGTATACATTTGTAAACTCATCAAAATATACACTTAAAATTGGTTCTTTGATTATATGTAAAGGATACTTTAATAAAACTGTCTTTTAAAAAAGAATTCTAAACACACAGGAGGTGCCCTGGGCCTAGACAATGACTTGCAGTGGTTTGGGGGCTGGAAAGAGAGGCAAGAGAGATGTGGTATGGCCTGGAACAGAGGCTGTGCTAAAAGCCACAATTTGGGTTTTATTTTTTCAAGGACAAGGGAAATATGAATCACATGGACAGCCTGTGAAGATGAAGTCTGGTTCAAGACAGAATACATAAGAGTAGGGAAATCATGAAAGGTCTCAGATATGGATGAGAAGGATGAGTTCAAGGACAAAAGTGCTCTGTCAGCCACATGAGGGGACACGGCCACTCAGCCAGTCTCTGAAATAGGAGGGACCTAATAGGCAAATTGATACTTTTGAACTGTGGTATTGCAGAAGACTCTTAAGAGTCCCTTGGACCGCAAGGAGATCAAACCAGTCAATTCTAAAGGAAATCAATCCTGAATATTCATTGGAAGTACTGATGCTGAAGCTGAAGCTCTAGTACTTTGGCCACCTGATGTGAAGAGCTGACTCGTTGGAAAAGACCCTGATGCTGGGAAAGATTGAAGGCAGGAGGAGAAGGGGATGACAGATGAGATGGTTGGATGGCATCACCAACTCGATGGACATGAGTTTGAGCAAGCTTTGGGAGTTGGTGATGGACAGGGAAGCCTGGCGTGCTGCAGTCCATGGGGTTGCAAAGAGTTGGACATGACTGAGCAACTGAACTGACTGAACTTTAAATAGGCAAATGAGGAGAGAGGAGTTGAGGGTTTAGTGGCCCTCGGTGAAGAAGGAAGGACCAGTTATCCCTCTGGACTGTGCTGGCGGAGTGTGGGGCTGCGGGGAGAAGCACAAGGCTTGGAATTTCTGTTAAGAGGAGCTGGGAGCCACTTGGTTCAAGTCCAAGGATTGTCAGACATAAAGCTGGAGCTCATTAATCCGCAACGAAGCCAGTCAGTGTGTTTATGAATTTCACCCTAGCAACCTGGGAGCAGAGCGGAGGAACAAACATTTCAAGTGCCAGTTCCCTCCCAGCCCCCTGGATCGTGCCAGCTTCTCCCACAGGGCAAGCTGGCCACAGAGAATGTCTGTATGAGCCTGTCTCTGCTGGGTGGAGAGGCTGCTATGTAGCCCCTGAGGCCTGGCCTAGGCTCTCTAGCCAGATGCCTAAGTCTTGGGGCCTCTGCTTGTGGGTCTCTCAGCTCCTGTATACTTAACCACCTCAGACCCCTGGCCAGGGCCCAGGTTGGGGATATGCATTTGCTCTACTGACAAGTCCCTTTTGCTCAAGCAGGAGAATCATCACAGCTTCCTGGGGGTCAGCTTCTTCCAGAGCCCTAACCTTTTGTCTGTCTGCCTCTTTCCCAGTCATTCCCAGGGATTTAAGCGAAAGCGGACCCCTCCCTCTTCCAAAAAGGAAAACCCTCTCCTGAGATGACTTTCAGCCAGAGTCCCATGACATGCTCTTTTCATGGTCATCCATCATATTATGGCCTCCTCTGTTAGAGCTTTTTCATCTTTAATTATCTGGTGATTAAAAATTACATGCTCCTTGGAAGACATTCAAACAATGTGAAAATATATTGAGTTAGCCACAAAGTTCATTTGGGTTTTTCTATAAGATGGCACTACAAAACCCAAATGAACTTTGTGGCCAACCCAATATAATATAGAATATTCTCTGTGCTTCCACCTTCCAGACGGCTTCCCAAGTGGCACAATGGTAAAGAATTCACCTGCCTACATAGGAGATGCAGGAGATGTGTGTTCAATCCCTGGGTCAGGAAGATCCTCTGGTGGAGGAAATGGCAACCCATTCAAGTATTCTTGCTTGGAGAATTCTATGGACAGAGGAGCCTGGCGAATTACAGTCCATGGGATTGCAGAGTCAGACATGACTGAGTAAGTGAGAACACATGCCACCTTCCAGAAACAACACCTGCTCACTCTGGTTTATATTCCTCAGGAGATATACGTATATTCCCATATATAAGAATGTATGTATTTTGTTTTTATTTAATTTTTATTGTGCTAAAATATGTTACATTTAAAAAAAATGTATAAAGTATGAAATAGCAGGAGGAGAAGGGGACAACAGAGGATGAGATGGTTGGATGGCATCACCGACTCGATGGATATGAGTCTGAGCAAGCTCCAGGAGTTGGTGATGGACAGGGAAGCCTGGCGTGCTGCAGTCCATGGGGTTGCAAAGAGTCAGACGTGACTGAGTGACTGAACTGAACTGATGAAATATTAAAAGTTGAGAGGCATTAAGTACATTCACATTGTTGTGCAACCATCATCACCATCCATTTCCAGAACTTTTTCATCTTCCCAGACTGAAATTTTGTACCATTTAAAACACTAACTCCACACTTCCTCCTTCCCCTAGCCCCTAGCAACCACCATTCTAATTTCTTTTTTTTTTAATTTATTTAATTGGAGGCTAATTACTTTATAATATTGTAGTGGTTTTGCCATACATTGACATGAATCAGCCATGGGTGTACATGTGTTCCCCATCCTGAACCCCCCTCCCACCTCCCTCCCCATCCCATCCCTCAGGGTCATCCCAGTGCACCAGCCCTGAGCACCCTGTCTCATGCATTGAACCTGGACTGGCGATCTGTTTCACATATGATAATATGCATGTTTCAATGCTATTCTCTAAAATCATGCCATCCTCGCCTTCTCCCACAGAGTCTAAAAGACTGTCCTATACATCTGTGTCTCTTTTGCCGTCTTGCATATAGGGTTATCGTTACCATCTTTCTAAATTCCATATATATGTGTTAGTATACTGTATTGGTGTTTTTCTTTCTGGCTTACTTCACTCTGTATAATAGGCTCCAGTTTCATCCACCTCATTAGAACTGATTCAAATGTATTCTTTTTAATGGTTGAGTAATATTCCATTGTGTATATGTAGCACAGCTTTCTTATCCATTCATCTGCTGATGGGCATCTTGGTTGCTTCCATGTCCTGGCTATTATAAACAGTGCTGTGATGAACACTGGGGTGCACGTGTCTCTTTCAGATCTGGTTTTCTTGGTGTGTATGCCCAGCAGTGGGATTGCTGGGTCATATGGCGGTTCTATTTCCAGTTTTTTAAGGAATCTCCACGCTGTTCTTCATAGTGGCTGTACTAGTTTGCATTCCCGCCAACAGTGTAAGAGGGTTCCCTTTTCTCCACACCCTCTCCAGCATTTATGGCTTGTAGATTTTTGGATAGCAGCCATTCTGACCTGCATGAGATGGTACCTCATTGTGGTTTTGATTTGCATTTCTCTGATAATGAGTGTTATTGAGCATCTTTTCATGTGTTTGTTAGCCATCTGTATGTCTTCTTTGGAGAAATGTCTGTTTAGTTCTTTGGCCCATTTTTTGATTGGGTCGTTTAGTTTTCTGGAATTGAGCTGCAGGAGTTGCTTGTATATTTTTGAGATTAATTCTTTGTCTGTTGCTTCATTTGCTATTATTTTCTCCCATTCTGAAGGCTGTCTTTTCACCTTGCTTATAGTTTCCTTCATTGTGCAAAAGCTTTTAAGTTTAATTAGGTCCCATTTGTTTTTGTTTGCTTTTATTTCCATTACTCTGGGAGGTGGGTCATAGAGGATCCTGCTGTGATTTATGTCGGAGAGTGTTTTCCCTATGTTTTCCTCCAGGAGTTTTATAGTTTCTGGTCTTACATTTAGATCTTTAATCCATTTTGAGTTTATTTTTGTGTATACCATTCTAATTTCTGTCTTATAAGTCTGGCTACTCTAGATATCTCATATAATTGGAATCATAAATATTTGTCCTTTTGTGCCTGGCTTATTTCACTTAGTAGGACATCTTCAAGTTTCATGCATGTTGTATGAATTTCCTTCCTTTTTAAGGCTGAATGATATTCTTTTTAAGAATTTTTATTTATTTATTTTATTTGGCTGCACCAGATCTTAGCTGTGGCACATGGGTTCTTTAGTTGCAGCATGTGGGACCTAGTTCCCTGACCAGGGATGTAACCCAGGCCCCCTGCATTGGGAGCAGCATGTCTCAGCCACTGGACCAGGGAAGTTCCAAGCTAAATGATATTCTATTGTATGACTATATCACAGTTTTGTTTATCCATTTATCCATTGATGGTATTTGGGTTGCTTCCACAAGAATGTATTCTTATATATAAATATGTTCTTACATGAAAGAATATCGTTAATACCATTGATTCTCTCTCTCACCCCAGCCTAGTTTTTATACAGAAGCCGTGCTTCTGTATAAAGGAGAGATCCTTCTATATCCTTAATCTTTTAGCAGTTTCTTTTGCCTGAAACTATCTCTGTGCTCCCCATGCCTATCTAGTCCCTACTTGGCTTTCCCAACAGGTCCAACTCTCCCCATGTCCAATGGCATAGCCGGCTGTTCTTCTCCACAGCAGCACTTTTACAGATTAGCACATAATATACCTCTTGTTTGTGTTATTATGACTTCCCAACTTTTTCATCAGCAGTGTATAAGGTGTTAAAACACATGGCCAAGTGGAGTTATTGCAGGAATGCAAGGATGGTCCAGCATCAGCAAATCTATTATGGAATTTGGTGTTGAAAGAACTCTTGGGGTGGGCATCAGAAGACAGAATTAAGTGCTATCTCTGTTCTGCCATTGACTAGTTGTATAACCTTTTGCATCCCTCTCTCCCACTTCCAAAGGGGTTCTCAGGAAGGGCTCTTCACAGAGGAGGGGAGCACAGCTTTGAGAAGCAGCCTACTCCTCTCCCTGTTCTGTTTTCTTCACCTGTAAAATAAAGAAACGTTCTAATTCCATGATTTTATAAGAAACATAATAGAGTCAAGCAAAACAGGAAGGGAAAAACTGCTGTATAGCTGGGTCCTAGCCAATTGTGTCCATGGTTCTGGTGGGCTCCTCAGAAGAGATCAGACTCACAGTGCCACACTGTGGACTGTTGGGACATGCATAAAAGGCTTAGACACAGCTAGGGTAGACTGATTACAAAAAGAAATAAATTTGGACTAAATACAGTGGTGGGTGATGGAAGTACCTGAAGTAGTTTTGATTATAAACAAAACTGAATCTGATCAAGCCTCTAGATCTGCATTGTCCACTAGAGTAGTCAATAGCCACATGTGGCTACCTATATTTTAATTGGGCTAAAGAATTGATGCTTTCAAATCGCGGTGCTGAAGAAGACTCTTGAGAGTTCCTTAGATAGCAAGGAAATCAAACCCGTCAATCCTAAGGAAATCAACCCTGAATATTCATTGGAAGGACTGTTACTGCAGCTGAAGCTCCAGTACTTTGGCCACCTGATGCAAAGAGCTGACTCATTAGAAAAAACCCTGACGCTGGGAAAGATTGAAGGCAAAAGAAGAAAGGGGAGGCAGAGGATAAGATGGTTAGATAGCATCACTGACTCAAATAGATATAAATCTGAGCAAACTCTAGGAGATAGTGGAGGACAGAGGAGCCTGGTATGCTACAGTCCATGAGGTTACAAAGAGTTGGACATGACTTAGCAACTGAACAACAGCGATAGTTGATTTACAATCTTGTTGGTTTCAGGTGTACAGCAAAGTTAGTTAGTTATACATATACATATCCACTCTTTTTTAGTTTATTTTCTCATACAGGCCATTGCAGAGTACTGAGTAGAGTTCCCTGTGCTGTACAGTCCTTATTAGTTATCTATTTTATATATAGTAATGTATATGTATTAATCTCAATCTTCCAATTCACTGCAACCCCATCTATATTTAAATGAACATAAAACTACAAATCCAGTTCCTCAGTCACACTGGCCACATCTCAGGAACTCAAAATTTGCATGTGGCTAGTGGCTACCATATTGGACAGTGCAGATATAGAAATTTTCTGTAGCTGCAAAATATTCTATTGGACAGCA
This sequence comes from Cervus elaphus, assembly GCF_910594005.1. NCBI lineage: Eukaryota > Metazoa > Chordata > Mammalia > Artiodactyla > Cervidae > Cervus > Cervus elaphus. Next base: position 134,361,329 of record NC_057848.1, on the reverse strand, counting down.
CTGGCCTAGCTCTAACTACCAATTTACAGGGAATACAGAGGACAGAGGAACATGTGAAATCATACCATGAGGATACACTAAGCAATGTTCAGGTATGGGAAATTCTTTTTTTTTTTTTCCAACAATGACAAAAAATTACAAGAAAAAAAATGAGTGGAGAGTAAACCTATAGATTAACAGACTTAAGAAACATACTAGCCAAATGCAATGTATGGATTTATTTGCATCTTGATTCAAATAAACTATTAAAATCATATTAAGACAATTGGGGAAATGTGAATAAAATAAGATAATTGATAATATGGAGTAATTATTATTATGGGGAGTATTCATTGAATTGTAATTACATTCTTTTTTAAAACTCCTTAGATCTTAGAGATACATATTGAGAAATCTGTAAATAAAATGATATGATGTCTGGTATTTGCTTCAAAGTGTTCTGGGGGTGGGGAAGTACTCAAAACTACGGCCGATGTAAGACTGGCTGTGAACTGATAATTTTTAAAACTGAGTGATTGAGTACAAAGGATTTTATTAGAGTATTTTCTCTGCTTGGGTATATGTTGAAATTTTTCATAAACTTTTTTCATAAAAAGATTTTCAGCATTTTAAAATGAAAATGAAATCCTGCATTTGCAGCAACATGGATGGACCTAGAGAATATTATGCTTTGTGAAATAAGTCAAACAGAGAAAGACAAATATTATATCACTTACACATAGATTTTTTAAAATAATACAAATGAACACAAAACAAAACAGAAACAGACTCATAGATATAAAAAACAAAGTTGTGGTTATCAAAGAGGAGAGGAAAGGTGGGAGGGACAAATTAGGGATATGGGATTAAGAGATACAAACTACTGGGAATTTTCTTTGTGGTCCAATGGCTAAGATTCTGAGTTCCCAATGCAACGGGCCTGGATTCGATTCCTGGTCAGGGAACTAGATTCCACATGCTGCGACTAAAACCCTGTGCAGCCAAATAAATAAAATTAAATTTTTTTTAAAAGAGAGAGATACAAACTACTATGTATAAAATAGATAAGCAACAAGGATATGTTGTATAGCACAGAGAATGATAAGTTTCAATATTACCTTGTAATAACTTTCAAGGGAGTATAATCTGTGAAAATGCTGAATCACTATGCTGTACACCTGAAATTAATATATTATAAATCAACTATACCTCAATAAAAACTAATAATGTATTAAAAATAAATAAATAAAATGAAGACAGATGCATAGATATGTCCAGCTGCCTTCCTTGTCGCATCACATTTAACATAGAACTGAATCTAGGGAACCCACCAGGAAGAGGAGACGGATCAAGGATGGTCCACAGCAAGTTCACTGCGGGTAGGCTATCAGCTACTTGGCAAGGGAAAGAAAGAAAAGAGAAGCTGGGATGATGAGAAGAGGTAAGAGAGGAGAGGAGAGGTCGTAGAAAGGAAATTCTGCAGACTAGAGAAGGAGATGGCAGCCCACTCTGGTATTCTTGCCTGGGAAATCCCATGGACAGAGGAGCCTGGCGGGGTACAGTCCATGGGGTTAAAAAGAGTCGGATACCACTGAGCAACTAACACACACATAGAAGGGAGAAGAGAGCCAGGAAGAGGCACTAAGAAGGGTGGGAGTTAGGCTGGCTCTTGGCTGCAGAAGAGCCACTGTTTCTAGGAGGTACAGTAAGTCCCCTACATATGAACCTTCAAGTTGCAAACTTTCAAAGATGTCAATGTGCATATACATGTCCAATGATGTCAGGCATGAGCGAAATTGCAGCTTGCCCTCCATCTCCTGTTGCTGATGATTCTTCAGCTCTACCTCTCACCTTCAGCTCTATCTCCCACCTCCTCTCCCTTCTCCAGTCAGTAATTCTTCTTGCCTGTTCACTCAATGCCAGCCCCTGTGTGCCAGCTATTGTACCATACTACAGTACTTTTCAAGGTACTGCACTGTAAGATTAAAAAAATGTTCTATTTTTTGTGTTTGTTTTTTATGTATTACTTGTGTGAAAAGTATTATAAACCTATTGCAGTACAGTCATATATATAGCTGATTGTGTTAGTTGGGCACCTAGGCTAACTTTGTTGGACTTAATGAACAAATTGGACTTACGAGCTGGCTCTTGAAACAGAACTCATTCGAAGGTAGGGGATTTACTGTACTGGCCTATTCCCTCACCCCCAGGGTGGCCTCACTAGCATTCAATCCAATTCATGGCAATAGAGTCAAGACACAATGTGCATTTCTGGGCCATCCCAGGCACCCTCCTCTCAACCCATTCTCGTTTGCTTCCATCTGTCATAATGGAGGGGCTTCCCTGGTAGCTCAGTTGGTAAAGAATCTGCCTGCAATGCAAGAGACCCCGGTTCGATTTCTGGGTCAGGAATATCCCCTGGAGAAGGGATAGGCTACCCACTCCAGTATTCTTGGGCTTCCCTGGTGGCTCAGATGGTAAAGAATCCGCCTGCAATGCGGGAGACCTGGGTTCGATCCTGGGTCGGGAAGATCCCCTGGAGGAGGGCATAGCAACCCACTCCAGTATTCTTGCCTGGAGAATCCCCATGGACAGAGGAGCCTGATGGGTTACAGTCCATGGGGTCGCAAAGAGTCAGGCTGAAGCAGCTAAGCACACGCCATGACTGAGCACTCACGCACAAGACCACATATAACAGTGAGTTCCTTAGGGTTATAACTATGAGGTGCTGCCTGCAGTTCAGAGGATGGAGCCCAAAACTGAAAGCCAGGAAGCTACTAACAATGTCTCAAGACAGAGGAGGAAGGTGGAAGGGGACACGGTAGCTAAGGATCAGAGTCAAGTTCAGTAGGCCCCACAGGAAGTCCTGAGCTAGTTCTAAGGGTGTAACTGGCATGTTGTCTATGCTTGACTTGCATATAATGAAGACATGACTTTTACTGAGTCACTTAAAAAACCCATTCAGTGGGGACCTCCCTGCTGATCCAGCAGATAAGACTCCAAACTCCCGATGCAGGGGGCCTGGGTTTGATATCCCTGGTCTGGGAATTAGATCCCACATGCTGCAACTAAGAGTTTGCATGCTGCAACTAAAGAGTCTACATGCTGCAAAGAAGACTGAAGATCCTGAGTGCTGCAACTAAGACTCTTTGGAGCCAAATAAATACAATTTTAAAATGTATCTCCTGAATGTGATGGTTTATTTTATATGTCAACTTGACTGGACCACAGGGGACCAGCTATTTGATCAAACATTATTCTGGATGTGTCTGAAGGTGCTTTGGGATTTTTTGTTTGTTTTGTTTTTTCAGCCATGCTGCACAGCTTCCAGGATCTTAGTTCCTCAACCAGGGATCGAACCTGGACCCTGTGAGTGAGAGCACCAAGTCCTAACCACTGGACCACCAGGGAATTCCCCTGTGAGAGTGTTTTCGAATCAGGTTAACATTTGAATCTGTAGACCAAGCAGATTGCCCTCCTGCATGTGGGTGGGCCTGTTCTAATCAGTTGAAGGCCTGAATAGACTAAAGAGGGAATGCCTCCCACCTGACTGTCTTTGAACTGGTACATTGTTTTTTTCTGCCTTCAGACTGGAACTGAAACATCAGCTCTTCCTTGGTCTTGAGACTGCTGTCACTTGGCCTGGACTACATTATCAGCCCTGTGGGTCTCCAGCTTGTCGACTCAAGACCTTGGGACTTGTCAGGCTCCACAATAGCATGAGCTGATTCCTTAATAAATCCCTTTCTCTGTATATATATACCCACATCCTATCAGTTCTGTTTCTCTGGAGAATTCGTACAAACACACTGAATAAATAAATGCCATTACTGGATAAATATTCCAATGGACCCCATTACTTTTCAGCTCAGGTAACATAGAGCCTTTGAGTCCTTCAAAGTAACAAATATAGCCTCTCTTCCATAATTAGAATATCCAGCCCAAGATACTCTTCATAACTTCTCCCCTCCCCCAGCTCAGGCCTGCTTCCAATTGAAACCGTCCAGCAGTGTCTGTGTGACTGACTTCCCTTTCTGTTTCTCCATCTTGCACTTCCCCTTCCCTTCCGCACCTCCAACTCCTCAGGGGGAGGGTGGAGTAGGGGGAGGAGTAGTGTCTCTTGACCTGGTTCTCTCTCTGGGCCTGGCAGGTATCTAGAACTGATTCTCTCTTCCTCGTGAGTGTTCATGGGCCTGGCGATGGCAGTACCTCCCAGCTTCTCTCTAAGTAGAGGTCTCCCTACTCCCCACCCCAGAAGTCCTCTTGGGTAGTCTGAGACAACCTGTCCTTACGCTGTCTCCTTTCAGGGCCAAGGAAATGCCCAGACAACCTTTCTCCCAACACAGTATAGGCTGATCCAACATGGCAATGTTCTCCTCCGGTCTTAGTCACCAAGGCAGTGAGCCTGTCGTTTGCCGTTTAGATGTCTGGGGTGGGAAGAGACCCCAGTCTCCAGCCTGCTTTAGCTTTCTCAGCTATGGAGTTGACACAGTCCCTGGGGCCCCGGCAGCAGCATGTTGAACTAGCTGAACTAGCACCTCTCGCTGGGGCCTGGGCTTCTTTGTGGCTGGGTGGAGGCTGGGGGAACCCGACATTCTACATGTGTGCAAACACCCTGAGTGCAACCCTCAATCTATTCAGGCTTGGAGCCTGAATAAAAATGTCAAAAATACTGTCTTTTTCCATCATTCAGACAGACATTCCTGAGGTACTTTTTACGTGGCTCCTCAGGAAGTCCCCAGTGATATGAGACCCCAGTTCCCTACAATAATGATGAACTTGAATCGGTGTTCCCTTCTTCCCTGTTTCACTCTTCCCTGTCCTTCATTCCTGTTCCTTGGGGAAGTGGGAAGTGTTGGTGGCTCAGTTGTGTCTGACTCTTTGCAACCCCATGGACTGTAGCCCACCAGGCTTCTCTGTCCATGGGATTCTCCAGGCAAGAATACTGGAGTGGGTTTCCATGCCCTTCTCCAGGGGATTTTCTTGACCCAGGGATCGAACCCAGGTCTCCTGCACTGTGGACAGATTCTTTACCATCTGAGCTACAAAGGAAGCCCTTGGGACAATTCCACTTACACACAGACAAAAAAAACTACGCAAAGCCCTTTTCTCAGGCTCTGCTTTCAAGAGGCAGTGAGGACACCGGCTCAGAGGGACTCCTTATTAGGCTTTGGGTTAAAAGGCGTCACCTCCCACATACATCCTTCCCCATATAAACTCTCATTTTTAGGGGGTGGGTGGGGTCTCAGACACGGCAACTACTACCCATCTCTACCTCAGATCTCTTCATCTATTTTCTACTTCCCACTCTCAGACCTTTCCTATCCTTGACCCCCAGAGTCCAGGAACCATTTCTTTTGTAAATCTGTATATGATGACAGATGCCAATTTGGAACCTCACTCTGTAAAGTTCCGAGTTACTGTTGCTCGGTTTCTCTGTAGAGGGTTCCATTTTCAGGTCGGTTACCCACTTAGCATTCAACCTAGAGTTCCTTTTCCGGAAAACAATGACATCTAGTTTTTCACAGTGTGTATACCACAACTTCCAGTTCTCCTACCATCCTGCTCACCCCCCATCCCCCACCACACCCAGACCTGTTCTGAGCTGGGTTACTAACGTCAGTCTGAAACTATGCCCACTCCCTCCCCACTGCTAGTGATACAATGAGGCGCACTCCACCTAAGATCTGACTGGCAAACAGCCTCTGCCTAAATACTACACAGCTATAAATGCAGCCTAATACTGTGTTTGTTTTAGCAGCCACGTCATCTGGCTACTTAGTGGCTCCCGCTCCCTATTTCCTAATGCCCGCTGGTCATTTCCACTCGGATGCCTGCAGGCTCCTCAGATTAACAAGCCCACAGCAGGGCATCATCATTGTTATGCCCTCCCACTTAGCTCTGCCTCATGTATTTGTGGTCTTGGTGGATGGAATCATTGCAGGCTAGCCACCTCAGAGGCTTTCCGAAGGGCTCTGACTCCAAGTCTGCAGAAACCAGCCTTAACAGGCTTCCTCAGCCTCAGCCTATGCCTGTGTGTGAGGCCCACGTGTGTGATCTTCCTCTGAAGTCCAGTGAGATTGTGGCTTGAAGCTCTGTGTCCCTCTTCACTTCTGACAGAAACCCAGTGACTGTGCTTTTCCAGTGTCATAACTTTCTGCTCTCATCATTTTATTCCTTAATGGAGTCAGGTTTCTCAACGATGACACCTTGCTATTAATTTTCAGAGACTCAGGATCATGCTGGCTGCATTTAAATAGCAGTCATCTGAGTACCTAGTCCCCAGTCGCCTAGCACCATCAAGTGACCAGGGCTCGTTAGGGAGCCACACAAGTGGCCTGCATGCTGTACTGTTAGCACCCTGGCTTCACAGGCGAGATCCTGAACACTGTGATCGTCTCCACTCACACCTCTCAGTTGTTGATGTTGCCCTGAGAGGCTATCCTAGGGCACCTTCAAAGTACCTGCTTGGGTCCATGAATCCACAGAGGCTGATGGGCATGTCCATGCTCTTGGAGAGACAGAGGAGACCACAGCACCACTGGAGTGATTAAATCCACAAGGTGGAAGCCATTCAGACTGTGGCTGGGCAGTTCTTAACTTGGGACCTATCAACCTGGAGGTGGTAAATCCCCAGAAATGTTCGGTGAAATCCGATGATGGGTATTTACATTTCTGGGGAGAAAATTTACAATTTTCCTTAGATTTGCAAAGGGATTTGTGACACAAATGAAAAGTTCAGAAAAGGAGAACAAAGGGGCCTTACAGAACCACTATTTTGTTAGAATGTGTTTATTCCTGATGATATTATATATGTAACTGATATGTGCACTGTAAAATAGGGAAATAAGATGGGCACAAAGAAGTCTCTAAAATCACTTTTGGGAATTCCCTGGCAGTCCAGTGACTGGGGCTCCACGCTCTCACTGCCAAGGGGCTCCAGTTCGATCCCTGGTCAGGGAACTAAGATCACACAAGCCACTCAGCACAGCCAAAAAAATGTATACACATCCCTCAAAATATGGACAAGATGCTCCTTTGTGATCTGCTTCTTTCTCCTTAAGGTATTATGGACATTAAAGATTTTTCTAGAACTTTAGTGACTTAAATGACTTCAGAGTACTCAGTCCTTTGGGTCCCCTATTTTTTCACATTGGTTTCTTTTACTTGTCTTTGCCATTATAAATAATATTGTGATAAACATCTTACACACATTTTAAAAATACATCTTTGATTTATTTTAATGCAATTCTAGAAGTGGAATTTCTAAATGAAAGGGTATAAATGCTTTTATTTAAGGACTTTAATATTGACAAAATTGCTGTCCATAAGGGTTGACTGCAATTTATTCTTCCATGGTAAGGGGGTATTTGCAATTTGAAATATTACATCTCAGGTTGTACTGGCATCTCTTGTGGAAGCTGGTCTATACTCTAGCTGTGGACTGCACAGTTAACATTGCCTGAGAAGTCTTTCCAGAGTTTTGTCAACCCTCTGACAGGTGTTGTTCAATAGAAGATGACTTTGCGTCTACGGCCATACCACCCTGAACGCGCCCAATCTCGTCTGATCTCGGAAGAAGATGACTTTGCTTTCCTTTACCATTTTAGGAGGCCTGACATGGTGACAGATGAATTTTCAGGCAGTGATTAGAGTTCATGAGATTGAGTGGTGACAAATAAATATTTAGTGTCTCTTTAAAAAGATTCCCTCCTCTCACTCCCTGGTGCTCCAGGAGTTAGGACTCTGAGCTTCCACTGGAGGGTGCAGGAGTTTGATCCCTGGTCGGGGAACTAAGATCCCGCATACCACTCGGCGTGGCCATAAAAGAAAAAGATTGCCTCCTCTCATCACTGGCTTAAGTCAAAATTTCTCTATCTTGTTAAAGTTTAAGAATTATGGCTTATCCAGAAATAAACCCACACACGTAGGGTCAGTTAACCTATGACAAATGAGGCAAGAATGTACAAAGGGGGAATGACCGTCTCGTCAATAAATGGCGCTGGGAAAACTGGACAGCTACATGTAAAAGAAATTAGAACATTTTCTCACACCATATATAAAAATAAAATCAAAATGGATCAAAAACATAAACATAAGACCCGAAATCATAAGACTCCTAGAAGAGAACATAGGCAGTATGCTCTTTGACATTGATCTTAGCAGTATTTTTTTGATCTGTCTCCTCAGGCAAGGACAACAAAAGCAAAAGCAAACAAATGGGACCGACAAACTTAAAGCTTTTGCACAGCAAAGGAAACCACCAACAAAATGAAAAGACAACCTACTGAATGGAAGAAGATGTTTACAAACTATTCGTCTGGTAAGAGGTTAATATAAAAAATATATAAAGGTGTAAGATAGCTAGCTAGCTAGAAGCCACTGTATAGCACAGGGAACTCAGCTGGGTGCTCTGTGATGACCCAGGGGTAGGATGTAGGGGGAGATGGAGACTCAGGAGGGAGAGGATATATGTATACTTAGAGCTGATTTGCATTGTTGTACAGCAGAAACACAACATTGGAAAGCAATTATCCTCCAATAGATAAATAAAACTACTTGACAAGAGAAAAAAATATATATATAACTCATACAACTCAATTTCCAAAAAGAAAACAACTTGATTAAAAGATGGGCAGAGGAGCTGAATAGGCATTTTTCCAAAGAAGACATACACGTGGCCAACAGGCACAAGAAAAGATGCTCAACATCACTAATCATCAGGGCAATGTAAGTCAAAACCATAATGAGATGTTGCCTCATGCTTGTCAGCATGGTTATTGTCAAAAAGGCAAGAAATAATAAGGGTTGGCCAGGATGGGGGGAAGAAGAACCCTAGCGCACCGTGGGACTGTAAACTGGTACACCTGCTATGGAAGACAGTATGGAGATTGCTCAAAAAATTAAAAATAGAGCTACCATATGAGCCAACAATCCACTCCTGGGTATTTATCAGAAGAAAATCAAAACACTAATTCAAAAGGATACATGCACCCCAATGTTTATAGCAGCATTATTTACAATTGCCAAGGGATTGAAGCAACCTAAGTGTCCATCAACAGATGAATGGATAAAGAAGACATAGTATGTTTATGTGATATGTGTATACAGTGGAATATTACTCAGCCACACAAAAAATGAAATCTTGCCATTTGTGACAACATGGATGGACCCAGAGGGTATTATGCTTAGTGAAATAAGTCAGACAGAGAAAGACAAATACTGTATGTTTTCACTTATAAGTGGAATCTAAAAAATAAACAAATAGAACAGAACAGAAACAGGCATACAGATACAGATAACAAAGTAGTGGTTACTGATGAGTGAGGGGTGTGGGGGGAAGGGTAAAATAGGTGAAGCGGATTAAATTACTAGGTATAAAATAAATTACAAGGATGTAATATACGGGACATGACTGAGTGACTTCACTTCACTAATACACAGTACAGAGAATATAGCCAATATTTTATAAAAATTTTGTATGCAGTATAATCTACAAAAATATCAAATTACTATGTTCTACCAGTTCAGTTCAGTCACTCAGTCATGTCTGACTCTTTGCAGCCCCATGGACTGCAGCATGCCGGGCTTCCCTGTCCATCACCAACTCTCAGAGCTTGCTCAAACTCATGTCCATCGAGTTGGTGATGCCATCCAACCATCTCATCATCTGTCATCCCCTTCTCCTCCTGCCTTCAATCTTTCCCAGCATCAGGGGAAAGACTGACTCTTTTCCAATGAGTCAGTTCTTAGCATTTCAGCTTCAGCATCAGTCGTTCCAACGAATATTCAGGACTGATTTCCTTTAGGATGGACTGGTTGGATCTCCTTGCAGTCCAAGGGACTCTCAAGAGTCTTCTCCAACACCACAGTTCAAAAGCACCAATTCTTCGGTGCTCAGCCCTTTTTATGGTCCAAGTCTCATCCATACCTGACTATTGGAAAAAACATAGCTTTGAGTGGACAGATCTTTGTTGGCAAAGTAATGTCTCTGCTTTTTAATATGCTGTCTAGGTTAGTCATAGATTTTCTTCCAAGGAGCGAGCATCTTTTAATTTCAAGGCTGCAGTCACCATCTATAGTGATTTTGGAGCCCCCAAAAATAAAGTCTGTCACTGTTTCCATTGTTTCCCCATCTATTTGCCATGAAGTGATGGGACTGGATGCCATGATCTTCGTTTTCTGAATGTTGAGTTTTAAGCCAGCTTTTTCACTCTCCTCTTTCACTTTCCATCAACAGGCTCTTTAGTTCCTCTTTACTTTTTGCCATAAGGGTGGTATCATCTGCGTATCTTAAGTTATGGATATTTCTCCCGGCAACCTTAATCCCAGCTTGTGCTTCATCCAGCCCGGCATTTCACATGATGTACTCTGCATATAAGTTAAATAAGCAGGTGATAATATACAGACTTGATGTACTCCTTTCCCGATTTGGAACCAGTCTGTTGTTCCACGTCCAGTTCTAACTGTTGCTTCTTGACCTGCATACAGATTTCTCAGGAGGCAGGTAAGGTGGTCTGGTATTCCTATCTCTTGAAGAATTCTCCACAGTTTTTTGTGACCCACACAATCAAAGGCTTTGGCATAGTCAATAAAGCAAAAGTAGATGCTTTTCTGGAACTCTCTTGCTTTTTTGATGATCCAACGGATGTTGGCAATTTGATCTCTGGTTCCTCTGCCTTTTCTAAATCCAGCTTGAACATCTGGAAGTTCATGGTTCATGTATTGTTGAAGCCTCACTCGGAGATGTTGAGCATTACTTTGCTAACCGTGTGAGATGAGTGCAATTGTGTGGTAGTTTGAACATTCTTTGGCACTGCCCTTCTTTGGGATTGGAATGGAAACTGACCTTTTCCAGTTCTGTGGCCACTGCTAAGTCTTCCAAATTTGCTGGCATATTGAGTGCAGCACTTTCACAGCATCATCTTTTAGGATTTGAAATAGCTCAACTGGAATTCCATCAGCTCCGCTAGCTTTGTTCGTAGTGGTGCTTCCTAAGGCCCACTTGACTTCTCATTCCAGGATGTCTGGCTCTAGGTGAGTGATCACACCATCGTGGTTATCTGGGTTGTGAAGATCTTTTTTGTATAGTTCTTCTGTGTATTTGTTGTATACCTGAAACTAATATAATATTGTAAGTCAACAATACTTCAATTATAAATAAACAAATTATGGCTTATCCCAAAGTCCCTGTGGCATGCCCCGATAATTTAATAATTCAAGGGAAAAAATGAGCATGTCTAAATAAAAAACCGTCCGTAATTAACAAACATCTGCATAAAGGCATTTCTTATTTTATGGAACACACATGCTGGGATTCCAGAAAATTGTGGCTAGCTGAAATCCTATTTCTAATTTCTCTAGGATTGCCCAGGGTGATTCTCTTTATGAAATAATAACATTTGTTGCAAATCCACATTTTTGTCTAGCTAGAGGGCTGCAAGTCACATAGTCTGTTTACCAGAATACTAATGTATGAAGAACTTTGTGTTAGGACCCGTAGGAAGGATTTTGCTTTTAGTTCTGCTGTCACAACTGTTCCCACTGTCTTCTCAGTCTTTGGGTACCAGAAGCTTGAAAGACACAGCTGAGGGAAAGCAGATTAATGTGGAAAGTGACCCCAGAGTCACCAGCCCAGACAGTACTGTTGTAAAACTGGCCAGCAATGTCAACCATCAGTTTTTTTGGTGGTGTTTTTTGGCTGCGTTGTGGGGCATGTGGGATGTGGAATGGAACCTGTACTCCCTGCAGTAGAAGCGCAGAGTCTTAACCACTGGATTCCAGCAGTTTGTTTAAATGGAAAATTGTTCCTAAAGGGAAATGCCTGCATTTCTCTGGTTTTACAGTAAGGCTAAAGATTTCCACAGATGGTGACAGCATGGCATGAAGACACAGAATATTTTGAAACTTCCCCCATCGACTTTGCTTTTCAGTTTCTTAATGTAATACAACCAAATCCAAGTCCATGGAAAGAAGAGAATGAGTAGGCAGAAGTCAGAAACAAATGGGGCGTGTCCACAAAATGCCATGCTGAAGTTTGTGGTTTCAAGCTTGGAATGCTTTTTCCCAGAGGAAAACAGTACTGTTTAAAATGGTCGTTAGATTTCTAGGCTAGACCTCAAAATTCTATATATGTTATATTATGGCTGAAATACCCATATCTTATAATTAAAACTTAGTAGGAAACAAACTGTCATTTTACAAAAATAATTTTTAAAGAAACAAAGGATAAACAATTTCAGAACAGAAAATAAGACAGGTTTTATTCATCCAAATCACTAGTACTTAAAAAAAAAACAACAGAACACACTTAATAGAAAGTAGAAAAGAAGCCATTAACTTTCAGGAAGATTTTAATAGGTACTTCTGAGTACTTTCAAAGAGTTTAAGGACTTGAAGTCACTGGTACTTTTGGTCTAATTTTAGTTCACAATGTATGGCCTTTTTTCAATACAACCATAGCCCTAAAAGTTCCCTGGTTTAACATCAGCCATGGTTAGGTGGGGCTTGGGCTAGTACACGGAATTAAAAGAGGGAGAGAGATTATTGAACTATCTACGTACTAGTTGGAAGAAGCTCTGGGGAAAATGTGAAGGAGAACAAAAGTGAAAAAAGATAGTCTGAGCTGGAATTACTTTGCCTGGCATGGTGACAGACAGTGGTGAGCAAAAAGAATGGTGAAGGTGAAGAAAGCTTGGGTCTGCCAGTGTCCTAGCCTGCAGAATGGCTCCTCTGAGCCTGAAAGCTTGGGTTCTGTACCTGGTGTTGGGAAAGGCATGCAAGGCACCGTGTGTATCCCACCACTCACATACTCACTTGTAGGTCCTGCTTTAATACTGGTGTTTGAAACCTCCTCATGCCTGCTCCATAGTTCTACAAAGGACTGGTATTCATGCTCCTGGACCCTGACTGACCCTGGAACTTGTTTTTTGGCTAACAGAACACTGTGGAATGACACTGTGTGACTTCTGAGGCTAGATTCTAAGGAGTCTTGCAGCTACCACCTGGGTCTTTTGGAACACGTGCTTTGGGTGCCATGCCAGCTTCAAGACCCCCAAGTCCTTGGGGACTGCCATGCTGTAAGGAAGCCCACAGCTGCTTTCCAGCCACTCCAACCCAGGGGCCAGATGAGAGTGAAGAAGATTCAGATAAGTCCAGCCTTATGCACCATTTGACTTCAACCAAACTCAGAACCTCAAGGAAGCACCGCAGAGCTGAGCCTTTTTTTTATCATCCCTCAGAACTGTGTGGCTAGTGGTAAAGAACCCGCCTGCCAAAGCAGGAGATGCCTGAGACTAGGCTTCGATCCCTGGGTTGGGAAGATTCCCTGAAGGAGGGCATGGCAACCCACCCTGGTATTCTTGCCTGGAGAATCCCATGGACAGAGGAGCCTGGCAGACTATGATCCATAGGGTTATTTTATTTATTTATTTATTTTTGGCCACACTGAGTGGCATGCAGGATCTTAATCCCCCAACCAGATATCGAACCCATGCCCCCTGCATTGGAAGCATACGGTCTTAACCACTGGACTGCCAAGGAAGTCCCTGGGGTGTCTTTTATATAACAATACATAACTAGCACCCAGATTAAGCCCCAAACAGTTTCCTAAGTGCACCAAAATTTCAGTTCCAAACTACTGTCTACTCCCATGAGGATGTGCTCACTCATCCTTTTGCATGCTCAGCATGAGGGGATCTCCCCAGCATTTATACTTCAGCTTTTACTAAAAAATTTTTTTAAAGATATGCATTTTTCTTTTCTTTTATTAAAAAATATTTATTTGGCAGTGCTGGGTCTTAGTTTCAGAATGTGGGATCTTTAGTTAACAGCATACGGGAACTGGTTCCCTAACCAGGTATTGAACCCAGGCCCCCTGCATTGGAAATGTAGAGTCTTAGCCACTGGACCACCAGGAAAGTCCCTATACCTCAGCTTTTAGACCTCAATTAGCTTCTTCTTGGATCTTACTTGTGGGCCCCCTTTGCTAGGTTGGAAGTTTTGCGATTACAATTAAGGAAAATAAATTAAGTAATAACAATCATGAGCCTCTTGAATGAATAAAGGTAACATTAGCTACTGGTAGCATTCTGATGGGGCAGCCTTGGTGGAACCCGGGAAGTAATTCTGGGCCAATGTTCCAGAGCTGACTGGAAGAACAACTTCCTGTTGCTACCATTTCACTGCTCTTAGTTAAAATCATGTTTCTCCAGGATCTCTTTCTAAGAATTGGGTCCTTCTGGAGACATAGAACATAGTACAGGTGTTTTTCAGAGACTGGCTTAAAGAACTCAGTAAAGAATGACAATCTGGGCACTCTGCCTGAGATTCCTTGAGCTGCAGAAATGACTTTAGCAGAGCAGTCGTTTTCTTGCTGAGTTTTCACAGGATTGTTGTTGTTGATGATGATGAGGCTGGTAGACTCAACGCTGAACAATTATACACGTGAAGGCAGTCAGAACAACACAGTCATTGAGCTGACCGAGAGATTCCAGTTTCACCAATTCCCTCCTCTCAGAAGAAGGAACGAAACATGTTAATTTTGTTAATGGAGCTGATAAGACACAAAGAATTTGTCCAGGGGTCAGTGTCCCCCGCAGGGTAGATAATCAACGGGAATTGCTTTCTTCCTTCTCCCTGGAATGCTGTCATGAAACACAGATGGTACTCAAAAACGTCTGCCTAATGAATGAATCTATGACTTAGAAGTCCTGAAACTGAGTAGCTTGGAGTCAGGTAACCCACAGAGATACTATAAATAGCCGGACTGAAAACAGCTCCATTCATGGTGTAACTGAGTCACACCCTAGCTAACTATACAGGGTAGTCATCCAGAATGCAAAGGGGCAAAAGTAAAGAATGTCATCAGGATATCATCAGGTTAAAAAAAAAAAAGCATCTTTGTTTCCAGAGTTTATGGACGCCCTGTATATTAAGACCAAATATTTCTGATCTTTTACTGGTTTGATCTCAGAGGATGTAACAAATCTTTGTTGTGTGTTGGAAGGCTTTGTTCAAAATCCTGTGCGAGGACTTCCCTGGTGGTCTGGTAGTTAAGACTTCGCCTTCCGATGCAGGAGGTACGGGTTGGATCCTGGGTCAGGGAACTAAGATCCCACCCGCCTCGTGGCCAAAAAAAACCAAAACATAAAACAGAAGCATTATTGTAACAAATTCAATAAAGACTTTAAAAATGGTCCATGTCAAAAAAAATCTTTAACAGGAATCAAACCAACACTGTAAAGCAATTATCCTTCAATTAAAAATAAATAAATAAATAAATAATTTTTAAAAAATTAAAAAAAAAAAACCCTGTGTGGCATAAACCCTATGGTCAGCACCGCCAAGGAGTCTCGCACAGAAGAGGGACTCAGAAGTGACAAAGGTGCTTGTGAACTGGACTGTGATAGCTGGTTTCTCTTGGGCCCCCAAGGGCATGGCGAAGATATAAGCAGTGCAGACCCGTGGCCCAACGGCCAATGACAAGGAAAGTGGAAGCAGAACAAGAGGCCTGACCCCACCCCTATAGCCACAGACTCCCAGATCTTTCTCAAGAAATATTTTCCCTGAGGGGACTTGCCTTTCTTTTCTCTCTGCTTCACCATCCAACCCTTGCGGAGTCCCTGGAGGACCTGGGAGAAACGTTCTTCCTAATATTGAAAACCCAATTCCCCAGGTGATGAAATTAGGAGGTGTGGCCTTTGGGAGGTGATTAGGTCATGAGGGCAGAGCCATAGTGAATGGGATTAGTTAGTGTCCTTATAATAAAAGAGAGCCCAGACAGCTCCCAAGCCCCTCATGTCAAATGAGGCCACAGAAGCAGATGATCATCTAGGAACGAGGAAATGGGTTCTCACCAAACACTGAATCTGCCAGCGTCTTGATCTTGGACTTCCAGCCCCCAGAACTGTGAGAAATCAATGTCTGTTGTTTCTGAGTCACCCAGTCTCAGATACCTCAGTCTGAGTATTTTGTTACAGCGGCCAGAATGGACAAGACAGTTCTCCAGTTGTCCTTGTGATGAGGTCAAGAAGTAACAGAAGTTTGTGATGGTTAATTAACCACCAAGTAAAGAGCCCAGCCTGCTATTAAAGTTAGGCTAATTGAAGAATATGATTGTCCAATAAACCTTTGGGGGAAATGACAAAAGGAAAGTTCAGCATGTATGTCACTGACTAATTTACATCTCCGGACACTCTCTATTCATCTTCCAGGATCATCAGAAAACACTTCAGCCAACATTTTTCAGAAGAGTTTACCAAGAAGGAAAGTGATAATGATTTCACTAACCAGGAGGAAAGGAAAGGAGGGGACTGGCATTGGGCCTCTAAAAGAAATCAAAAAAGAAAGAAATCGACTTCCACTGTTACCACCACAAAACAACAACAAAAAGATTACAACTTTAAAGGCACCTTTGAAGCCTCTAGATATATTTTAATTGCCTCAAAGTTCTCACAAATCATGATGTAAGAAGCAGTATTTAAAAGAGAGGGAGTACATAAAGAAACAAAGTTGCAAGTCAGAAATGCTAACTGGTTTCTTTTTTAGAAAAGAATCTTTTTTTATTAGAAACAAATTCTTTTAGTTGAAGTATATTCACAATATTATGTTAGTGTATAAAAACTTTTAATTCTGAAATAATTATAGATTCACAGGAAGTTGTACAACTTAGTACAAAATTAAAATCAGGAAATGTATAATACGTAGACTGAAAAAAAAAATACGTAGACTGTATTCAGATTTTATCAGTTTTACATGCACTCATTTGTGTGTGTGTGTCAGGGTTGGGGGGGGCGCTCTGTGCAAAGCTATCACATGTGTAGCTTTGTGTAGCCACCACTGCAATCAAGACACTGAGTTCTACCATCTCCAAAATTTCCCTTAGGTTATTCTTTTATTGCTACACCCATTCCTCTCACCCCCCCCCATCTGAATCCCCAGCAATAGGAAACTATTCTCCATCTCTAGAATTATGTTATTCCATTAAAGTTATATAAACAGAGTCATACAGTACGTATTCTTTGGAGACTGGATTTTTTTTTCCACTCAACTTAATTCCCTGAAGATATGTCCACCTTGTTGTGATATGTACAACGTGTCTTAGTCAGCTCAGGTGGCTGTAACAAAGTACTGCAGACTGGGTGGCTTAAACAACAGAAATATATTTCTCATAGTAGTGGAGCCTGGAAGTCAAAGATCAAAATATGGCAGGCTGGATTCTTGGTGAAGGCCCTCTTTCTGGCTTCAGACAGCTGCCTTCTTGGGGTGTCCTCACCTGACCTTTCCTCTGGGTGTAGGATGGTGACAGGGGAGGGAGGGAGAAGGAGGAAGAGTGAGTGCAAGCACACGCTGGCATCTCTTCCTCTTTTTTTTTTATAAGAGCACCAATCCCACAATGAGGGTCCCATCCTCAAAACCTCATCTAAACCTAATAACCTCCCAAAGGCACCACCTCCAAACACCATCACACTAGAGCAGGGAGGGATTAGGGTTTCAGCATATCAACTTCGTGAGTCCATAAACATTGAGCCCATAATACAACAGTTTGTTCTATGGTATAGTGTGTTCATGGTATGGATGTACCATAGTTGAACCAGTCATCCATTGAAGGACATTTGGGTAGCTTTCAGTCTTTGATTATTACAAATAAAGCTTCTATGAACCTTTGTATACAAGTTTCTGTGTGAAAATAAGTTTTCATTTCTCTGGGAAAAATGCCTGAGTGCAAGGGCTGGGTTGTACGGTAAGTCCATTTTTAGTTTTAAAAGGACCTGCCCAACTGTTTTCTAGAGTGGCTGCATCATTTTACATTCCCAGCAGCAACATAGGAGAGATTCTGTTTCTTTCCATCCTCTCCAGCATTTGGTGTTGTCAGAATTTAAAAAATTTTAGCCATTCTGGTAGGTGTATGGTACTATCTCATTGTGGTTTTAATGTGTATTTTTGTAATGGCTAATGATATTAAACAACTTTTCATGTGCTCATTTGCCATCTGTATACTCTCTTCAGTGAAATATCTGTTTATGTCTTTTGTCAATTTTCTAATTGTATTATTTATTATCATTAAAATTGAGAGTTCTTTATATATTACAGATACAACTACTTTGTAAGATGTATGATTTGCAAATATTTTCTTCCAGTTGTTAACTTGTCTTTTTCTTCTTCTTACCAGGGTCTTTGGCAGAGTAAAGCTTGAAATTTGGACGTGGTTTCATTTTAAACTTAAAAAATATATATAGTGATCTCTTAGCCTACCCTGCATTCCATGCCAAATAAAGTCATGTACATATTTCATCCAGCTGTCTGCCCATCCATCCAGCCAGCCAATGTTTTTATTAAACACTTAACTATGTTTCAGGTTCAGAGTCAGGTCCTAGTGATGTGAAAAGGAATAAAGTATAGTTGACTTTAGGTGTCTATAATCTAGCGGGGACAGGGACATGGAGCACGTGCCTTCTTTGGAAAGTGGTAAGGGATGGAAAGCAGGTTGTGGGAGTCCAAGATAGAGCACTTGCTCTGACCAGGGGAGGTGGGAACGCCGATTCTTGCTTGCCTCTTTTCACACAGCTTCTCAAGGACTGTCAGTTATGGGTGAGTTGAAGCCCTAGTATTATTCTAGCTATACGTAGGTCATGGTATATTTTGTAAAAACATTTCCACCCATTCTTCTCATGAAAATGGCCACTCATTCATTTTCTAGAAGATTCTTTCCACATCACCCACTGACTAATACTCCAACTGCGATCCTATGAGGTTAATGGAGAATTCACCCCTGGATGTGATCATTTTTCAAAAATAAAATGACACCTGTTAGTTCAACAGGTGGTCTTCACTAAGAAGTTCAGGCATCAAGAAAAGGTGTAGCTGGGTCTTGTTGCATAACAGTCCTTGGTCTTAATATAGCAACGTCACCCAAGAAGCTTAAAGGACTGGACTCACATGACAAGCTGCCTCATTTTGCACTGACTCTTCAAAGAAGGCAAGACAAGATTTATTATGCAGTGGCCTATATTCTGAGTAAAGTATGATGCTCCCTTCCCAGGGACCTAGAAGAGTATGTCCAGCGACTCATTCGAGAGGAACCTAGGGATTCTTAGGGACTTCCCTGGTGGCTCAGACAGTAAAGAATCTGCCTGCAATGTGGGAGACCAGGGTTCGATCCCTAGGTTAGGAAGATCTGGAGAAGGGAATGGCAACCCACTCTAGTATTCTTGCCTGGAGAATCCCATGGACAGAGGAGCTTGGGGACAGAGGAGCTACAGTCCATGGGGTCACAAAGAGTTGGACATGACTGAATGACTAATGCTAACACTTTAGGGATTCTTTTTTCTTTTTTTTTTTTTTGTGTGTACACTAAAGTTTTATTAAAGTATAAAGGAGATAGAGAAAGCTTCTGACATAGACATCGAAGGGGGTAGAAAGAGTACTCCCTTGGTAGTGTTAGCAATGGAGTTATATACTCTCCCGGGATTCTTAAGTGAGAAAAGAGGATCAGACTTGGAATTTCCTGGTGGTCCAGTGGTGAAGACTTGGCTTCCAAGTACTTCCACTGCAGGGAGCAAGGGTTTGATCCCTGGTCTCTGCTTGGGGAGCTGTGCATTGCAGGCAAGGCCAAAAAGACAAAAGAAAAATCTTATGAAAAAACAATAACAGCAAAAGGATGGAACCAGTGGTTTAGGTCAAGAATCTTTTAAGTAGAAAGCTTGATCAAATTATCATTATAACAAATACTTGAGGCTGAAAACGTGAGAATGCTTTCTGTTCTTATGTCTAATCAGGACTTCATTCTGTAAATTCTCCCTTATGTTCTCCCTTTCTTCCTATTCCTACCTCAGCTTGGTGTGGGGACACTTGACATATCCAGCTTCAGCTTCTCTGCCCCCTGCCCCAACCCATCCTGTACACTCTAGACTGAAAGTTTGTGTCCTCCCAAATTCATGTGTCGAAGCCTAATCCCCAATGTGATGGCATTAGGAGGTGGGGCTTTGGGAGGTGGTTAGGTCCTAGGGGTGGAGCCCTCAAGAATGGGGTCAGTGCCCTTATAAAAGAGACTTGAGAGTTCCCTCATCTCTTCTACCTTGTGAAGACATGGTAAGAGGTCTCCTCCATGAACCAGAAAGTGGAACATTACAGGACACCAAATCTGCTGGTGTCTTTATCTTGAACTTTCCGCTTCCAGCACTATGAGAAGTAAACGTCTGTTGTTCATAAGTCACCCAGTCTTGTGGCATTCTGTGATAGCAGCATAAGCTAAGAAAGCAACAATAGATTTACATCCCAAACGCAACACTTCCTCCTGTCACTCCCTGCTTAGAAATTTTTAGTTGCTCCCCACTGCTTACAAAATAAAGTCAATACTTCATTTTCCATAATCAGCTTCAATCTAACTTTCTTTCTTTCTTCTTATCTTTTTTTCTACTTACCTTTTAGTCTCCCCCATTTGTCTAAAGTTAAACACCATAGTCAATGGATGGCCAACTCCATGACGTCAAGGACTGGAGTCTTGCTTATTCACCACTGTATTCCTGCTTTGTTTTGTTGATAAACAATCTAGTTGTCCCCTCCAACCATTGTTTCTAAAACTCACTGTTTCAAAAAATTCCCTGGCCATTTCTACCCCACCCCACCCACAAGTTTCCATATACTAGGTTTCTTCTCCCTCATCCCCACAGCTACCCCCACCAGAAACGCCTTTCCCCTACCATCTGTTCCTAACCATATCTGAATCCTAACCATATCTCCAGGTTTGACTCAAGCTCCAACTTTGAAGGCTTCTGGAACTTTCTAGCCCACCAAGGTGTCTTCCTTCTTAGAAGAGCTATTGTACTGTTGGCACCAGTCATTCATTTGAAAGAAAGTGTTAGTCACTCAGTCTCGTCCAACTCTTTACGACCTCATGGACTGTAGCCCACCAGTTTGCCCTAGACTCATTCACTTGGTCCACATTTAACAAGACAAACAGAACGCAGGCCCAGTAGTAGAGGAGCTCACAGTCTAGAAGGCATTTACCACATATTGCCTCATGTTGGGTTAATCACTTTTTGTGCGTATGTCTTGTCTCCCCAGTTCTACGATTGCAGAGGCCATTTTTGAGTCTAGCATTCTTTCTTTCTTTTTTAAAAAACTTTTTATTTTGTATTGGGGTGTAGCTGATTAACAATGTTGTGATAGTTTCAGGTGAACAGCGAAGGGACTCAGTCATACAAAGGCAGAGGCCATGTTTTAAACTTGCCACTCCCTCACATCCAGCTCTTATCATGGTGTTCAATAGACATCTTTTGAATCATAACCAGCAGGACCTTATGGGGCATTCCTGGGATAGGCCCCTCCCCTGTATCCTTAGCTTTAGGCTCCTCTCCGGAGGAGATGGGGCCTTTGGAAGGTGATACCCAGATACCAGTATCTGAGTTGTTTTACAGATGTGAAAACTCCCTGCCACATGGAATTATGTTATCTACTGACCCTGAGTACATAGCCTCCAGGCCTAAGGATTGATAATGTGACATCCCTGTGACATCCCCCTCACCATCAGCCAATCAGAGAACTGTGCATAAGATGATTACAGACCTTGCAACCCCCCTCCCTCACCTGTCCTTTAAAAATACTTTCCTGTTTCAAAAAAAAAAAAAAACTTTCCTGTTTCAAACTGAGTGAAGTAAGACAGAAAAAGAAATACCTCATGATATTGCTTATGTGGGAAATCTAAGAAGGAAAAAAAAAAACAGCGCTACAAATGAACTTATTTACAAAACAAAACAGACTCATAGGCCTAGAGAACTAATTTATAGTTACCTGGTGGGGAGGGATAATTAGAGTTTGGGATTGCCATGTACACACAGCTATTTAAAATAAATAACAAACAAAAGGACCTACTGTTAAAAAACAATAGATACGGCAGAAACCAATAAAATGTTGTAAAGCAACCATACTCCAATTGAAAATAAATAAATGAAAAAGGGACAAGAGAATGAAATAGATGAGATGAGATTGGCCATGTATTGATAATTCTCAAGGCTAATCCCCCATGGGGATTTATTACACTAGTCCTCCTGCTTTTGTGTATGTTTGACATTTTCCAGAATAAAAAAAAGTTAAAAAAGAAAGTTTCTGAAACCCAGTTGGGGTTTTTTCAGCACTAGCTGGCCCAGATGACTTGTACAAAGCCTTATAATAAATACTGCACTTTTCCTTCATGACAACCTGGTTGTCAGTAGATTGGCTTTACTGTACGCAGGGGAGTAGACCCAAGTTTGGCTTGGTAACAGAATGATTAAAATAATAATTTGATTTGATATTTTTTCCTCTCTGTAGTTTTCTTCCTCCAGCCAGATAAAATAATTTCCTATCACCCATACATGATACTTAGGAGATGACTCTCATTATTCTTATTTTATCAATGAGGAAACTGAGGGGAAGAATGGTGAAGTAACTTGTTCCCGGCTGCAAGGGAGTCATAGTTGCTTCATTCAAAATAGAGGCCGAACATTTTTGGAAGCAAAGACAGAGCTATCTCCATGGTGCTAGTATTTAGATCTCTCTCTCAGACGCTGAGTACAAATTGTGCCCTGTTACACACACATCCAGACTTCATCAAAACTGCAAAGAGGTGTATACTATCTATGGTGAAACAGATCACCAGCCCAGGTGGGATGCATGAGACAAGTGCTCAGGCCTGGTGCACTGGGAAGACCCAGAGGAATCGGGTGGAGAGGGAGGTGGGAGGGGGGATCGGGATTGGGAATACATGTAAATCCATGGCTGATTCATATCAATGTATGACAAAACCCACTGGAGAAAAAAAAAAAAAAAAAACCAAACAAAACTGCAAAGAGGGACATGTATATGCTTGGAGTCAGAGTTTGGTTTGTGCAGTATAATTAATATCCTTCTATTCAAGATCAAGCTGTGCAAAAGGTAACATATGATAGATACAAAAACATTCCAGAGAGGAAGGAGTGGGTGGCAGTCAGTGAGCCGCAACATTTTTCCTTTCATAGAGCAATTCTTGTGGAAGAAACAGCATTGCTGCCTTTTTTCTATTTTCGGCCCAAAGTAAAGCTTAACTTAATCCAGTCATTATTCAAGAGAAGGTATATAGCCAAGAAGCTTCATTTAATCTTCGAGTTTTGCAAAACAATAAACTAACCTGCAGCAGAGGACACAGATGGGTGGTCTGCTGGCACGACTGCATTCACATAAAGGGTTTACAGACTTTTCAGTTTAATTTGCAATGCACAGAAACGGGTATTTCGAACATCTGTGAGGCAAGAAGAATCAGGAAAAAACAAACCCTCATATAGCCGTCAACCCGGCTTAACAAATAGAACAGTACCAAGAGCCTGAAACCTTCTAGGCACACACTGTAAGATTGGGGCATTTCACACAAAAGTCTGGGTGGCTAGCCTCTCTGGAAAAACTTGGCATCCCTGTGCCTGCATTCCTCTAGGGAAATAATTAGTAGGCCCTGCATGGAGTCGCCCCTCTAGTTTCACCATGTCCCCCACTAGGTCTGGCTGTCTTCCTTCATCCTCTGGGCCTGTCTGGCCCTGAGGAGTCTTGAATTTATAACCTTCGGCCTTGTGTTTCCTTTCAGGGTTGGTTATTTCCCCTTTGCCCTGTTCAAGCCCTCCATTTCCCCAGTTCTTCTGCCTTCGCTTTGGGGCATCTCTTTTCTGGGTGAAGCAAGATCTTTAAGAGGCACTGGGTTCTATGGAGATCTGCAGAAAAGAATGTGTCTCTGCCCTCGCTGGACACGTACCCAGGGAGGTGCTGACCTGCGTACACATGTATGTACGTTACACAAGACAGGAAGCAATTGAAACAGAAAGGGTTGCAGGAGCATAGAACAGGCAGAAACTGTGTGTCAGTCAGAGTTCTCAAAGAAATAGAACCAATAGGGTTCTGTGTATGTGTCTTTCTTATTGATATGTCTTTCTATCTATCAAGAGATAGATTTTAAGGAATTGGCTCATGTGAAGTGGGGGCTCAGAAGTTTGAAAATGCAGGGTGGGCTGAGAGGCTGGAGACGCAGGGAGGGGCTGTTGTTGCAAAAGCCTTCTTCTGGCAGGCTACAGTCCATAGGGTCGCAAAGAGTCAGACACGACCGAAGCAGGCACGCATGCATGTACATGATGGACGGTGGTTATCTGCTTTATTCAAAGTCTACCGACTTAAAAGTTATTCTCACCTGAAAAGTATCTTCCCAGCAACGCCTAGATTGGATCTGACTAAATGGCTGGGTACTATGGCTGAGCCAAAGTGGACACATCGCAGGCTGCATTGGAGTGTGCAGCTGTCCTTGTGTCTGTGTGTAGGTTCAGGTAGGAACCTGAGAGGTGGGAACACAGAGGAGGAACATTTCGTGTGGAGGAAACACTGTGAACAGAAGGAATAGAGGTGGAGAAAAACGGAGTCTGAGTGTTCAGAGTACTGCGCAGTGCAGCGGAGAGGTGAAAAGTACCAGGAAGGAGTTGGAGACACGCGGCAGAGGGCAAGGTGCATAAGCGGGGTGGGGAATGGTGGGGAACAGCGAGCTAGGTCGGGAAGGACCTTGGAAGCAGTGGGAGGTGTCAGAGGTTTCTGAGCAGGGAAGTGGCACACTAGGACTCTGAAGAAGAAAACTCTGGCAGATCTGTAAAGGGTTGGGTGGAGAGGGGGAGGGAGGGAGGGAGGAGAGGCAGTGAGGAAGCTCCTGGGATAATCAAGAGCAGGCTTGAGCCATGTTCCAACCATCTGGGAGAAGATAGTGTTGTTGTTTTTTTCTCTTGTGGGAAAAGACAGTTTATAAACATGTATATTGTTCTTAAATTGACACACATTAATGTAAAAAAAAAATGAATGCTCACTACTAATGGGGAAGTTAAAAAAAAAGGCTTGAACTTGACAGTGAAAAAAGGAGACCGATTTGAGAGGCATAAGGTAGAAAAGAGAAGGACTGTTTATAGTTAGCGGGAAGTAGAGAAGAGACAGTGGTTTTAAGTCTAAATCTTAAGAGATGATGATGCTCTTATCTGAGATAAAGACCGTAGGAGGAAGTCATTTTGTCCGATATAGGACTGTCTGAGTTTGAGGGGTCTGAGATGCTCTGGTATCTCACTAGCCTTACTAGCCTTATGTGTGAACCACAGCAAGTCCTGGGGCCTCTCATCTGTACACCGGGGGTGGGGGTGGGGGTGGGGAACCGTACCTTCCTTCGAGGGCTGCTGTGAGAATTGCACGAGCTAATTATGCTTGAAGCACTTAGAATAGTGCTTCTAAATAGACCTAGAAAACCATTGAACCTGTAGCTCTTTATCTTCCCAGAGAACCAGAAGAAGAGTTCCAAAGCACCTTCTCCGGACTCCATATCCCAGGAGGAGTCCCCTGCCCTGTGTATGTGGTGACACTCACAGACCGTCTGTAATTAAACTGTATTTCCAGGATGAATCTTCCCTGCCTTTTTGCTTTATAATATTAGAATGGCCAGTGTGAAGGGAGAATTCACAGAAGCTCCACGATTCTATCTAGGAACCAGCTTTGGTAGTTCTTAATAGAGCAATGGGCTGGACAGTACAATTCTCGCTCCAATTACAATGTATGTTTTTTTTTTTCTACATCACCCTGCAATTCTCTGTCACCAGCTGGGTGTCCTACAATTCAACTCAGTTCTGACACCATCTACCTGGAGAAGCAGGCCCCACAGGCCAAGGGCTCAGTCTCAGGAGGCTGCGGCTCCCCCGACTTAAGACAACAATTGTGAATCCAGGTGTCACCTGCGCTTCTGACCACATGACTATAGAATGGAGGTTCCAATACCCCCGCCTAGGGTTCAATTAATTTGCCAGACTGGCTCCCAGAACTCAAAAAGAACATTTTATTTACTAGATTACCGATTTATTATAATAGGATGCAACTTAGAGACAGCCAGATGAAAGAGAGAGCATAGGGTAAGCTATGGGAAAAGAGCACAAGCTTCCACGCCAACCTGGAAACTCTCCGAAACCAGTCTTTTTGAGTGTTTATGGAGGTTTCATTACGTAGGCATGATGGATTAAATCATTGGCCACTGGTAATTGAATTCACTCTCCAGCCTCTCTCCCCTCCCCAGAGGGCCCCAAAATCACTGCGTACGGTGACTGCAGCCACAAAATTAAAAGACGCTTGTCCTTGGAAGAAAAGCTATGACAGACCCAGACAGCGTATTAAAAAGCAGAGACATCACTTTGCCAACAAAAGTCCGTACAGTCAAAGCTATGGTTTTTCCAGTAGTCACGTACAGATGTGAGTTGGACCATAAAGAAGGCTGAGCACTGAGGAATTGATGCTTTCTAACTGTGGTGCTGGAGAAGACTCTTGAGAGTCCCTTGGGCTGCAAAGAGATCAAGCCAGTCATCCTAAAGGAAATCAACCCTGAATATTCATTGAAAGGACTGAGGCTGAAGCTGAAGCTCCAATATTCGGCCACTTGATTCGAAGAGCCGATTCACTGGGGAAAACCCTGACACTGGGAAAGACTGAAGGTAGGAGGAGAAGGGGGTGACAGAGGATGGCATCACCAACTCCATAGACGTGAGTTTGAGCAAACCCCGGGAGATAGTGAAGGATAGGAAAGCCTGGTGTGTTGCAGTCCGTGGGGCTGCAAAGAGTCGGACATGACTGAGTGACAGAACAATTGAACTCTCCAGCCTCTCTCCTCTCCCCAGAGATGAGGGCGTGGGATTGAATGTGCCCACCGTCTAATCACGTGATTGCCTTCTCTGGCAACCAGCCCCCATCTTTAGCAGCCTTCACAAAGCCACCTCATTAACATAACAAAAGACCTTTAATCACTCCCTTCACAGGAAATTCCTAGGGTTTTAGGAGCTCTGTGCCAGGAACAAGGTCAAAGACCAAATACCGTATATATTTCTTATTATTAATCTCAAAATTACAGTCAAAACAAGACGTCTTTGAAAGAATAAAAATTGAAACATTGCGAAGATTTTAAAAACTTTAAAAATGATTAAACCTACTAGCTATCAAGGTCTATAGGACAATGAGAATAATAATCACTAAATCGGAAGGAGTAGGGGAAAGTGAATTAATTTCAGGAAGCTCAGAGTATGTACAGTTGGCCCTTCATATCTTTGAGTTCTGTGTCCGAGGAAGGAAAATACTCAGGGAGAAAAATTCCATAAAGGTTCCTAAAGCAAAACTTGAATTTGCCCTGTGCCAAGGACTTCCCTGATGGCTCAGACGGTAAAGCGTCTGTCTACAATGAGGGAGACCCGGGTTCGATCCCTCGGTCAGGAAGATACCCTGGAGAAGGAAATGGCAACCCACTCCAGTACTATTGTCTGGAAAATCCCAGGGACCGAGGACCCTGATAGACTACAGTCCATGGGGTCGCAAAGAGTCGGACACGACTGAGCGACTTCACTTTCACTTTTCTAGCAACTATTTACATAACATTTACATTGTATTTACAACCATTTTTGCATGTGTTCCTGCTAAGTCGCTTCGGTCGTGTCTGACTCTTTGGACCCCATAGACCTGCACTGTAGCCCGCCAGGCTCCTCTGTCCATGGGATTCTCCAGGCAAGAATACTGGAATGGGTTGCCATGCCCTCCTCCAGGGGATCCAGGGTTTGAACTCGAGTCTCTTATGTCTCCTGCATTGGCAGGCAGGCTCTTTACCACTAGTGCCACCTGGGAAGCCCTATTTACAACCATTTACATAGTCTTTATATTGTATTAGGTTTTATAAGTAATCGAGAGATGGTGTCAAGTACAGGCACATCTCTTTCTCCTGTGCTTCTGAGAGAATTTGTTTTTTACAAATTGAAGGTCTGTGGCAAGCCCGCATGGAGCAAGTCTCTGGGCATCATTCTACCAACAGCATTTGCTCACTTCATCTTTCTGCGTCGTATTTTCGTAATTCTCACAATATTTCAAGCTTTTTCGTTATTATATTTGTTATGGTGATCTGTGATCAATGATCTTTGATATTACTATTGCAAAAGGAGTATGACTCTGAAAGCTCAGATGACGGTTAACATTTTTAGCAATGAAGTATTTTAAAATTAAGGTATGTCCATTTTTTTAGACATGCTATTGCACACTTAATACACTACAGTACAGTGTAAACATAACTAATTTCCTTTTGGAGCCGCGCTGCGCAGCTTGTGGGATTAAGGATTGAACTCAAGCTTTCAGCAGTGACAGTGGGGAGTCCTAACCACTGGACTGTCAGAGAATTCCCAACATAACTTCTATACACACTGAGAAAGCAAAAAAAAAAAAAAAAAAAAGTGTGTGACTCGAGTTATTGCAATATTCGATTTATTGTGGTGCCCTGGAACTGAACCTGAAATCTGCAAAGTCTGCCTGAATATGGGAGGATATGCATAGGTTATATGCAAATACTATGCCATTTTATATAAGGGTCTTGAGCATCTGAGGATTTGAGTATTTGAGCGGGATCCTGGAACCAATTCCCCGTGGATACAGAGGAATGATTGTAATTCCAACACAAGGACTGCTATTCAGCCCTATCTGTGAGGTCATGGCCAAGTTCTTTATCATCTGAGAGAGAAACTGCTAAAAATGCTCCTATTACTTAAGACACAGCAAGGAATTTTGAAGGTATGTGATCCCTTTGCTGTATTTCCAAGACCTCTTGTCTTTTCTCTCAAAGCAAGGCAGCCTCCTTGCTCCTTTCCCTCCAGTTCAGAGCCTCTACCCAAGGTTTCTTTGTTATTTAGCCCTATTACTGCCCAATCACTTTGCATGAATGAAGGCAGAAGGACACTGGATTCTTCTGTTTGAAAATATTTTTAGCAACGTTAGTTGTAGAGAAGATGCCCTCCAATATAATTTTGTTTTTAATTTTGCCATCTTTGTGAAAGGAAAGCAGATTCCAGGCCAGATCTGCTATTTGGGAGTACGCTGTTGTTGTTTCGTCGCTAAGTCGTGTCTGACTCTCTGCGACTCTGTGGACTGTAGACTGCCAGGATCCTCTGTCCACTCGATTTCCCAGGCAAGA
The DNA here is from genome assembly GCF_910594005.1 of Cervus elaphus. NCBI lineage: Eukaryota > Metazoa > Chordata > Mammalia > Artiodactyla > Cervidae > Cervus > Cervus elaphus. The sequence goes on along the minus strand of NC_057848.1, from coordinate 134,332,348 downwards.
ATACTGAAGAGAGTTGCCATTTCCCTCTCCAGGGGATCTTCCCGACCCAGGGATCGAACCCATGTCTCCGTCTCCTGCATTTAAAGGTGGATTCTTTACCACTGAGGGAAGCCGGTTGGGGAGTATAATAATTTCCTAAAACAAAGCTGGTTTTGTATGTACCAGCTCTCATCCTTGGAGAATAAAAGTACAACAATATTCTAGAGCCTAGGACTCCTCTATTCCCTTTAGAACTTTTATCTGCCTTCATAGTAACATCTTCTTAATTACTGTAAATCACCTGGCATTGGAAGCTTAACCAGTTGTATCTGAAGCCACAAACAAACAAACAGTCAAAAAGGCAATTACACTTTAAAACATAAAAGGAGACTCACTAGGCAACAGCTTTAACTCTACACTTATAATTATCCTTCCGATTACAGGGGAGTTCTGCCCTTCTTGAACTTTATTCACCATCCACACTAAAGGGAAGTGTGGGTGAGTTGGACCCAAAAGACCTCCTGGACCTTGCAGAAAAATGACTGGCAATCATGAGGTTGATTAAAGGCTCTGAGGTTTCTGTCTCTTGGAATTCCTCTTATTACTGCTTTTCTTCGAGTTGCAGACTATTGTAATTATCTTTCTGTGAGGTTTTAGGCTACTTGGACATTTTATTTTATTTGCATCACGATAATGTGATTTCAGTCTATCTTAGTCTCAGAGAGTGGTGATGAAATTTTCCTAAAGCCATGTGTGGAAGCAAAATAATGGATGTAGACCCCTTAACATGTCCCATATGTTGCTGAGGCCGGGTATCCGCACTGTTCATTCATCTTTAACATCTATTGGGCCTCTGTGTACCACACCTTGTGCAGCCCTGGGGTGGGACAAGTTCCCTTCCCTCCGCGGGCTCACACCCAACTGCAGTACAACATAGTGAGTGTTAGAGTGGAGACTTGAACAGCGAGTGCTCTTGGAGCCCAGCAACCTACTCTGCTGGGGTAGTTGAGACAACGGAGAGATAGATATAGAAATATTCTCATTCCTTTCATGCGTGAGCCCTTGAATCCCAACCACGTTTTGAGGCAGAAACTAAACTATTTTTATTCTAACTTTATAGACAAAGAACCTGAGGCTCTAAGATGTCAAGTAAGTTACCCCCAGTCACACAGCTTGTAAGCAGTAGAATGGCAGGCGATCTGCTCCCGATGGAGGGGCGAGGAGGGGACAAGAGTCGGGGTGGTGCAAATAGTATATCTGTTTCAGCATGGGTACTCAGCTTAACAATGCCTGGGAATGTAAGAAAAGGAACAGGTGAAAAAAGTTTCTTTGGTTTCAGCTTTTCCTAACCATTTTTTTTAATTTTTTTATTTTTTAATTTTTCCTAACTATTTTTAGGTCCCTTCAAATAAAATTCACAAAGAAGGGCCTTGTGATGGGACTTCCCTGGTGGTCCAGGTCCAGTGGTTAAGACTCCTCACTTTCACTGCAGAGGGTGCAAGTTCCATCCCGGGTTGGGGAATTAAGATCCAGCAAGTCGCACAGTGTGGCCAAACAAAAATAAAACCTACAAAAAGGGCCTAATGGAAAAGATATGCAAATATCTGCTTAGAGGTAAAGTCATTCGGGGTGTTGTGAAAGTTGGCTCATTTAGCTACCTCAAGTGCGCCCATCCTTTTTCAGAATGAATGCGTTTGAAAACAAAGCTTTATCTTTACTTTGCTTCTTTTCAAATTGATATTCCAATGATAACAAATTGATTAACAAAACATGCCAGTGGTTTGAACTGAGAATGCCTGTGAGCAGGGGTTAATTGAAAATGGGAAACGGCTATATATTTTAATTCTTTTAGATACTCCCATGGCAGTACCCTTTAATTGGCTCTACTCAAAAGCAAAATAAAGCCCAGAACCTGGGTACTCAGAACATCCCATCGTTGCTATATGCAGTTTGAACTGTCGGAACTCTGGGCTTTCAAATGTTTACTCTGGTCCAGTTTGAACTGTCGGAACTCTGGGCTTTCAAATGTTTACTCTGGTCCATATGAAAAGGAAGCAAAACCAAGTGAAAACACACCTCACCCATGCTCATAGGGCTGAAAGGGACCTTAATGATCATTATTAACCTTAATAGTTCTCAAGGGGGCATTATGAACATTTTTTTTTTTTTTTTTGGGCTGTTGCAATGATTGGCAAGGGCTACCAAAGTTAGTGAGCAGAAACCAGGTTTGCTAGATATTCTAGCTATATCTGAATAGTTCAATATCTGACAGTTCAAATCTGAACTGTCCCATACAGCGAAAAATTGACCCAACGGAAAAAACAGTTCATCATGATATAAGCTTAGAACTAACACTATATTTTACGTATAAACAAAAATATTTTTACCTAGTTTCGATATACACTGAATTCTAGGAATAAAACTACCAATTGAGGGAAGACTATTGTGTTTTTGTTTCAAACATTACCAAGAGTTTGCCATTTTGGAAAATAAGGTCACCAATGTAACATTGCTTATGGTACTTGAATTGTGAAAACACTTTTTTCAGTTTGCGTTTGTGACTGCGCTAGGCAGGTATCTATCATCATTTAGTGCCCCTGTGTGGGAGCATTCATATATTAAAATATATTGCTTTATTATAATTATTTTGCTTTTATTCTCCAGTTAGGTCGTGTTTTTTGAAATTGTGTGTTGTTAAGTTAGGTTATATTATCTATGGTGTACTATTTCAGTATGGTTAAAGGGGACATTATCACATACTTGTTATAAAAAGGAATTTGGTCTTTCGTGGGGTCATGTAGTCCAGCTCCTTTTATAGAGGAAATCGAAACCTAAAGCAGTTAAGCAACTTGCCCAGGACAGAAGTGTTATTTTATCTCCCTATCTCGTTAGAATTTGTTTCAATTTTAAAAATTGGAAGAGAAAAGCAGAGTGGTAAAGTACGCGATGTGAACGAGCTATTTGAATTCTGGCAGCAACAGATCCTTTGGGGGATGGTTGGAAACCCTGTATATTATTTAATTCTGTCAGGTTGAGGGTCAGAAAAGACAGAAAAACGTTTCTAAGAACCATGTATGTGCCGCCGCTCGCTTAAAGCCAGGGATTCACTAGTCAACACATTTTCTTCTATTTAAGGTTCTGTGGCACTGAGGTTGGGACCGGGGGTCGCCTGCCTAAGAGGGGAGCATAACGGGTTCCTCCAATCCATTCCGGCCATTCCCCATCCACCGCAGTGGCCCGGGGGTCACCCTGAACCCAGGCCGATGATGCGGTAGACTTTCTTGGGCAGGCCCAGATTGCGCCCGACACAAACGCCTCCGACTCCCTAGGAGAACGGCTCTCCATCCCCAGAGTCCTCTGGCTTTGAGGGAGGCAGCATCGCGCCGGTGGTGGCCATCGGCCCTGAGTCGCTGGACGCCCCACAGTAGGAAACCAGCGGCCTAATGGAGCTGTGCTGCCGGCGGAGGGCGGGGGTCCCAAGAGGGTGCGCTACCACCCGCTCGCGTTCAGCGCGATTGTCTCATTGTTTCTTAACTGCGGGGGGCGGGGACGCGCGCGCCTGAGCGCGCTCTCTTGGTGGGGGAGTCGGAGGTGTGTGTGGGAACCGAGGGGCTACGGCATTCCTAGGCGGCGCACCCGCTGCCTAGGCAACTAGTGTCCCACCACCCGCGCGCGCCGCCAGCGCCCCTCCACTTCTCCCTCCCCCCTACGCCCCGTCACCATCACGCCCTCTTTCCTCCTCCTTCCTCTTTCCCCCTCCCCCGCTCCTCTTCCCGTCTCTTCCCTCCCTCTTTCCCCTTTTCTCCCCCCGATTCCGAGCACTCTATTTAAAACCACGGTTTCCTGCTCCACAAAATGGCCTCCGCATTCGGCACCTGCGGTCACGTGACCCGCTGTCCCCTGGGCTTCGGGCCCCTCATTGCCTAACTTGGATTTCGGGGCTTCTGCCCGGGAAAATACATGGGCTCATTAGTTTGGAGAAATCGCACCACCTTTCAAAGTCTAGGGGACTGAGAGAGAAGAAAAGAGCGCTCCCTACAATGAAAGGAACAGTGAAAACTGAGGACCTTGGGAAAAAAAGGGGAAAAAGGTCTAGGTTATATTTTCAGGTCTCCTAGTTGACGGAAAAACGGGAGGGGACGAGGTCTCGCGAGATCTCGAGACCTAGTCTTGAGAAAAGGTAATAGCGGAGGACAGGGGAAGTGGCACTCAAGCGATCTAGGACAGCATTTAGCGCTGAGTGCCAAGGTAGGACGACGAGCCGCAGACACGACCGACTAGGAAATCCCGCGAGGTTAGGACTAAACGAGCGCGCAGTAGCTAGGCAAAAGTCGTAGCGGCGGGGGGAGTGCGGGTGTGAGAGGGAGGGCACACGTCGTACGTGCTGACGTAGCAGTCACTCGAGCGGGTATATTAGATCCGTGGCCGCGCCGTGCATTTCAGAGCCGCAGTTCTCCCGTGAGAGGGCCTTCGCGGTGAACCCAACACATTAGCTCAGCAGCGGAAGACTCCGAGTTCTCGGTACTCTTCAGGGATGAGTCATGTGGCGGTGGAAAATGCGCTCGGGCTGGACCAGCAGGTGAGCCGCAAGGAGCCTACCGGGATTGTTGCTGCAGGAATCCCTCCCCCGATCTAACCTGGCTTGTGGCGCAGTGCTACCTGGTACCCTCAGTTCCCATTTTCTGGGTCCCTCAGGCTAGCGAGTGTCAGTGCCCCGGGGCTGTGGGGGAACGGGAAGGTGACGGGAATGCTGATTGTGGCTGTGGCAGGGGCCCCAGCTTGGCCGGCGGTATTGTCCCCGGGCAGAGCACAATGGCGGCTTTTGTGTGTGCGTGCGCAGGCGGGCGGAGGGGGAGGGGGCGCGCGCTCTCGCGGAGGCGCGCACGCGCGAACCTCGACTTGACTAGTGACCCATGGGTGTTGCGGGGGGGAGGGGCGCGGCGCGGAGGTTCGCGAAAGGGGACCTTTATGGCCCCGAGAGTTCGGGCGTCCGCGGCTCGGATTCTTGTCGGAGACCCAGGCGGCGTTGGCGTGTTTGTGTGTGCACGCGCGTGTGAGCGGGAGGTGGAACGCGGCCCTGGAATGTGGGAGGGGGCGGTGCGGGGGGTGGCCTTCGCTCGGGGTAATGGCGGCGGCCTCCTTTGTGTGGTGTCGGGTGGCTGGGCGGCGCTGCGCCCCCCGAGCGGGAGAAGACGGGCCGCCGAGGGCCCGGAAACGGGGATGGATGGGCATCTTGTTCTTCCTGGGCTTCCTTCCTCGGGCTTTTTTTTTTTTTTTCGCTCCAGCCTGGTTTCCGCAGCCTCGGCTCCGTGGCCCGCGAGGCCGCGTTTCCGGAGTGGAAAGTTTTGTGACGCAGAAGGTTCGAGGAGGGGGGGGGGATGGAGAGGAGGGAGGAATGGGCCGCTGCGTGCGCGGTGGCGCCGGGCTCTGGAGATCGAGGTGGAACGCGGCGAGGAGGTTAGCGGCCCGGCACGGCCGGCTCCGCCTCACGTGCTCGCAACAGTCACAGTGTGGAGATTTAGCTCCGAGCCACGCGTCGTTTGGGGAGGTACCACGGAGTGTACCCGTGTCCTCAGGTTGGGGACGTTTGATGCGGGGCTCGGCCTGGGAAAAAACGCCTGGAATGTGGCTTGGGAAGAAATAAGCAATTTTGTTGGTGACTTGCTGCTTGTGGACTGAAAATTTTGAAATCGGTCAGAGGTCCCGGATTTGTCGTCTTAATTGGAACCCCTCTTGTAAGGGTTTAGAGGTAGAGGACGGGAGGGCGCGTGATCGCAGAGGAGGGGTTCTGGGCTGAGATGGCAGAAGTCTGCATCCCTCAGCAACAGTGGCACCACGCTTCAGAAAAGCTCTTCAATCGATGTTTTGTTCCTTTTAAGTGAACTTTTGCGTAACGCGAGCTCCAGAATTCTGAAACGAACTTGAGTGACACAAATGAATTGTTAATGGATTTTCAGTTGTGTGTAGTATTTTTTAGGGACTCAGCGATCTGTTGGGGGGGAGCATTTTTTCCTTTAATGAATCAGAATAAATCTTCCAAATGCTGACATGTTCCGTGTTAAATGGAGCAAAGACAAAAAAAAAAATCTGGTTATCAAGAACATGGCCAGTCCCCGGTTTTAAAATGTAACATATAGGTGGTGCTGGCACTTATCTAAGATTATAAGCAGGAATAAAATTTGACATCGAAATAATTGGAAAAAAAGTACACAGTCGTTAGAATTAAGCAGCAAGCAAATTCACAACTGAGAAAATTGCATTAATATCACCCTAGCAATTTACAGTAGCATTTAAAGTGCTCTACGTAGTTAATTTTGCCAAGTGTAAAATTAATAACAAAACGTACTGCAATAAGTACAAAAAGAAAGTTTTTGTGCCTTAAAGTGTTAGTCTGTTGAGACAATCGTGCAGAAAAAACACGGCAGCGTTTTGCTGATAGAAGTTAGGAAACGAGCTGCCTCAAAGTGTTAACCGTATTCATTTTTTTCTTTAAGATTTAGCATCTTACAGTTTTCAATGATTACATTGATGCTTGCAACTTGACAGTATATAATCTTAAGCTTTTATCAGAGGACTTAAACGTTGTGGTTTATTGGAAACACGTGGCAATAGTGCCCTGTGGCTGGTTACATTTTTTAAAAGAATGAAATACTGCTTTTGGCTCATCGTTTCCTCCTCGTTGCTTGTAAATAGTTTGTTTAGTCATTACAGAATTCGATGCAGCGCTGTTTTAGAATGTTGAGGCTTTAAGTTACCAGTGTAAAGGGATGGGTAGAAAAATGGAGATAAAAGGCAGTAAAATGTGCCATGTATGTACAAAATGTTCTCAGCTTAACTGTGAAAATGGAAGAATAAATAGGTACCTACTTAGTAAGGTTGTGTAGTGGTTATATTGTAAGTTTTTGTTCTGAAGAGTGCTACTCTAATTGCAGTATTTAGAAATGAAAGTTAAGAAATGGTCGATACAAGTTTTGTTCTGAATATTTTTCAGGTGTGCTGTGTAGGTTTAGAATTAATTCCAAGTAGAAAGTTGGTGGTATTGAAAACATTTGTCTCCAAATGTTTGGAGCTAAAATGAATCCACTGACTACTTGACATTTTAAAATAATTTAAATTTTTTGAACTTTTACAATGGAATAAGTTACAGGGAAAGTTTATTTTGATTGAATTATGAATTTGGACCCAGTTTCTCCTGGATAGCGCCACCATCTTTGTTAGGTACCTTCTGCAGTGTATACTGTAGTACTGTAGTATTTTGCGTTTGCTCACATTCTTAGTCACATTCTCCTTAAGAGTTCCATCCACTAAGTTTTCCTTTACTGTAATGTTTCTGCGCATGGGCTGCTAACCAAAATTTAACTCTCTTCTAGTTTGCTGGCCTAGACCTGAACTCTTCAGATAATCAGAGTGGAGGAAGTACAGCCAGCAGTAAGTAACATATTTTATGCATTGACTGAATATTAGAGCTTTAAAAAAAATTGTTGGAATATAGTTGATTTACAATGTTGTGTTACTGAGTATTAGAACTATAATAACTTAATATTTTATTGGATTTATTTAAAATTTAGGAATTTCCCTTCCAGTTTTTACTGTGTAAAGAATGGGTGGCGTTGTGGTCTTTTGATAATGAGGAGTAGTTTTCTTGAGTGAAAACCATCGTTAAGGACCTTATACAACACACAAATTATAGAGTTTGATTATGTCCGTTATGAATCCTGAACACAGCTTAAAGGTGGTGGGAATGTATATTTCACTATTAAGAGTGAATCTACTGGAATTAAACTGAATAAAGACATCAGGTACAGCCACTCCTTTCCCATGAAGAACATGAGACTTACTAATAGAACAAGGCTATAATGAATCTCGAAGTGGTGGTTAGGATTTTAAATGCTGAATTGTATTGTTTTTTGAAAAGTTTTTTTTTTTTTTCTCTCTTGAAAGGGGTTTTTTTTGAGACATGGTAAAGATTAGTATTAAGGTGTAAGGGCTCTTGGTGGTTTATTATTGGCAGTAGACCTGCTTCAGCTCAGATCTCTTCCTATTGAATTAACCGAAAGGAAAAATGTAATATGTATATTGACTGTTAAGGTCTGAAAGCACTGTTTCTTCAAGCTCTGTTTATTGCATAGTTAAGACATGTTTATTTTTAGGAAGGAAGGGCCTCATTGGGCACAGTTACTTGGTATTTGTTTTAAATTTCACTTTGTCAGGCTAAGAATCTTTTAGTAATTGACTATTCTAATGTAGATCTTTAATATTTAATTCAACCCAGAAATGAAGAGGTTAAATTGCAGATTAACTAGTAATAAAGCAAGTTGATGTTACTTAGTTGGATATATATTACTTGTTTTGTTCTCACCCATAGTCTAGGCTGTGTTTTTATTTGCATACAGAATAACAGTTGACTTCCTTAAACAGTGCAAGTCTCAAAACCCACAATTCCTTGAAATCATTTCATTCTTTGCAGCTTTTCCCATGTTACATCTGTACTCTATGTTTTGGATTTGAGCAGAGCAGGAACAAAAAAGCTTCTTAGTGACTAGATACACGATTTGTACTTTTTAGGTTGTTAAGAGTAATGCTTATGCTCCATAAGAGACTTGTTAATGTTTTTGTTATGTGTTTGCTAGATTATTGTAGTACCAGTGTTGCAACTCTTGTTATTTATGACAATTCTCTGAAATCATAGACTTTTTAAAAATAGTGTGTTAAATTGGCCATTAGTGGCAAATTAAATTTGTTCGTAGATTTCAACTATTAGGTTCCAATTCATTTCAAACCTGTTCTCCTTCCCCTTCTAAAATTCATCTTATTAAAGCAGTAACTCATTTAAAATAGAAGTAGACCAGACTAGAAGGCTAGAGACTTAAATTTTTTTCTTTTCAGGACTTTTTTAGCATCACAAATTTCAGTAAAAAGCTTTCAAGTTTTTTGGAATATGAAAATTAACTTTGTCATTTCTTTTAGAAGGGCGCTATATTCCTCCTCACTTAAGGAACAGAGAAGCTACTAAAGGTAAGTTTTTTGAGCAACTTGGTATACTTAATTATTGCTGCATTTAAAAATTGGAGCTTAGGGAAAGTGAGACACCTCGAAGTCTGAACACTGTGCTCTTCTCTGCTACTGTCAGGATAATTTCAGATACTAGGGCTTACTCGCTTGTTTGGAAAAACTCATCTAATGTCAGATAGAGGAAATCTCTGCATTTCCTGTGTCACACTCTTCTGAGGCCAAGGGCATGGTTTTGACAATTTCACTAGTCTTGTGCTTAACCTCTGTGTATGTAATCATTAGCAGCATGATTTCAATTTTTGAAAAAGGTGAGTGGGGATCCTACTGTGTGAACAAAACTGCTGCACAGTGATAACAATCCAGTTATTTCTGTCTTGCAGAGGTGCCAAAATGAAATGGGATTATTGGGGAATAGTTAACAAGCATCAGGCATGCTCCTGATAGATGGGAGTGGTTCTCTGGCTTCAACTGCTTCATTTAAATAGGTGATCTGAGATTCAGAGGCAAAGGGAAGGTCAGGAAAACTAAAAGTCATGAAGAGGGAAGATACTGGATAAAGAAAGCAGGATTGGAAGGGTGGAGAGTCCACAGGAGCACATGATCTGCTGTCATTTCTCAATATCCATGGGTAGGCTGTATTAGCTTCACTATCCAAGGCAATACATGGAATATAAAATCTAGGGAATGGAACTAAAATCCTACATGCCATGGGGCCAAAAACATTAAAAGAACTCCTATATTTCTTTGCTGTCACGTCATTGTTCTTAGTTACTGTAGAGTAGGATTCTTATTCCTTAGAATGTACTAGTTGAAATTGACCCCCCATGTGTATTTAGTGCTTTTCCTCCTTTATTGCAGTGATAGGAATCAAAGCAGGGAGAGAGGCAGTATCCTATAGGAGTTGGAGCTGAAATCGGTCTTAGATCTAACTCAGCTCTTCATTGGTAGCCGAGGCTGTTAATCACTGGGCTAGTAGAGGCGTAAGGGAGAAGGAAAGTAACCTAATTAACTTGTAAACTATCTCAGACTATTTAATAAAATGTCACTGAAGCTAGTTAAACCCTCTGCTTGTCTTTAAACCGTATACCTGTTGGGCTAATTTACACCTTTGTCATCCCCTCTTACTGAATGTTTATAGCTATACCCTAGGAACCTGTCTACACTGAGTGTAGGTATCAAGATTTTCCTTTTTTCTAGGTATTCCTAATTCTCATCTGGTACTATGTATTCCATGTGAACAGAGCACTGTTATTAAACTTTTTACTATTGAAACCAAGAAATACTATATTAAACCAAGTGAATTTCTTAATGTTTTAAATGAATATCACTTCTAAGAAACACAGAGATAATGATTGCTCTTTCCTAGTAAACTCATTCACGTCTGTAAAATGAAATTGTGATGGTCATGTAACACGACCATAGTCATTGTGTTAAAGGCAAACCTACTGACTTTTTAGAAGTTGTATTCATTCAGAACATTTTCAGACTTGATGGTTTTGTTCAGCGTATAGTATGTTCTAGTACCATGGTAGGAATATTTCCATTGTCCCTCTGGTCCAGAGATGTGATAGTCATCGGAGGGCTTCAAATTCAGAAACATAGAAATCATGTTTTAAAGTAGTGTTATTTTCTAATTACTACAATAAAATGAGTTTGCTTTTTTTTTTTTAATTGAAGGATTCTATGATAAAGACAGTTCAGGGTGGAGTTCTAGTAAAGATAAGGATGCATACAGCAGTTTTGGTTCCCGTAGTGATTCAAGAGGGAAATCTAGTTTCTTCAGTGATCGTGGAAGTGGATCAAGGGGAAGGTAAGTGATTTATTATCTTCTTGCCTTTCTTGCATGTGTACAATAAAGCAATTTAGAAATTGGTCTGTACCCTGACCCTTAAGCATGATTATCTTTCCCCCTTAGTGGACCACCTGTTGGGATAAGTATGTCTTTTTATTCATAGTTTTTTAAACTGTGAGACGTCTTTACTAAATTGAACTTACTACACCGAAATTAAATGAGAATAAGAATATGCCCTTTGGCATTATCAGTTATTTTTATATTTCTCTAATTTTATGTATTCTACTTAAAAGAGTAGGTTTAGTGAATGGCCTAATTTGGTTGACATTTTTGTGGATATTCTATGACAATTTTTAAACACCTTATATTTTTGATTACATAAGTGTGATGAACTGACCTCATGCGCCTAATAGCTGTGGTTAGTCCTGTGTGTCCTGCTTTTTCGAAAACAGGCCTAAAACTAAAAACATCTTAATTCAGGTAAGGATTATTTTCTACTTTTTATCCAAAGTCTGTCACACAGCTGAGTTGTCCTTTAAGTAGCATCCTAATGTAACCAGGACAATTGATATTTGGTGTGATACTTTCCTTTTTTTCTCCTACACTAAAAATATTTGGATGAAAACATTTAAAGGTGTAAGTTAATGTGCTGGTTTCACATATAAGACTGATTGCCCCAAGGGTTTTTATTTATATATTTATTGAAGTGTAGTTGCTTTACAATATTATGTTTCAGGTACAAAGACTTGATTCTTGATTTCAACATGTATGAGGACTGTATCGGCTATATGATAATAAAGAAGGATACTGAATTTAGAAAATAAAGTTATATAAATTGTGTAGTCTGGTTAGAGGGCCTTATTTGTCAAGTAAGAGTAAGCCCGAATTGTACTGGTGACATCCTTGAAATTAGCCATAATGAACCTCTTTCCAGGTACAGTTCTAGTGGTAGGAATCTGATAATGGTTAAATAAGATTTTGATTAATTGCTTGTGCTGTTCAGGTTTGATGATCGTGGACGAGGTGACTATGATGGCATTGGTGGCCGTGGTGACAGAGGTGGTTTTGGCAAATATGAACGTGGAAATAGTCGCTGGTGTGACAAATCAGATGAAGATGATTGGTCAAAACCACTCCCACCAAGTGAACGCTTGGAACAGTAAGTTTCTGAAATGTATGTTAATTGTGATGAAGCCTTATTAGCTCCGTGTAACAAACTTAACAATCTTCTGATTTCAGAGAACTCTTTTCTGGAGGCAACACTGGGATTAACTTTGAAAAATATGATGACATTCCAGTTGAGGCAACAGGCAACAACTGTCCTCCACACATTGAAAGTGTAGGTATTTTTGCTTGACCTTTAAGACAGGGAAATGTAGATCTTTTCACAGCACATCACTATGAGATGGGCTTCCTAAAGACATATGTAGACTGCCTGCTTTATCTTGACAGTTTTTTAAAGTTAATTTAAAAACCTTGCCTCATTGGTTTGTGGAAAGGGGGAGAGTGAATTCAGTGTTACCATTACTAATAATTTGAAATAGAAAATGGGTCGGGTGTTGACCTAAATGGGAAGGAAATCCAAAAGAGGGATGTGTATACATATAGTTGATTTGACTTTGCCGTACAGTAGAAACTAACGCATCATTGTAAAGTAATTGTCTGCCTATTAAAAACTAACTTAAAAAGTAAATAGTCAAGAAGCTGAGAGTTGAAATAAATGAGGCAAATGATTGGGGGTAAAAAGAAATAGAAAGTGGGTCAAATGTAGGAAGAACCCAAAACTTTTCCAGTGTAGGTTAAGCTTAGGGAATGGTTTGGTTTGGTTTTTCCTCAAAATGTGTAATATGACTTTTACTAAAGCAACTTGAAAGTTCAAATTGGTTGATAGTTGTTCCCCCCTCATTGTATTTGTATAAAACAAAATGCTCCAGATAGCATTTCTGCTTGTTTAAATTAACCCTGATGAATTTCTTGACAGTTCAGTGATGTTGAGATGGGAGAAATTATTATGGGAAACATTGAGCTTACTCGTTACACTCGCCCAACTCCAGTGCAAAAGCATGCTATTCCTATTATCAAAGAGAAGAGAGACTTGATGGCCTGTGCCCAAACAGGTAAGCAGACTTGATGAAAGTAAAAAGTTGTCAAGAATACCTTGACTTGGCTTACTCTCATAAAACCAATACCAGGAAAATATGCATGGAGCATTTTAAGTTTCATGAGGAAGCTTGAGTCCTGTATGTAGCCTGACTGGTAAACCTTGGTAAGGAGTAGCTGGATGGTATCTCTTGTCTTAGCCTTTTGGGTATATTACTTCTAGTGCTTTCACTAGGGTATCTTAGGAATGGCCTATAGAAAGTCATGAGTCTGATAGTACTGCAACAAGTGGATAGGTTTTTGTGATTGCAGTGGTGGGGAAGTGAGCACTAGAACATTATTGTATCTGGGATAAGAGAAAATTAGAGAAAGATAGAGAATAGCCTGTGATCATGGGAATGTGGCCAAAAGAAGGTTCATTCATGGGTAAAGTAGTACTTCCCTATCAGTATATACAGTACCTACAAGGAAGTGTTAGAAATTGACAGCAGTTTTGAGACAGAATTCCTGCTATCTTTACACAAGTGCTTCCTAGTGGCTCAGATGGTAAAGAATCTGCCTGCAATGCAGGAGACCTAGGGCTCGATCCCTGGATTGGGAAGATCCCCTGGATGTGGGCGTGACGACTCCAGTATTCTTGCCTGGAGAATCCCCATGGACAGAGGTGCCTGGTGGGCTACAGTCCATGGGTTTGCAAAGAATCGGACATGACTGCGTGACTAAGCACATACATACATTACACAGGTGAAGCAAAGAAGTGAAAACTACTACAATGTTAGTGACCAAAATGTGGTACCTTTTTTTTTTTTTTTTTTTTCTAAATGAACAAAAATATTTTTTTGGATGATGGACTGTGTTTTCTCTGCAGCTACTCTGCTGTTGTATGAAAGCAGCCATAGATGATATGTAAATTACTGGTCACAGCTATAGTCCAGTAAAGCTTTCTTTATAAAGATTAAATTGACTTAGTTTGCTAACTCCTATTATAGGTAGATCAAAGTCATCACTTGATGATATTTTTAAATTAGCCTGTTTTTAGAAATTTAATTTGGGAATTAAAATGAGATTACTAATTAATTGCTAAGGAATTGGGCAGTTAAAACACCATCATCTACCAATATATGTTCAAAAGTAATAAGCCAGTTTTTCTGTGGTTAAATGAATATGCTTTCTTTAAAATAGGGTCTGGAAAAACTGCAGCATTTCTGTTGCCCATCTTGAGTCAGATTTATTCTGATGGTCCTGGCGAGGCTCTGAGGGCCATGAAGGTAAATATTTCTTTTTTTTTTTTTTTGGTAAATATTTCTATATATAATGGGAAAGTTTTCTAAATGACAATAAGACTTGCATTCTAATCTGTATAATTAGTAACAGCATTTACATGTAATCTGTAAATTGCAGAAGGGGATTATGTTGTAATGAACCTTTAAGAGAGGATGTTAAGTTTAATAAATTATTTCTTAGGAAAATGGAAGATACGGGCGCCGCAAACAATACCCAATCTCTTTGGTGTTGGCACCAACTAGAGAGTTGGCTGTACAGATCTATGAGGAAGCCAGGAAAGTAAGTATGCCTTTCAGGTTATTGGCCTTCTCATTGATTCTGATGAAGTGTTTTATGACCATGTAAAAATCTTGGGTCTTAAAATTAATAAATTTTTCTTTGCTTATAGTTTTCATACCGATCTAGAGTTCGTCCTTGCGTGGTTTATGGTGGTGCTGATATTGGTCAGCAAATTCGAGACTTAGAACGTGGATGCCATTTATTAGTCGCGACTCCAGGACGTCTAGTGGATATGATGGAAAGAGGAAAAATTGGATTAGACTTCTGCAAGTATGTTAATTTTTAAATGTGTGAAATGCACTTTTTAGTCTTCCAACTTTTATAAAAAGTTAGCGCATTAAAAAAAAAAGCTCATTGTCATTTTAATTTGAAGTGATTTTTTTTTTTTTTTAAGTAGAGGCTACCTTGAGACCAGAGTCAAGTATAAGAGCTAATTTGGCTGTGTGATTTAGTGGTAGAGATCCTGTGCTGTGTCTTATGTACGTGGGTCAGATTGTATGGTGTGAAGAACTAAACTACCTGAATGAACAATTAACTGTGCTTATAGAAACAGAAACAACCTTTTCTCCTCAAATTCTAAGCTGGACTTTTTTTCATGGCAGGTACTTGGTGTTAGATGAAGCGGATCGGATGTTGGATATGGGGTTTGAACCTCAGATACGTAGAATTGTTGAACAAGATACTATGCCACCAAAGGGAGTTCGCCACACTATGATGTTTAGTGCTACTTTCCCTAAGGAAATACAGGTATTGTTTGGTGCTGCAGATCTTACTTACTTAGGAATTTGTTTATCTCAATAGATGATAAAACAATATTATTTTTTTCTTTCAGATGCTTGCTCGTGACTTTTTGGATGAGTATATCTTTTTGGCCGTAGGAAGAGTTGGCTCTACCTCTGAGAACATAACACAGAAAGTAGTTTGGGTTGAAGAGTCAGACAAACGGTCATTTCTGCTTGATCTTCTAAATGCAACAGGTATAATATTAGCATCAGTCTGGTGGCTTAGGTAATCTATTTGGGTCACCTTTAGTGCTTTTCCTTCTCATCCAATACATTCTGTTGAAACAGTCTACTTGCCTCTATTTGCAAGTTTACTAAGTGCAAAGAGAACCAAACCACTATTAGTGACAGAAACCTTGTGATATTTTAACTTTAGGCAAAGATTCACTGACCTTAGTGTTTGTGGAGACCAAAAAGGGTGCAGATTCTCTGGAGGATTTCTTATACCATGAAGGATATGCTTGTACCAGTATCCATGGAGACCGATCTCAGAGAGATAGAGAAGAGGCCCTTCACCAGTTCCGCTCAGGAAAAAGCCCAATTCTCGTGGCTACAGCAGTATGTAAAATTTAATCCTATTTTCTAGATCGGCATGTTCAACTATTTACTTTCTTTTAAATGGACCATATGTAACAAAAATTATATTCTAGGTAGCAGCAAGAGGACTGGACATATCAAATGTGAAACATGTTATCAATTTTGACTTGCCAAGTGATATTGAAGAATATGTACATCGCATTGGTCGTACAGGACGCGTGGGAAACCTTGGTAAGTGTGTGGTTACTTAGGATGATCTGGGGATTTCTGATTTTCAGTGTGATTCTTACAGTAAAACACTTTTCAGGGTCTTAGATGAACTCTGATTTTCATGGAATGCTATTAAAATATCAGAAGTGGCGGGGGGAGGGGGAGTCAAGGTTTGTTCAAAGAACAAATAGCAAATTATCTTTTTTAAAAATTATTATCCTACTTCTAATATGAAAGTAAGAATATTGTGCTGCTCTGTGGAAGACCTTAATTTATGTACTTTTTGGAACTGTTTTAGGCCTTGCCACCTCATTCTTTAATGAGAGGAACATAAATATTACCAAGGATTTGTTGGATCTTCTTGTTGAAGCTAAACAGGAAGTGCCATCTTGGTTAGAAAACATGGCTTATGAACACCACTACAAGGGTAGCAGTCGTGGACGATCCAAAAGGTGAGTTAGAAATGGTGTATAATGATGGAGATGGTTTTGATTTTTAAGGTTATTTAAGTGACCATCAGTGTTAGCTTTTCACAGCTAAGGCCTTATAAAATTTCTATTAGAGAAAAGAAGGGCTGGGTGGAATTGCTTGAATTGGAAAATCAGAAATTGGTCATTGGGAATTTTTAACAAGAATTGGGTTATCTTTATGTAAACTAACATTTTGTCCTTATAGTAGTAGATTCAGTGGAGGATTTGGTGCCAGAGACTATCGACAGAGTAGTGGTGGCAGCAGTTCCAGC
Organism: Cervus elaphus; assembly: GCF_910594005.1. Taxonomy (NCBI): domain Eukaryota; kingdom Metazoa; phylum Chordata; class Mammalia; order Artiodactyla; family Cervidae; genus Cervus; species Cervus elaphus. Next base: position 134,315,631 of record NC_057848.1, on the reverse strand, counting down.
TTCAGCAGCAGCCGCGCCAGCAGCAGCCGCAGTGGTGGAGGCGGCCATGGAAGCAGCAGAGGGTTTGGTGGAGGTAATGTTAAATTTTAACCTCATACCTTTGGGAAAGGTTTTTCCTTTTTTCATCTTTTTCAAAGCGTAATTTAAAATAATGGGCCCTGTAGATTGCTTTTTGTAATTTTACATCAAAATATTTAAAGAAGGGAAAGATTGTATTATACAGTGGATGACTTAATAATTTCTTTTTTTTTTTTTTTAATCTCTCATTAGGTGGCTATGGAAGCTTTTACAACAGTGATGGATATGGAGGAAATTATAACTCCCAGGGGGTTGACTGGTGGGGTAACTGAACCTGCTTTGCAGTAGGTCACCCTGCCAAACAAGCTAATATGGAAACCACATGTAACTTAGCCAGACTATACCTTGTGTAGCTTCAAGAACTCGCAGTACATTACCAGCTGTGATTCTCCACTGAAATTTTTTTTTTAAGGGAGCTCAAGGTCACATGAAGAGTCGAAAGGAACAATCAGCAGCCCTGTTCAGAAGGTGGTTTGAAGATTTCATTGCTGTAGTTTGGATTAACTCCCCTCCCAACCCCCATCCCAAACTGCATTTATAATTTGTGACTGAGGATCATTTGTTTGTTAATGTACTGTGCCTTTAACTTTAGACAACTTTTTATTTTGATGTCCTGTTGGCTCAGTAATGCTCAAGATATCAATTGTTTTTGACAAAATAAATTTACTGAACTTGGGCTAAAATCAAACCTTGGCACACAGGTGTGATACAACTTAACAGGAATCATCGATTCATCCATAAATATTATAAGGAAAAAACTTATGCAGTAGCCTGCATTAGGGCTTTTTGATACTTGCAGATTGGGGGAAAACAAACAACAAATGTCTTTGAAGCATATTAATGGAATTAGTTTCTAATGTGGCGAACTGTATTAAGTTAAAGTTCTGATTTGCTCACTCTATCCTGGATAGGTATTTAGAACCTGATAGTCTTTAAACAAGCCATTCCAGTCATGATGAGGTGATGTATGAATACATGCATACATTCAAAGCACTGTTTTCAAAGTTAATGCAAGTAAATACAGCAATTCCTCTTTCAGTGTTTAGGCAGATCATTAATTATGAGCTAGCCAAATGTGGGCATACTATTACAGGGAAAGTTTAAAGGTCTGATAACTTGAGATAGGGTTTTAGGAGAATTCATCTACTTAGACTTTTTAAATGCCTGCCATAAGTGAAATTGAAATGGTAGAATGGCTGACCACAGCAATGACGAGCCCTCATTAGGGCCCTGGATGATTTTTGGTCTAATAACGCATGCTAGTGTTGATGTTTTTTGGTCAAGAGGGTATGAACAGGAAGAATTAAATGCAGCAGGCTTTCTTTTAAATGCCGATTCATATTACTCTGTTCAAGCTGCGTTGAGATGTTAAACTGGCTTACTATAGACTTTGTAAAAATGGCTCCAGAAGAGTAACAAACTGAAATCTTTGAGATCACACAGGTTGGAAATATGTACATAACTGCACAAGGTGTCAATTCTGCTATACAGTGCAGTTTTAGTCAGTTTTAGTTGCATAGGTTTCCATTGTATTTATAGTCTGTTTATGCTAAATCTGGCCAAAGATGAGCATTGTCCACCACTAAAATGCCTCTGCCACTTTTGAATTCTGTGCTAATTTTGTGGCCAGAATGCGGTGATCAAAATGCTCAATCTTTTTACAGTGGCATAGGAAGATGGCAAAAATTTCCTAAAGTGCAATAGATTTTCAAGTGTATTGTGCCTTGTTCTAAAACTTTTATTAAGTAGGTGCACTTGACAGTATTGAGGTCATTTGTTATGGTGCTATTTCAATTAGTCTAGGTTTAGGCCCTTGTACATTTTGCCCATAACTTTTTACAAAGTACTTCTTTTATTGCACATTCAGAGAATTTTATATATATGTCTTGTGTGCGTGTCCTTAAACTTCCAATCTTATTTTGTCTCTTGGAGATTGTTGAACGCAGCTTGTCTAGGAAGGGGATGGGACTAGATTCTAAAATTTATTTGGGACCATGGGAATGATAGTTGGGAAGAAAACTATTTGCACACGACAGATTTCTAGATACTTTTTGCTGCTAGTTTTATGTAATATTTATTGAACATTTTGACAAATATTTATTTTTGTAAGCCTAAAAGTGATTCTTTGAAAGTTTAAAGAAACTTGACCAAAAGACAGTACAAAAACACTGGCACTTGAATGTTGAATGTCACCGTATGCGTGAAATTATATATTTCGGGGTAGTGTGAGCTTTTAATGTTAAGTCATATTAAACTCTTAAGTCAAATTAAGCAGACCCGGCATTGGCAGTGTAGCCATAACTTTCTGATGTTAGTAAAAACAAAATTGGCGACTTTAAATTAAATCATGCCAAGGTTTTGATACACTCGTCTTAAGATATTAATGAAACACTTCAAAACACTGATACGAAGTGTCCATATTCAAATATTGTGTGTTTTGTTTCGTTGTGTGTATTTTTTTTCCAGTGAATGTCTGGCTCATTGCAATCCTGAAACATGTGGTTATCTTTGTTGTATTGGCATAATCAGTGACTTGTACATTCAGCGATAGCATTTGAGCAAGTTTTATCAGCAAGCAATATTTTCAGTTAATAAATAAGGTTTCAAAAATCATGTAAGAGTGAATTTAAACTTGCTGAATGTAAAGATTGAACCTCAAGTCACTGTAGCTTTAGTAATTGCTTATTGTATTAGTTTAGATGCTAGCACTGCATGTGCTGTGCATATTCTGATTTTATTAAAATAAAAGTTGAACTGCACAGTCTCTTTTGTTGTTGTCAATTGTGGTTTATTATTAGGTGAAAATAAAGTTGTCTTGCCTGAAGAGTTGTAAGATGTAATTTTTTGGGGTTGCCATCCAGTGCTGATTTTGAAATACCTCTTGGATATAGAATTACTCTGCTATTTTAATAAAAGATGAAGATGGTGTTAGTTTGGAATACAGTGAAAAAAAGGATTTTTGTAATGAAAATCCAAAAGATCCTTGTTGATGTATAATTTATGATTATAGTTTGAAGTTTATGGATGTAGGAGTGGAAACTGTTCTTGGAAGCACTTGATACATAGGATGATTGAACAGTGCAGTAATGAATTGGGTAAATGCATTAGTAATCTAATATGTGCAATAAGTACTTAAGGATCAAGAATGTTATTTGGGGTTGGGTGATCAGTCGCTCAGTTGTGTCCGACTGTGACCCTATGGACTGCAGCACGCCAGGCCTCCCTGTCCATCACCAACTCCGGGAGTTTACTCAAACTTGTCCATTGAGTCAGTGATGTTATCTAACCATCATCCTTCTCCTGCCTTCAATCTTTCCCAACATCAGGGTCTTTGCCAGTAAGTCAGTTCTTGGCATCAGGTGGCCAAAATATTGGTAGTTTCAGCTTCAGCATCAGTCCTTCAAATGAATATTCAGGACTGATTTCCTTTAGGATGGACTGGTTTGATCTCCTTGAAGTCTAAGGGACTCTCAAACGTCTTCTCCAACAGCACAGTTCAAAAACATCAATTCTTTTGGTGCTCTGCCCTCCTTATGGTCCAAGTTTCATCCATACATGACTACTGGAAAAACCATAGCTTTGACTAGACAGACCTTTGTTGGCAAAGTAATGCCTCTGCTTCTTAATATGCTGTCTAGGTTGGTCATAGCTTTTCTTCCAAGGAGCAAGCGTCTTAATTTCATGGCTGCAGTCACCATCTGCAGTGATTTTGGAGCCCAAGAAAATAAAAGTGTCACTGTTTCCACTGTTTTCCCTAGCTATTTGCCATGAAGTGATGGGACCAGATGCCATGATCTTAGCTTTCTGAATGTTGAGATTTAAGCCATCTTTTTCACTCTCCTCTTTCACTTTGATCAAGAAGCTCTTTAGTTCTTCACTTTCTGCCATAAGGGTGGTGTCATCTGCATGTCTGAGGTTATTGTCCTGGCCATCTTGGTTCCTCTTAGTGACTTCCATTTCTTATTTTCATTGTTGATTCTTTTCTCCCCCATTTCCCCTACCTACATCTGACTAGGTTGTCTTTAGAGTAATTCCTGAAGTAAGATTATTTTGACATAGCAGTATGTTTAATTGTATTGTGGAAGAATATTTCTTGTGGAAATGTTTATTTTAGAGAAAACAGTATAGGTCAACACATACTTCAAGGAGGTGTCTCAAAAGAGTTAAACAGAATTACATGACTCAGCAATTCTGCCTAGGAAAAGAATCTACAGTTTAGGCTTGTGTGTGAATATGCATTGGCATTATCCACAACCCCCAAAAGAAAGTGTTAGTCACTCAGTTATATTTGACTGTGACACCATGGGCTGTAGCCTGCCAGGTTCCTCTGTCCATGGGGTTTCCCAGGCAATACTGGAGTGGGTAGCCATTTCCTTCAGGGGATCTTTCCGATCCAGGGATTGAACCCGAGTATCCTGCATTGACAGGTGGATTCTTTACCACTGAGCCACTTGGGAAGCCCGTGTGTGTGTGTGTGTGTGTGTGTGTGTGTGTGTGTGTGTGTGTGTGTGTAATTTTAGTTGAGGTATAATTGTATGTTTCACGTATACAATAGTGGTTCACAATTTTTAAAGGTTCTATTCCATTTATAGTTAACAAAATATTGGCTATATTCCCTTTGTTGTACAACATACCCTTGTGTATTGTTGATTTCATACATAGTAGTTTGTTCCTCTCACTCTGCTACCCCTATTTTGCCCTCTGTTCCCTCCCCACTGGTAACTACTAGTTTTTTTCTCTGTATCTGTGAGTTTGTTTCTTTTTTTTTGGTTATATTCACTGGTTTTATTTTTTAGACTCTTAAGTGGTATCGTACAGTATTTGTCTTTCTCTGAATTATTTCACTATGTTGCAAATGGCAAATTTTCATTCTTTTTATGGCTGCATGGTATTCCATTATTTATATATATGCGTCTTCTTTATCCAGTCATCTGTTGATAAGACACTTAGGTTGCTCTCCTATCTTGGCAATTGTAAATAATGCTTGAACATTGAGGTGCATGTATCTTTTTGAATTAGTGCTAAAATTTATTAAGTTGAGAATTCAGAATATCCAGCTAGCAGATTATCTAATACTTTTTACATGGAACACTCCTATTTATTTATCCTAGGATCATACTTTTCCTTTGGAACATGTCCATGGTACAAGTGTATCTATGAAATGCCACATTTTGTGGAGAACATTCATGCAAGAATATTAAGGAGTTCAGTTGCTAGTCATGGCAGCCTGGGTATTTCGGATCAACCCTCCTGCTGAAGATTACCATAAAACTGCAAGTATAAATTTCATGCAGGCCTTCCTGTTCTGAGCCAGTAAGCATTTTCTGGAAGGGTGCCTGTTAGGGAGAGACAAGTAAGTTAGTAACTGCCTGTTCCAAAATGCAATATTCAGCTAATCCCAAACTTGGAAGAAAGCTTACACCTTTTCAGTTTCATCTTAAAACTCATTTTGAGAGTACTTTGGAGTCTTATTTCAATATTCATTCTCAGCATGCTTGGAATTTAATTACCATAATGTTCCAGAATTTTAATAACACTTAAAAATTTAATGGCAGTTTTCATCAAGGAACTGTGTCCTTGGAATGTACTGTGGTGACTTCCTGTAGGCGTGCTTTAGTTGGCATACACTTAGTCAGAGCCTTTTCTTTCACAAGGGGCCCCGAAGCTGCCAAGTGCAATTCATGCTCCTGTTTAGTCTGTGGATTTCAAAGAGATCTACAGTGTTAACAGTTTATTTTATAAGAGGACCTGTGGGATAAATTTATCTTGGGTATCAGTGTGACAAACAGGCTTTGCTTCTAAGAAACATGTTTTTCTCTTCTGAACAGTGTGAAAACTACATGATTTCACTCTCCACCCCCTCCCCCCCACCACCCCAACCCCACCCTCAAGGTCTATGGTATTTACCCCTAGTTAAATCTTCACCTACTCATTTTTTCTTTTCTGACTTTTTTCATTTTCTTGCATGGACATGTATAAGTTGCCTCCAAATTTCAGAGTTAAGTATAAATCTATAAAATGAAACTTCACACTATTTTTTTTAGTGTGGTGTTTTGGTTTCTTATCAAACAAGGAATATCCTGAGACAGGAATTTAGATTTAAGGATGATGACAAAAATTATTTTGTTTTAATTAAAGTCATTACTAAAATTTGGCAGCACAGCAACTCAAGTAATCTTATTCATTTCTTGCTTAGGACTTTGATGTTGTTCAGTTGCTTAGTTGTGCGTGACTCTGTGACCCCATGGACTGCAGCATGCCAGGTTTCCCTGTCCTTCACTATCTGCTTAGGACTTGAAAGTGTTATTCCCTCAGTCATGTCCGACTTCTTGCAACCCCATGGACTGTAGCCAGCTAGGCTCCTCTGTACATGGAATTCTCCAGTCAAGAATACTGGAGTGGGTTACCATTTCCTTCTCTAGGGGATCTTCCCAACCCAGGGATCAAACCCAAATCTCTGTCTCCTGCATTGGCAGGCGAGTTCTTTATCACTAACACCACCTGGGCTGAGAATCTACTAGGGGAGATCAAACAACTAGTGCGATTTGTTTTGAATGGTAATGTCAATAAGTTAGACATAGCTACAGGGTTACTATGTTTTAATCAAGCAGCCAAAATAAAAGTGTGTAGCACTAGAAGATAAGGCTATGTTTTGATGATAGATAGATCTGCTTAAAAGCTTAAGAAAGGAACTAGCATCATCCCTGGCCTTATTGTGCTTTTTTCTCCTCTCACATGCATTCTATTACTTTCTAGTAGAGGAAGTATGGAGGGCTCTTGTTTAAGGACCCGTCTTCTGTTTGTGCCTTTCTCATCTATTTCTGCCTTTTTCAAAAACCTAGCACTCTCATTTTTTTTTTTTGCTTTTTAATATTTATTTCTTTATTTGGCTGCACAGGGTTTTAGTTGCAGCATATATGACATAGTTCCCTGACCAGGGATTGAACCCAGGCGCCCTGCATTGGGAGCAAGGAGTCTTAACCACTGGACCACCAGGGGAGTCCCCTCTCTCATCTATTAATGCATTATCCATAATGCCCTCTCTCCCGGATTCTCTCTCTCTTTTTAAATTATTTTTGGCTGTGCTGGGTCTCTGTTGCTGTGCATGCAAGCTTTTCTCTAGTTGCAGCGAACTGGGGCTACTCTCTAGTTGCAGCGTGCAGGCTTCTCATTGCGGTGGCTGCTCTTGTTGGAGAGCATGGGCTCTAGAGTGTACCGGCTCAGTAGCTGCGGCTCTCAGGCTCTGGTGCACAAGTTCGGTAGCTGTGGCCCACGGCCTTAGTTGCTCCACAGCATGTGGGATCTTCCTGGATGAGGGATCCAACCTGTGTCTCCTGTATTGGCAGGCAGATTCTTTAACATTATTCCAGCATCATATTTGATGGGGAAACACCAGAAGAATTCACAATTACTATTTAAGGTTGTACTGGAGATACTAACTGAAGCATATGTTTTCCATATTTTTCCTATTTTTTCCCTACTCCAACGTGTTATCAAAGAATTCCTCTATGTTTTCTTCTTTTAAAAAAATTTTTTTTACATTTTATTTATTTATTTTTAGCTGCATTGGGTTTTAGTTGCAGCAGGCTGGCTCTTTGTTTTGACACTCTGGCTTCTCTAGCTGCAGCTCTTGGGCTTAGTTGCCCTGGGGCATGTGGGATCTTAGTTCCCCATTCAGGGATTGAACCCACGTCCGCTGCATTGGAAGGCAGATTCTTAACCACTGGACCACCATGAAAGTCCCTGTTTTCTTCTTCTTCTTTTTTTTTTTTTTTGTTTTCTTCTTTTATAATAGTTACATGTTTATTGTTATGACTATGTCTTATGGTTATATTTTATATATTAATTTTTTAATCCGTTTGGAGTTCATCTTGGTGTATGATAATGGTGTATAGATCCAACATTTTTTTTGCTTTTTGACCCAGTTACCATCTACTGAAATATGTCTTTTCTACGCTGTATTAGTTAGGGTAGGGGTAAAATGTTGTAACAAAGAGGCTCTGAAATACAATGACTTAAACAAGGTAGTAATGGTTTCTCTTACCAGCAGTTCAGAATTCATGTTCATAGGTCAGTAGGTGACTCTGTTGCCCTCAGTCATTCGGATTGAAGTTCCTTCCGTTTTATTCCTCTATCTTTAGGGCAGTAGTTCTCAAAACGTGGTCCCTACTCCAGCAGCATCAACATCACCTGGGAACTTGTTAGAAATACAAATTCTTGGGGCCCACCCCAGATCTGCTGACTCAGAAACAATGGAGATGGGGTCCAGGGATCTGTGTTTTAACAAGCCCTCCAGGGGATTCTGATGCCCTTACGTGTGAGAACCCCTCGTCTAGGGCGTTGTCCTCATCTGTGTGGTTCAAATAAACCTGCATTATAGATAAGCTGAAAAAAGACAAAGAACCCAGAGGAAGCACACTAACCAATATTTTCATGTGTCAGTACAGAAGTGGCACACATCACTCATATGCCATTTTGGCAAAATCTTCATCACATGGCCACATCTAACCACAAGGAAGATTGGGAATTGTAATTTAGCTGGGCACATTCTACTAGTAGAAAAGAAGGTGTGAATGTATTTGGGAGGGTACCTAACAGTCTTCAACACAGTTAACAATTATCAGATACGAAACTCCCATTATACCAATGGGCTTACTTCTGAAATTTTTCTATTGTGTTAACCCTGGCCTTTTATGTCATGTGCTAGACCCACATAGTTTTAATTGCTGAGGCTTTGTGATATGTTTTAATATCTTTAATATATACTACTGCCTTCAATGTTCTCTTAGAGTTTAATTTTTCTCTTCTTGCTTATTTTTATTTTCTATAGTTTAATTTTTATTAGAGTATAGATGCTTCTTGCTTATTTTTTTTTTTTAATGACAGTTTAGGTCTAAAAATTTGTTAGGTTTTTTTGAAATGAAGATCTTATACATTTCATGTGCTGTTTATTTTTAGGTATTTTATGTCATTATTTGTTGCTGTTATAAATGGAGTATCTTCTTCCACTATATTTCCTAGCTGCTAAAATCTTGGTCCAAGATAACTTCCTTTCTCACCAGAACTATTCTAACAGCCTTCTTAACTGGTCTCCCTGCCTCCTTTATGGTTTCTAATACTCTACCTGACTAGGTTCCTCCCAACTTCCCATCCACTCTGCTCCCATTAATATCATACCAACGTTCCAACCCCTAACCATGCCAACATCATCCTTTTGGCTAGATCCTCCTTTCTTCTCATGGCTGTCTCCTCCTCATTCAGATCTTAACTCAAATGTCGCCTCTTCGGAGATGCCTACCCTGACATTACTAGCTAACTAATTAAAGTTCCACGCAAGCCCTAAAGGAAAGATGTGCAATCTCGGACAGGACCCTGGGCCAGTCTCTTGCCTAGGAAAGGTGGGGCAGCAGCTGCTGAGGCTGATGACTCTTCTTTGGCTGCACTTCCAGCTAGTGGGGGACAGGTCACAGAGGGCTGAGCTTCCACTGTCTCCTGGTCACTAGATGCAGTACATGCTCACCAGATGCTTCCTGGTTACTTTGACACTCCTATATTGAGGGTCATCCTCCCCTACTGCCTTCCCTCCATGCAAGGATCTATAGCATGAAACCACTTTTACTTTCTAAAACTAAGATGTTGTCTCTTTATATGCAAGAGAATACCACCCCTCTAACTGTGACCTTCAGCAAGTACCTTAACCTCTGAATCACATCTTCTGTAGTGTGAAGTAGGAATAACAGTACCTGCCCATACACTTTTTTGTGATAATTAAGGGGACAATGTATGTAAAGTATCATATTATGATTCCATGATATCAATGGATATCTAATATTAAACAGTCACAACTGTCACAAAAAAATAAAACCCTACCCCCCCCAACCCCCATCATTCCTCTACTCTCCCAGGGTAGAAAGCTCAGAATCACCCTGACAACCCAAAGCTGCCCCATCGTTTCTGAACACTGCTCACGTTTGGGGTCCTTTCCCTTCCTTGCTGTCTTCAGCTCAGACCACAGAAACAGCTGTCTTTCTGCCTCCATCCTCTCCCCCTCGGTGACACATCCCTCTCCGCTCTCCTCACTAACAGAGCTCCAGTTTGGCTTGGGATGGATGTACTTTAAGAATACTTGACTCTTCAGCCTCCCTTGCAGCTTGAATCACCTTGTCCCCCAGGCAGAAAGTCTCTGAGCTGAGCGCCCCTTCCCTAACAAAACCTCATGAGAGGACTTTTGGCTCTACTATTTTTTTTCCTCTCCTAGAACTTGGAGCATAACACCTAGAGAGGCAGGAACTCTTCTGCAACCATGAGGACAAAAATATATGCTGACAATGGTGGAGTGGAAGATGAGCCGGCCTGTATTCTAGATGACCTGGTGAGGCCAGTGCCCCAGCCTGAGCTGTCTTTCTCTGGACCTCTTTTTACATAAGAAACAAAAATCCCTGTGAATCTCATTCTCCATCCTTTGGGCTGCTATGTTTGTAAGTTGTCGGCGGGTTTAATTTTTTTCTAAATAAAAAATTGAGACATAAAAGAACTTGTATGCTAGTGGAAAAGGGCACATCCTATGATCTCTCATAACACAAATATTTTCCATCATATGAGATATTATTTACATGACCCTTCTACAAATATTATAAAGTTCCTTGTTTTAAAACTCTAGCTGTTTATTTTTTAAAAAGACAATACACATATACACACTCCTCCCAGGGATATGGAGAGCAATGATACTGTGTCATCATAGTTCCACTAGGACAGAGGTGAGCCTGCTACATGGAAAAACCAATAGCAAGTCATCCACAGCCAATGACTCTGTGATAATGACCATCATCACTCTTGTTTTAAGGACTTCCCTGGTGGCTCAGATGATAAAGATAAAATTTTCTCTTTGAGTCATTGAACTTGCTAGTTCTTGCAAGCACCCTGATATTAGGAATTACACTAGTTTTTTTTTTTTTTAAATGTGATAATGGTAATGCAGTTATTTTTGAGAGGGGCTCCTTACCTTTTAGAGATACATTTTTAACAATGAAATGATGTCTGGGATTTGTTTCAAAATAATCAAAGGGGAAAGTGGGTCAGGGTATAGATGAAGCAAGATTGGCCATGAGGTGACTGTTGATGAAGTTGGGTGATGGGTAAGACTTAAACAGTCCATGGGGTCACAAAGAGTCGGACACTACTGAGCAACTTTCACTTTCAACTAAGCCGGTGAGCCACAAATCCAGTGGGTCCCTGTTGCCCTCATGAAAACCCAGATTCCTAATGTGTTGACATCGCATGGCTCCTGCTTCATCTTTCCTATCTCTTTTTAAAATTTTTTTCATCATTCCCTTGACTCCAGTCACACTGAACCACCTTTATTTTTCTGATCCTGCCGGGTCTTTGTCTCACTTCCTGCCTTTTGTACATGCTGTTCTGTCAGAAACACTTCTTCCCCTTCCTCTGGCTAATTTACATCCTCCAAATCTCTTTAGTGATTGGATCCATCTGGGGCCTGAAAAAAAAAACAAACCCAGAAGCACACTTGGCAACATGAAAACAATTTACATACAGCAAGACTGACTTTTTTAGGGGTGTACAGCTCTGAGTTCTAACATGTATATAGACCTGTGTAACCACCACAATCAGGATACAGAATAGTCTCATCACCCTGAAATGCTCCCAAAAGGTAATATTTTATAAGTCACACCCTCCCCTCACCCTTAACCCCCCAGCAACCCCTGATCTGTTCTCCAGTACTATTGTTTTGTCTTTTCTAGAATGGTATATAAATGAAACCACAGAGTATATAACCTTTAGAAACTCGCTTCTTTCACTCAGCATACCTTAGAGATTCAATCATATTATTGCATGCATTAACAGATCATTCCTTTCCTTTTATTGCTGAGCAAATATTTTGTTGTATGGATGTACCACAGTTATTTTCTCCATTCACATGTTGAAAGGCAATTGGATGGTTTCCAGGTTTTGGTGATTATGAATAATACTGCTATAAACATTCCTATACAACTTCTTCTGCAAAAATAAGTTCTATGTTTCTATAGGTAAATGTCTACAAGTCAGATTGATGGGTTATGTGATAAGTACACATTTAATTTTATGAGGCTGTCAAACTGTTTTCCATAGTGGCTCTATCATTGTGAACTCCCATCAGTAACATCTGAAAGTAGCCGCCCTTCCACGTCATTGCATGACTAGCACTTGCTGTTGTCAGTATGTTTTTTTTTATTTTAGCCATTCTTTCTCTATACATTTAAAATTTTCACCTCTTTATTTTTTAAAAATTATTTTGTTGAAGTATAGTTGATTTACAATGTGCCAATTTCTGCTGTACAGTACAGTGACTCAGTTATACATATGTGTACATTCTTTTTTATATTCTTTTTCATTGTGGGTTATCACATGATATTGAATATACTTCCCTGTGTTATGTTATACAGTAGGACCTTGTTGTTTATCCATTCTATATGTAATAGTTCACATTTGTGTTTTAGCTATTTTAATACTATGTATCTCCTGGTGCTTTTGTTTTCCTTTTCCCTAATTGCTAATGATGTTGACCATCTAGTCATGTGCCTATTTACCATATATATTTTTTCTGTTTGTTTAAATCTTTTGCTTGTTTCAAAACTGGTTTGTTTTCTTATTGTGGAGTATTGAGAGTTACTGATTTATTCTGGATAGAAGTCCTTTGTTGGATATGTGCATTACAGATATTTTCTCTGCAGTCTGTAACTTGCTTTTCATTCTCTTTAAAGAAATTTAATAACACTTTTTTTTTATTGTGGGGAAAATACACATAAACATAACATTGATCATCTTGACTGTTTTTAGGTGAGTTCACTGGTACTAGGTGAGTTCACTGGTTCGCTGTAAAGAACAATATTGTATAGGAACCTGGAATGTTAGGTCTGTGAATCAAGGCAAATTGGAAGTGGTCAAACAGGAGATGACAAGAATGAACACTGACATTTTAGGAATCACTGAAGTAAAATGGACTGGAATGGGTGAATTTAACTCAGATGACCATTATGTGTACTACTGTGGGCAGGAATCCCTTAGAAGAAATGGAGTAGCCATCATAGTCAACAAAAGAGTCCAAAATGCAGTACTTGGATGCAATCTCAAAAACGACAGAATGATCTCTGTTCGTTTCCAAGGCAAACCATTCAATATCACAGTAATCCAAGTCTATGCCCCAACCAGTAATGCTGAAGAAGCTGAAGTTGAATGGTTCTATGAAGACCTACAAGACCTTCTAGAACTAACACCCAAAAAAGATGTCCTTCTCATTATAGGGGACTGGAATGCAAAAGTAGGAAGTCAAGAGATACCTGGAGTAACAGGCAAATTTGGCCTTGGAGTACAGAATGAAACAGGGCAAAGGTTAATAGAGTTCTGCCAAGAGAATGCACTGGACATAGCAAACACCCTCTTCCAGCAACACAAGAGAAGACTCTACACATGGACATCACCAGATGGTCAATACCAAAATCAGATTGATTATATTCTTATATTCTTGCAGCCGAAGATGGAGAAGCTCTATACAGTCAGCAAAAACAAGACCGGGAGCTGACTGTGGCTCAGATCATGAGCTCCTTATTGCCAAATTCAGACTTAAATTTAAGAAAGTAGAGAAAATCACTAGACCATTCAGGTATGACCTAAATCAAATCCCTTCCGATTATACAGTGGAAGTGATTCAAGGGATTATATCTCATAGAGTGCCTGAAGAACTATGGATGGTGGTTCATGACATTGTACAGTAGGCAGTGATCAAGATCATCCCCAAGAAAAAGAAATGCAAAAAGGTAAAATGACTGTCTGAGGAGGCCTTACAAATAGCTGAGAAAAGAAGAGAAGCTAAAGGCAAAGGAGAAAAGGAAAGATATACCCATTTGAATGCAGAGTTCTCCTTGAATGCAAGGAGAGATAAGAAAGCCTTCCTCAGTGATCAATGTAAAGAAATAGAGGAAAATAACAGAATGGGAAAGACTAGAGATCTCTTCAAGAAAATTAGAGATTCCAAGGGAACATTTCACGCAAAGAAGGGCACAATAAAGGACAGAAATGGTATGGACCTAACAGAAGCAGAAAATATTAAGAAGAGGTGGTAAGAATACACAGAACTATACAAAAAAGATCTTCACGACCCAAATAACCACGATGGTATGATCACTCACACCAGCCAGACATCCTGGAATGTGAAGTGGACCTTAGGAAGCATCACTACGAACTAGTGATGGAAGGTGATGGAATTCCAGTTGAGCTATTTCAAATCCTAAAAGATGATGCTGTGAAACTGCTGCACTCAATATGCCAGCAAATTTGGAAAACTCAGCAGTGGCCACAGGACTGGAAAAGGTCAGTTTTCATTCCAATCTCAAAGAAAGTCAATGCCAAAGAATGCTCAAACTACTGCACAATCTCACTCATCTCACACACTAGCAAAGTAATGCTCAAAATGCTCCAAGCCAGGCTTCAACAGTACATGGACCGTGAACTTCCGGATGTTCAAGCTGGATTTAGAAAAGGCAGAGGAACCAGAGATCAAATTGGCAGCATCTGTTGGATCATCAAAAAAGCAAGAGAGTTCCAGAAAAACATCTACTTCTGCTTTATTGACTACACCAAAGTCTTTGACCGTGTGGATCACAACAAACTGTGGAAAATTCTGAAAGAGATGGGAATACCAGGCCACCTTACCTGCCTCCTGAGAAATCTGTATGCAGGTCAGGAAGCAACAGTTAGAACTGGACATGGAACAACAGACTGGTTCCACATTGGGAAAGGAATACATCAAGGCTGTATATTATCACCCCGCTTATTTAACTTATATGCAGAGTACATCATGTGAAATGTACTGGATGAAGCACAAGCTGGAATCAAGATTGTTGGGAGAAATATCAATAACCTCAGATGATAATAAATAATGCAGATGATACCACCCTTATGGCAGAAAACGAAGAACTAAAGAGCCCCTTGATGAAAGTGGAAGAGGAGAGTGAAAAACTTGGCTTAAAACTCAACATTCAGAAAACTAAGATCATGTCATCCAGTCCCATCACTTCATGGCAAATAGACGGGCAAACAATAGAAACAGTGACAGACTTTTTTGGGGGGGAGCTCCAAAATCACTGCAGATGGTGACTGCAGCCATGAAATTAATTTCCTTGGAAGAAAAGCTATGACCAACCTAGACAGCATATTAAAAAGCAGAGACGTTACTTTGCCAACAAAGGTCTGTCTAGTCAAAGCTATGGTTTTTCCAGTAGTCATGTATGGATGTGAGAGTTGGACTATAAAGAAAGCTGAGCACCGAAGAATTGATGCTTTTGAACTGTGGTGTTGGAGAAGACTCTTAAGAGTCCCTTGGACTAGGGCTTTCCTGGTGGCTCAGCTGGTAAAGAGTCACTTGGACTGCAAGGAGATCCAACCAGTCAATCCTAAAGGAAATCAGTCCTGAATATTTATTGGAAGGACTGATGCTGAAGCTGAAACTCCAATACTTCGGCCACCTGATGTGAAGAACTGACTCATTTGAAAAGACCCTGTGCTGAGAAAGAGTGAAGGCAGGAGGAGAAGGGGACGATAGAAGATGAGATGGTTGGATAGCATCACCGACTCAATGGACATGAGTTTGAGCAAGCTCTGGGAGTTGATGATGGACAGGGTAGCCTGGCATGCTGCAGTCCATGGGGTCGCAAAGAATTGGACACGACTGAGCAACTGAACTGGACTGAACTGGTATTAAGTTCATTCATGTTGTGCAGCCATCACCACCATACAACTCCTGAAATGTTCATCTTGCAAAACAAACTCTGTACCTCTAAAACAGTAACTTCCCATTTCCCCCTCCCCCAACCACTGTTATACTTTCTGTTTCTACAGATTTCACTATTCCAGGTTCCTTACATAAGTGGAATCATACAGTATTTGGCCTTCTATGATTGACTTAATTATAGTCACCACTACTCTCATTTTGGTTACTATATTCATAGAATATCTTTCACCAGTCTTTCACTTTCAGTCTATTTGTATGCCTAGATCTAAAGTGAGTCTCTTGTAGATAGCAAATAGTTGGGTCATTTAAAGAAATCTATCCTGTAAATTTCTGTCTTTTTATTGTAAAGTTTAATCTATCTACATTAAAAAATCACTTACATTTAATGTAGTTATTGATACATTAGATTTAGAACTACTATGTTATTATTTTGTTTTCTGTTTTTCCCCATGCCTTTTTATTCCCCTGTTTTTCCTTTTCTGCCTTCTTTTGGATTATGGGAATATTTTTAAACATTTCAGTTTAATTTATTAATTGGATCTTTATTAATTGGATTTTTTTAAACTATATTTCATTGTGTATGTTTTTATTTATGTATTTGGTTGTACCAGGTCTTAGTTGTGGAATGTGGGGTCTAGTTACCTGACCGGGGATCAGACCTTGGAGTCTTAGCCAGTGGACCACCAGGGAAGTCCCCCACTATATAGCTTTTTAAATGGTTGCTCTAGGGATTGTTAAACATATACATAAATTTTCACTAATATTTTACTACTCCAAAAGGAGTGTAGAAACCTTACCATCATATAAGACTATTTACTCTTTTTTACCTTTTAGTTATTGTATGTATTACATCTATGTACATTAAGACTCCTGTAGGAAGTGTTACAATTTTTGCATTCAACTGTCATATGTATTTTAAAGAACTTAGGAGGAAAAACTCTATCATATTTACTCAGATACTTACCATTTCTATTTCTTTTCCTTCATTTCTAAAATTTCATATTTCCTTCTGGTATCATTTACTTTCTGTCTAAAGAACTTCCTTTTAGAGCAGGACTCACAGTAGCATATTAGAATGTCTTTATTTTGCCTACATTCTGAAAGATATTTTCACAAGATATAGAATTCTGGGTTGACAAATTTTTTAGCACTTAAAAATGTTGTTTTTAAAACTTCTGGCCTTATGGTTTCTGATGAGAAATATTTAGTCATTTGAATCATTATTCCTTTGTAAGCAATGAATGGTTTTTCTTTGCTTTAATTTTTTTTCTTTGTCTTTGCTTTTCAGAACTTTGGTTATGTGTCTAGGATTAATTTCTTTGAGTTTATAACTTTTTTTTTCAATCATTTTGAATCTTTATGCTCATGTCTTCCTTCAAAATTGGGAAATTTTCCAATATTATTTCTTCAACTATTTTTTCTGCATCATGCTTCTTCTCCTTTCCACCTCAGACTCCAATGACATGAATCTTACACCTTTGGTCGGATCCTGGATGTTTGTTCATAATTTTTTTTAAGTAATTAATTTAATTTTTTTGGCTGTGTAGGGTCTTGGTTTCAGTGCACAGGCTCAGTAGTTGTGGCACACTGGCTTAGTTGCCCCAAGGCATGTGGGATCTTAGTTCCCCAACCAGGGATGGAACCTGAGTCCTCTGCATTGGAAGGTGGATTCTTAACTACTGGACCATCAGGGAAGTCCTTGTTCACTTAAAAAAAAATCTTTTCCCTCTGTTGTTCAGGTCAGATAATTTCTGTTGATGTATCTTCAAGGTCACTGAGTCTTCTCTGTTATCTCCATTTTTTTTGTTGTTATCTCCATTTTTATTGAGCGCATCCAGCAAATTTGTATTTCTTATTTCAGTTATTCTAATTTTTAAGTTCTAAAATTTCTTCTACTTGGTTGTGTGGGCCACCCAGGAGCCAATCTGCATGCTAGACAGTGTTGTGCTCCATAGCTCAGTTGTCAAAATCTTCAGTATTGACTCTTTAGAGTCAAGGCCATATATCTGGAGCTTGGGCTTGAGTCCAGGACTTTATGCACAACTTTATGTGATCCCTTTCTCAAGTTCCCTTCTCTTTGCAATCACTCTATATTCCTCGGCTCCAAGAGCGCCCCCCATCCTGGTCCTATGGTTAGAAAGCCTGGGCCTTAGCCTCATGGCTCTGCCATATAATCCCTGTGACAGAGTTTGCTTTCTTTCAATTTTCATTTCATTTCATTTTTAATTTAAAAAAATATTTATTTATGGCTGTGCTGGGTCTTCATTGCTATGTATGGGCTTTCTCTAGTTGTGGAGAGTGGGGGCTACTCTCTAGTTTTAGTGTGTGGATTTCTCATTGTGGTGACTACTCTTGTTGTGGAGCACCGGCTCTGGGCTCGTGGGGTCAGTAGTTGCAGGTCAAGGGCTCCAGAAGTTGTGGCACATGGGCTTAGCTGCTCTGTGGCATGTGGGATCTTCCCCAACCGGGACTGAATCGGTATCCCCTGCATTGCAAGGCTGATTCTTAACCACTGGACCACCAGGGAAGTCCTCATTTCATTTTTGTGGCTGTGTGGCTTGTAGGGTCTCCTTGACGAGGGACCAAACTCACGCCATTGGCAGTGAAATCGAGGAATCCTAACCATTGGACCTCCAGGGAATTTCCTCCGTCTGTTTTCAAGGTCAAGCTGAAGAAGGACACAACAATCAAAAAGCAACAGTGATTTCCTGAGGTTCTTTGTATCACAGTTCCTCTGTTAGAATTCCTTTGGTTAGAGAGAAATTTTAGGTACCGGCTCAACCACTGTTGCCATTGCTGCTGCTGTGGGACTGTAGCTTTGAAAGTGGGACTTGCTTAGGGTTTGGAGTTGGAGGAAAAAAAGGTATTTTTCCACTTTCTCTATCCTTGGGGCTCCCCTTCCCATTCTATGAACCAGAAAGAGAACATTTAACGTGAATATCTTTCACTCCACATCTGGTATACAATTCTGGGATTTGTACTGTCTTAATCCAGGCCAGGAGATATGGGAGGTTAAAAAAAAAGTCTAGGAATCTCACCACTGGATTGGCCATTCTTTGAGTTCTGATATATATCCCCAGTCTACCTGCTACCATTTTCTTTTCACAGTCCTCAAATAAGGTGCTTCATGTACTCGGCCCAGGATTTTCAGTTGCATTTAGTGAGAGAAGCAGGATTGAAAGTAATTCCTCCATCATCTTAACAAGAATCAGAACCTAAGTTTTTATTTTAAATTTGGATTTACAAAAATGTCACGCAAGAAAGGACAAAGACTTTCTGCACATCCTTCACTCAGCTTCTCCTTGTTCTAACATCGTACATAAAAACCTGAATGAACTTTTTGGCCAACCCAACACAATGATCAAAACCAGGAATTTAAGCTCAGTGTGATGCTATTTAGTAAACTGTGAACCTTAGCAACAGCAACAACAACAAAAAACCCAATTAAAAAATAAGCAGAGGAGCTGAGTAAACATTTTTCCAAAGATGACATACAGATGGCCAATAGGCACATGCAAAGATGTTCATCACTAATTATTAGGGAAATGCAAATCAAAACTACTGCATGTTTTCACTTGTATGTGGAATCGAAAAAATTAAACAGGGCTTCCTTGTTGGCTCAGTGGTAAAGAATCCACCTGCCAAAGTAGGAAACATGGGTTTGATCCCTCGTCTGGGAAGATCTCACATGCAGCAAAGCAGTTAAGCCTGTGAGTCACAACTATTGAGCCTGTGCTCTAGAGCCCAGGAATCGCAACTGCTGAGCCTACATGCCACAATTCCTGGAGCCTGAGTGCCCTAGAACCTGTGCTCTGAGACAAGAGAAGCCACCGCAATGAAAGACCAGTGCACCAGAACTAGAGATTAGCCCCCACTCACTGCAACTAGAGAAAAGAGCATGCAGTAATGAAGACCCAGCACAGCCAAAAAAAAAAAAAAAAAAGGAATGGCTAAATAAAATAAATTAAAAAATTAAAAACAGAACAAATGAACAAACATAACAAAACAGAAATAGAGTTGTAGATACAGGGAAACAGGTGGTTGCCAAAGGGGAGAGGGTAGGGAGAGGAAAGAATTAGGTGAAGGAGATTAAGAAGTACAGACTTTCAGTTGTGAAATAAATGAGTCACAGGTATGAAATGCACAGTGTGGGGAAAATAACTATGTAATAATTTTGTATGGTGACATACCATAACTAGACTTACCATGGTGATCATCATTTGAAATATCAAATCACTATGTTGTGTAACAGGAACTAACAGTGTAGTAGATCAATTATATTTCAAAACCAAACAAACTCATGGAAAAAGAGATCAGATTTGTGGTTGCCAGAAACAGCGGGTAGGGTGGACGGGGAATTGGATGACAGTGGTCAAAAGGTACACATTGCCAGTTATAAGTAAATACGTAGGGATGTAATGTACAACCTGATTAATATAATAATCAACACTCAGCCATAATATAATAATCAACACTCAGCCATAAAAAAGATGAACTGTTAACCATTTATGACAACATTGGATGGATGTTGAGGGTATCTGGCTAAGTGAAATAAGTCAGGTGGAGAAAGACGTGTACTGTGTGATTTCACTTATTTGTGGAGTACAAAAAACAAAAAAATAAATGAACAAACAAAAATTAACATGTAAAAAAAAATTAACATGTAAATACAGAGAACCGAGGAGTGATTACCAGAGGGGAAGAGGTAGGGTTGGGGAAGGGCAAAATGGGTAAAGGGGATCACCTATAGGATGACACATGGAAGCTAAACTTTTGGTGGTGAGCACACTGCAGTGTATACAAAAGTAGAAATGTTGCACACATGAAACTTATATAATGTTAGAAACCAATATCACCTCAATGAAAAATAAAAAACAACAGCAGAACAAAAATCTATGAAATTAATTCAAATTTCACCTTTTTAAAAAAACTAATATTCTTTTACTGTTTTAGGATACAACCCAGGATTCCTCATTGCATTTAGTCCTTACATCTCAGTCTCCTCCAATCTCTGACGGTTCTTTAGTATTCTGTTGTCTTTCTTTGATGCCTCTGAAGTGTACTGGTCATGTATTTTGTGGAACGTCTCTCCATTCAGGTTTGTCTGATGTTTTCTTGTGGTTAGATTGAGGTTATGCATTTTTAGCAAGAATCCACACAAATGATGCTATGCTCCTCTCACTGTATCTGGGGATACAGGATATTAATGTGTCTCATTACTGATGATGTTAAGGTGGTTTGTGCTGTGTTTTTCCATTGAAATTTACTATTTCCTCCTTTTTTATTAATAAATATCTTGGAGAAGATAGTTTGAGGCTATGTGTATATCCTGTTTCCCTTCATACTTTTGCTCTCGGCTTTTAGCATCCATCGGTGGATCTTGCCCGCCACTATTATTACTGTGTTGTACGTTGTTTGTATTTTCCCTCATTCCTTTTACATTTATTAATTGGAATTCTCCTGCAAGGAAGAGCTGTCTCTTCTCCCTCATTTATTTATTAATTTTTTTGTTTTGCCCACACCACTTGGCTTGTGGGGTCTTAGTTCTCCAACCAGGGATCACACCAGCACCCTCAACTGTGAAAGTGCAGAGTCCTAACCTCTGGACCACCAGGGAAGTCCCATTTATTCATTAATTCAGTTATTACTATTAGCATGGACTCCTGGACAGTTATTTTATTCTATAGGATATAATTCAATACTGTCATTATTTATTTTGTTCTTCAAATTGTTCTAACTTTGGCCATTAAGAGCTCTTTCAGGGGACGTCCCCGGTGGTCCCAGTGGTTGAATCCATGCTTCCATTGCAGGGGGTGCAAGTATAATCCTTTGTCATGAACTAAGATCTCATAAGCTGCATGGCCTAGCCAAAAAAAATAAGTAACAGAGGGTGGGGGGATAAAAGGTGGATTCCAGTGCCCTTTCAACATTCTTCCATCCTTTTGCAAGCACTTCCTTACTTTCTTAATGTCGAACTTTTGAGATTTTTTAAAAATTCACTTTTGTCTGTGCTGGGTCTTCATTGATGCACGTGGGCTTTCTCTAGTTACAGCGAGTGGGGACTACTCTTCCTTGTAGTGTGCCAGCTTCTCATTGCAGTGGCTCTTCTCTTGTTGAGGATCACAGGCTCTAGGGCACTTGGGCTTTAGTAGTTGCGGCACATGGGCTCAGTAGTTGTGCTGCATGGGCTTAGCTGCTCTGAGGCATGTGGAGTCTTCCCAGATCAAAGATCGAACCGATGTCCCCTGCACTGGCAGGCAGATTCTTAACCACTGGGCCAGCAGGGGAATCAGATATATATTTTTTTAATTGAAGGGACCATTTGCTTCATTTGCTTCAACACCATTTGCCAAAGGTGTTGGCAGAATGAAAGGAATTAACAGGGGACATTGAGGCACCCAGCAACTAGCAACAACAGGAAGCCATTAACACCCATTGGTCAGAAGGGGTAGGTGGAGGCAATGATGCTCTGGCAAGAGCTGAAGCCATGAAAAGGGGCCACTTGACAGAAGCCATGGCCACAAATGGTTCTGGCACTGCTAGAACCACAGTGGGGCATAAAACAAAGAAGAATGGAGACTCCAATTTCTTTTTCTTTCCACCTCAGTCTCCTGCCTGTTCTTCTGATGGGCTGGACCACCGAGAAGCCAGAGAGGCAAGGGAGCTTGGTTGCTGAAGTCTGTTAAAGGTCAGCTTCCAAGCACATAGAATGGATTTGGGGGCAAGTGGAGAATAGCCATCACGAAATATCACTCCTTCCAAGAGTCCTTTCCTGACTGCCAAGCCTGGTCAGATGCCTACAGCCTCCTTGTCCGAGCACTATCATGGCATATTGCTTGTTTCCCCCCATTGGTCTCTCTCCCTAGACAGTCAGAGAAGTGGAGCTGCCCTGTGACCCCTCTCAGGGATGGCCCTTGGTAAGCTCTCAGTATATGTTGTGGGAAAAGATGAGATCAGGGCGATGCAGGCCAGAGCTGGAATAGTCACAGGGACCACCACTCCCCCGGGATTCTACTCCTGAATCTGGTCACCCTTTAACCCTTCGGAGGCTGAACACATACATCATGTAGTCTTCATGTCTCCATGTCTTTTACATGCTATTTGCTGTCCTTGGAATGCTGATTCTGACATCTGGTAGTGATATTAGATGGGCCAGATGATGATTGTTGTTGAAGTTGGGTGGTAGGAATATAGGAGCTCATTGCACCAGTCTCTCAGTTTTTGCATGCCTGAGAATTCCCATAAAAATAGATTCTAAAAGCAGCATTTATGAGGCACACACTGCGTGCCAGAGCTTTTGCTTACAGATGATGGGGACACAGTGGTGAACCAGCTAAGTGTGTGTGTGTGTGTGTGTGTGTGTGCTCAGTCACTCAGTTGTGTCCAACTCTTTGCCACCATAGCCCACCAGGCTCCTCTGTCCGTGGGAGTCTCCAGGCAAGAATACTGCAGTGGGTTGCTGTTTCCTCCTCCAGGGGATCTTCCCGACCTAGGGATCAAACACTCATCTCCTGTGGGTACTGCATTGGCTGCTGCTGCTGCTGCTAAGTTGTTTCAGTTGTATCCGACTCTGTGCGACCCCATAGATGGCAGCCCACCAGGTTCCCCACTGCAATTCTTTACCACTAGCGCCACCTGGGAAGCCCCAGTTAATGGAAGAAAGGAGGCTATACAGCCACTCCTCCTACTGGAAAACTCCTCTCTGCTCCATGTCCTTCACTGGCCATGCTCAGGTGGCCTCCCCCCCACCCCCTACCTGTCTCCTCCATAACTCTGACCCAGCACAGAAATGAACAGGATTTTCCTGGCTGAACTGTTGCCTGACCTTGCCCCCACCATTCATATGTTGAAACCCTAAACCCTCCATATGGTGACATATGGAAATGGGGCCTTGTTGAACAAGCTTCACTGGTGTCCACTGGTGTCAGCAGTAGGGATAGAGGCTAGACAAGTAAATCCACGCTGCTGGCACAAATACTGAGCTCCAGAATGGTGCTGGGGTGGGAGGTGACTGTTTTCTATGTGAAATCGATGTAAGGGGCTCATTTAAAGCTTTGCATGTTGAATTATTTTGGTGAAGAGAACTCTGCAGGATTGTCCTTTGGTAATCAACAACACGTATCTACCCAAACTGAATATATACATTCCCTGACCTAGCAATTCAGCTCCTAGGTATAGACCCAACAGAAAGGCAAATGGTTGTCTACCCAAAGATAAAAATGTTCACAGCAGCACTCTGGAACAGCCCCCAACTAGAAACTACCCAAATACCTGCCACCGACATGGAACAGAGAAAGGGTTGGTATCTTCACACAACTGAATACTTCATAGTAACAAGAATGAACAAGCTATTGGTATCACATGGATGAGTCTCATCATATGGAGGGAAAAGGCAAACAAACATACTGTTTGTTCATACTGTATGATCTGTTTATATGAAGCTCAAAGGGAGACAAACGAATCCCTGATATTAGAAGTCAGGATAGTAGCTATACTTCACTAAAAAGTTTTAAAAATCCATGAAACAAATGGTTTACAAAGTGCCTTTGCACTTCTGTTGTCTTATTTTTCTGTTCTTTCTCAGTCCAACGATACTTCTTTTCAGATACATGAATTATATGTAGCAAAGTGCAGATATCCTAAGTGACCAGCTCAATGAATTCTGCCACATGTCTACACCTGGATAGATGAAATTATAGAACATTGCAGCAGTACTGAGAGTTCCCCTACATTATCTTCTTTTATCTTCATTGACAACCTCAGGCTAGCAAAGGAACATCAGCCTGAGACACGGAGACCTGCCAAAGTGCCACTGCCTCCCTGGAGGCAGGACAGTACTGCCCTCAGGGCAGAGGGATGGCTGAGAGGCCCTCTATCTTGAGCTTGCATCATTAGCCAATGAATTAAATTCCTGAAACAGGAGGCTCTGTCTCCCTTTCATATAACCAGGCAGGGAGTTGGGGTGGCAGGATGGGAGGCACTGTTTAGTTATTTTTTAACCTTGGTCATTTTCCAGAGCCATCTCCCAACCATCAACATTCTGGACGATGCCCTAGAGTCTGAGGGTTATCATCGCCAGGTGGGGGGACACTAGTGCCAGGCTAGAAACTGCCCCCTGGGGACAGAGGGGCCCCCAACCCACCGAACTAGGTGGGCAGGGCGCCTGGTAAGGAACAAGGCAGTTCCAATCCACTGATGCTGCTATGGAGTGAGGCCTGGAACGTGCCTCCAGCCAAAGCTTCTGGAAGGTCAGTGTGGATGCATTCAGAGTCCAATTCTCACTGTCCCCCAAGCCTGGTCTGGGGCTGGATGAAGTTGGAGGGCTGACCCTAAGCAAGCTCGAGGGAATAGAAGGTGCACCTTGGGGACTTCCCTGGTGGTCCAGTGGTTGGGAATTCACCTTACAGTGCAGGGGTCGTGGGTTTGATCCCTGGTCAGGGAACTCAGATCCCACATGCTTCAGTGAGTGCCGCAACTAGAGAGAGTATGTGCACCTCAATGAAAGATCCCGCATGACGAAACAAAGACTCCATGTGCTGCAGGCAACTAAGACCCGACAGAGCCAAATAAATCAGTAATTTCTTTTTTAAAAAAAAGAAGAAAAAAAAAGAAGAAGAAGAAGAAAAATAAAAGAAGGTGTACCATGAGCTCCCCCATGGATTTCTCCCTCCAGTTCAAAGCCCTTTGTTGAACAGCCTCTATCCCTAGGACACGGCGCTGGGCACACAGCCCGAGAACCTGGGTGGCCTCATTTCCTCAAAACTCTGGAAAGTTTCTTGGCCCTCTTAGGAGAAGTCCTCTTGACTCTTCCAGTCACGAACAGAGCTCCCCTACCCCCTCCTGGGACTGGAACCCCGTTCTGGAATGGCCAGAAGACTGCCGAGCAGGCAGGGAGCAAAGGCCTCACCTGCTTCTCCCTCAGGGCAGAGTCCGATTAGCTCCTCTCTGACTGGCTTCTGCAGCTCGGCTCTCACTGGCTTCTGCAAGTGGGAGGTTGAGGAGCTGGTGACTCATCCGATTTCTGGGAAGGAAAGGATCAGAGTTCCGATGGGCTTATTTATTTATTTATGACTGAGATCTGGATCACAAGGCGACATGAGAACCATACAAAGGCTTGATAAAATTTAGCAGAGACTTGGGCAGCAGCCCGTGTGGAATCCATTCGTTTTTCTATTTAAAAAGGTGGGAGAGGGGAAAGCCTTCGTTCCAAAACTGCAAATAAACTTACACCATCTGCTCCTCTCCCAGCCAAGGAATACAATTCCAGGAAGCAGGAGAAGGGAGGCCTGTCGGGGCTGATCAGTGACGGCTGTCAGCCGTGAACAGTTGTTTATCCTCAATGACTATTTCCACATAGACCTCTTGCAGGGGTCTGCTGTTCTTGACATGGCAGAGAGGAAACAAAACCTCTGATGCCGTGTACAGCAGTCGTCCACCCCCCGCCCCCTTCCTCCACCATTTGACTGACATGCGGTGGCCTTGGCGGAGTCCTCCCTGGGACTTGGTAACAAACCCAGAGACAAAGAAAAGCCGGGTCTCGGCTGACTCTGACCCACCCCACAGGGAGCCTGCGCCCAGCAAGGCAAGGAAACACCCTTCAGTTGTTCCAGGGACTAAGGTTTCACTTGGTTCAAAGAAACGTTCTTTGTGTTCTCAGGAACTATGCTTTTGAATAACAGCTGTCAGAGTCCTACACAAATAGCTTCATGTGGATTTGCCACAGGATCCGGGGTGGTGGGCTTTGCTGTGAATTCTAACCCTATGATTTCAGCACATTTTCTCTCCATGTAAAAGCGTGTGTGGAGGGGAGAGGGGAGTAGAATCATTTCTGGATAGGAAGTCATACAGGCAAAAAAAAAAAAAAAAAAACACTTCAGAAACAAACAAACAAAAAAGAGGACGCTTTGCTTTGAGTACAAAGGAGCCGCACCTCGGCCTGAAAGGTCCTTCAAGAGAGATGCGGAACTGGACAGCTAAAACCACTTGCTGCCCAAGCCTCAGTGAGATTGAGGTGAAACGGAAACTTCCTGTTTATTTTAGTCCTTTAAAGCTGTGGGGTCAGGGATTTAAACCAGGGCTGTAGCACTCCGAAGGAATCACAACTGCTAGATCAGTCTGGAAAATTGCGGCACCCCCTGGCCCACGGACCATGCCCTCTGGTTCCCACCCGAGGACTAGACAGAGGTAATAGCATAATCAAGCAAAGGAGTGAGCCAGAACTACCACCAGATGCTTTCAATTAGCCAATTTTAACCTTACAGCATCCTTCTTGGGGTGGGGGTGGTGAGCAGGGGTGAGGATGGAGAGCAAATGCCATCCTCACTTTTTTTTTTTTTTACACAACAGAGGCCTGCCCGGGAGGTCATTTATGACCCAGTCATACACAAACAGCAACACAAAGGCTGAGTCAGGACCTGGCTGGGTCTCAGGCCTTACCCCCAGAGCAGCTACTTCCTTCTAGATATCTCTAAGCCCTCAGTTTCTTGGGCCTTTAGTTTTAGCACCTGGGCTGCCATGCTTTTGCTCCTAGTTACGCTGTTTCCACCACTTGGAAGTGAAACTGCGCACAGCAGATGGGACTCCAGCCCTATTGTGCCTCAGATGGGACTTGAACCTACAATCTTTGGCTTAGGAAAGGGATTTGAACCCCAAATCTCCCAGTTGAAACTGCATACCTCATCTCAGGACTTAATGAAGCTCAGGTTCCTTGAGTCTTGGCCCAGAAGGAATTCGGTAAGAGGCAAACTGATAGATAAGTAGATTTACTGAGAGATACACACTCCACAGATAGCCCGTGGGCCATCTCAGAAAGGGAGAGGTGGTGTGTGCTTGTCTGTGTGTGTGAGTGGTTAGTTTTTATGGGTTGGGTAATTTCATAAGCTAACAATGGGAGGATTGTTCTAACTATTTTGGGGAAGGGGCAGGGATTTCCAGGATTTGGCCACTGCCCACTTTTTGGCCTTTTGTGGTCCGCTTTGTAACTGTCATGGTGCCTGTGGTTATGTCATTTAGCATATGCTAATATATTACGAGTGTGTAATAAGGCTCAAGGTCCACAAGAAGTCAAATCTTCTGCTCTCTTGGATCTAACCAGTTTTTGTGTATCCTCAATGGCTATGTCATTCTTTTAGAGGTTGTGCCCAGCTCCATTCTCTCCTGTCTCAGAAGGTCATTCAACCCAGGGCCACCCAACACCTCAAAGTAGTCCCAGGTAATTCTCAGGATGGTAGACAAGCAGGACTTCCAGAATTTAGCACAGGAATGCTCAAACTTTGTCATACCCATGGAACGTGTTAAAAATACATATGGCGAGGATGTGGAGAAACTAGAACCCTCATTTAATGTTGGTGCAGCTGCTGTGGAAAACACTTCAGCGGTTCCTCAAAAAGTTAAACATAAGAGTTATCCCATATGTTTCAAAAGAACAGCATGTATACTATCTATGGTGAAACAGATCACCAGCCCAGGTGGGATGCATGAGACAAGTGCTCGGGCCTGGTGCACTGGGAAGACCCAGAGGAGTCGGGTGAAGAGGGAGGTGGGAGGGGGGATCGGGATGGGGAATAAGTGTAAATCTATGGCTGATTCATATCAATGTATGACAAAACCCACTGAAATGTTGTGAAGTAATTAGCCTCCAACTAATAAAAAAATTTAAAAAAATAAAAAAAAAAAAAAAAAAAAAAAAGAGTTATCCCATGACCCAGCAATTCTAGTGTCTACCCAAGAGAAGTGGGAACTTATGTCCACACAAAAACTTGCACACAAATGTTCACAGCAGCATTATTCATAATAGTCAAAAAGTGGAAACAGGCCAAATATCCAGCAAAGGATGCATGGAAACAAAATGTGGTCTATCCCTACAGTGGAATATCATTCAGCAATAAAAAGGAATGAAGTACTAACACCTGCTACAACATAGATGAGCCTCAAAATCTTAATGCTAAGCAGTCAGTCACAAAGGACCACACATTGTATGATTTTGTTTAAAGGAAATTTCCAGAATAAACAAATCCATAGAGACAGTAAGTGGATTAGTGGTTGCTAGGGGCTGGAGGAAGAGGGGAATGGGGAGTGACTGCTAATGGGTATGGAATTTCCTTTGGGGGTGATGAAAATGTTCTAAAATTAGCCAGTGGTGATGCTTGCAAAACTCTGTGAATATATTAAAAACCATAACTTGTACACTTTAAAAGGGTGAATTTTGGAGAAGGAAATGGCAACCCACTCCAGTATTCTTGCCGGGAAAAGTCCATGGACAGAGGAGCCTGGCGGGCTGCAGTCCGTGGAATTACACGACTGAGCATATGTGTGCACGAGGGTGGAGGGAGATGGGTTGGTAGCAATAAAGTGGTAGAACTAAAAAAATAAATAAATAAATAAAAGGGTGAATTTTCTCCTCACAAGGAATATTCACTAAACTTATTGTGGTAATCATTTTCATGACTTACGTAAGCCAAATCATTATGCTGTAGACCTTAAACTTATACAACACTGTATGTCAATCAGATCTCAATAAAACTAGAAGAGAAAGAAGGGTGAATTTTATGGTATGTAAGGTATAACTCACTTAAGCTGTTACCAAAAGAAAATATAGACACCGGGCCTACCCTCAGAGATTCTGGTTAAGCAAGTCTAAGATGGGATCTGTATAGCTGCCTTTTTACTAAAGTACCCTAAATGAGAGAGTGAGTTACAAGGAAATGTATGACTTTGAAACTGTACAACTCAGATTGGGAGTTGAACCCAATCTTTTTTTATTTTTTTGGAGTCACACCATGGTATGCAACCCATGCCCCCTGCAGTGAAAGTGGAGTCTTGACCACCAGGGAAGTCCCCCTTTTTTTTTCTTTTCGGGCTGTGTGGCTTGTGGGGATCTTAATTCCCTGACCAGGGATTGAACCCAGGCCCTTGGCAGTGAGAGTGAGGAGGCCTAACCACTAGACAACCAGGGAATCCCCCCACATATCTTTTATTTTATTTTTAAAATGATAACTTTAAAAAGATATAATTTTATTTATTTATAACTGTGCTGGGTCTTCATTGCTGTATGTGCTTTTCTCTAGTTGCAGAGAACGGGGGGCTACTCTCTAGTTGTGGTGCACAGGCTTTAGTTCCTCCTCAGAATGTGGGATCTTCCTGGACCAGGGTTTGAACCTGTGTCTCCTGCATTGGCAGGCAAATTCTTTACCACTAAGCCACTAGGGAAATGCCCCCCACCCCCTGTCTTTTAATTGAGATCACACACCTAATCTCAGGACTTATTGAAGTTCAGGTTCTTTTTGTTGTTGTTGCAGGTAGAAATAGTTTATTTCTCTTCATTGCTAAGTAGTATCCCGTTGTGTGGATATTTAACAAATTGAAGATATTTCCCCTTTTTTAAAGAGTTTCCTGTGCTATACAAATTTTCATTAGTTACCTATTTTATACGTAGTAGTGTTTATATGTTAATGTCAATCTCCCAGTTCATTCTACCCCCTTTCTCCCCTTAGTGTCCATACATTTATTCTGTATGTCTGTGTCTATTTCTGCATTGCAAATAGGTTCATCTGTACTATCTTTCTAGATTCCACATATATGTGTTAATACATGATGTTTTTCTCTTTCTGACTTACTTCACTCTGTATGACAGTCTCTAGGTCCATCCATGTCTCTGCAAATAGCACAGTTTTGTTCCTTTTTACGGCTGATAATTTTCCATTCTATATATGTACCACATCTTCTTTATCCATTCCTCTCTTGATGGACATTTAGGTTGCTTCCATGTAACCTAGCTATTGTAAATAGTGCAGAAACAAACACTGGGCTGTGGGACTTCCCAGGTGGTCCAGTGGCTAAGACTCTGTGTGCCCAGTTTAGGAGGCTTGGGGTTCGATTCCTGGTCAAGGAACTAGATCCCCCATGCCACAAGTAAAGATCCCATGTGCCACAGCTAAGACCTGGTGTAGCCAAATAAATAAATAAATATTTAAACAAGCAAAAAAACCCACTGGGCTCCACGTATCTTTTGGAATTATGTTTTTCAGATTCTTGATGTTGCAGAAAGAATTCAGTGAGAGACAAAGTGATAGGTAAGAAGTGGATTTATTTAGAGAGATACACATTTCATAGAATGCAGTCCCTCTCAAAAGGCAAGAACAGCCTTGGAGTAAACACATTATACAGATGGAGTGTGGGCCATCTCAGAAGGCGAGAGGCCCTGAAATACAGGGTGGTTAGTTTTTATGGACTGGATAATTTCCTAGGTTAATGAGTGGGAGGATTGTTTCAACTCTTTAGAGGAAGGGGCAGGGATTTCCAGGAGCCGGACCACTGCCCACTTTTGGCCTTTTATGATTGGCCTTGGAACTGTTACTGAAAGAGTGTGTGGGTCTGGCTACTCGCTGCTCAAAAGCTAATAAATAGGCCAGGTTGGTGGAAACGAAAGTCTGCTTTATTTCAGATGCCGGCAACAGGCTTGGTGGGCGGGGTTAGGACTGACGTCTGTTCAAAGGCCGACTCTCCGCCCCATCCCCCCTAACTGGCAACCAGTGAGGCAAGAGTTTTGTAGTCAAAAGGAGGGGCTACATGCAGAAACAGCACAGTCAGCTCTGACAGTCATCTCGAAATCGGTCATCTTGATTTAGGTATAGTTAATCTTCAGTTCCAGGGTCCACTTGTTCCCATTTCTCTGAGGCCAGTTCTCAGAATTGTGGCAGCTCATGTCCTGGGTACAGTCTGGTCATTATGTAGTTAACTTCTCCACCTGGTGTTTTAGTATCGCTAAGACAGCTCACAGGATGTGGCTCAAAATATTATCTATAGTCCTTGAGAAGGAACTAAAGGTACTTGACTGTGCTTAATGACTGCGTTGTTATTATTTGGTCTCCTTTGACTGTTTACCTTTGTTTCTGCATTTCTCATTTCTCTGACTAAACTTAATTCTTTGAAGTTTTCCACAGACAAAAGGCAGGCAGAAGACATGGGTGGGGGCGGTGGGGGTGGGGAGCAAAGACCATGGGGTCCTGCTCTGTTTCAGAACTGCCAAGGCGCTGGTGGGTGTGTCATTTAGCATATGCTAATGTATTATGCAAAGAGTTGGACACAACTGAGCGAGTGAACTGAACTGAACTGAATGTATTATGAGGGCTTCCCAGGTGGCGCTAGTGGTAAAGAACCCACAGGAGACATAAGAGATGCTGGTTCGACCCCTGGGTTGGGAAGATCTCCTGGAGGAGGGCAATGCACTCCACTATTCTTGCCTGGAGAATCCCCATGGACAGAGGAGCCTGGCGGGCTACAGTCCACGGGGTCCCAAAGAGTCGGACAAGACTGAAGCGATTGAGCACACACGAAATGTGTTACGATGAGAGTGTGCTGCTAAGTCGCTTCAGTTGTGTCCAACTCTGTGTGACCCCATAGATGGCAGCCCACCAGGCCCCTCCATCCCTGGGATTCTCCAGGCAAGAATAGTGGAGGGGTTGCCATTTCCTTCTCCAACGATGAGAGTATAATAAGGCTCAAGGTCCACTGGAAACCTACTTTTCTGCCTTCTTGGGCCTAAGCAGTTTTTGTGTATCCTCAATGGCTATGTCATTCTTCTAAAGGTTGTGCACTGTACCCTCCCCTCCTGTTTCAACATCACATGTGTCCTTGAGGAGTTCACAGTCACACTGGGGAAACGTAAGGGTCTCCTAGGGGACAATTCAGGATCAGACCGTGTGGTCTTAGAGAACAGCACAGTTGTGGAGAGAGAGGACAGTTGTGGGCCAGGGTGGCCTGTGGAGGGGGGAGGGTGAGGGAACTAAGCTGAGCCTTGGAGGAGAGACAGGATTATGCAGACAGAAGAACGTGTTCTTCTGGGAAATGGGGCCTGGGAATGTGCATAGCACGTGCTGGTTGGGGGTCTGTGCAGACTGACATGCGGGTGTGGGCTAAGGTTCTCCCTGAATACAGAATGCATTGCAGGTGAAGATGCGGAGCCAAAGATGATTATAATGACGTAAAGAAAGCAGGGTTTTAGGAGGTGTAGCCCGGATTTTGTGTAAAAGTGTACTTTAAGCAAGGACTGGCAGTAAAAGGCCAACTGAGAAGCTGGGGCAGGAATCAAGAAATGAAGTGGTGGGGATCTAGGCCTGAGGCTGGATGGGGGGCTGGAGAGGAAAGAGCAAAGTCAGAGTTTCAAGGGGAATTTAGCGTGAGATTGGCTAATGAAGGAAAACAATCAGAGGGAAGCCTATACAATTGTAGACACATGGCTATTTCCTGAGTGAGACCAGAACCTGGTTTAAATCCTAGCTCTGCCGCTATTGGCTATGTGACGTAGGCAATTCACATGACCTCTCTGCTTTAATCTTCCCAACATCACATTTCAAATAATAGTAACTATCTCATTGAACTCCCCTAATGGTCCAGTGGTTAAGAATCCACCTTCCAATGCAGGGGGCTCTGATTTGATCCCTGGTCAGGGAATGAAGATCCAGCATGCCGTGCAGCCAAAAAAAAAAAAAGGCTGGGTGGCCAAGTCAGGCTAATCCCTGTGGAAAGAATTGTGTTCCTTTTATCTATCCTTCTGATATTGACGCTTGCCTTACATTTTAGGGTAGGCAGACTGAGGTGTCCAGCCCTTGAGTGTACTTTTCTGAGGGACCCGGAACACTCTGGCTGGATCCCAGGCTGACAGGAAAGCAGGTCCCCATTCTGGAGGCCACCCAGGTCCTTACTGGTAGAGTCCCTGCTCAGGCCACACCTATCGGTGCCAGGACAGGTGAGTCAGGGCCAGGCGACAGCCCCAGGGAGTGCTCCCTGTCAGCAGGGAGCCTGGTCCTGGCTTGGGGCCAGAGGACATGGGAGCAACTCAGTTCCCATCCACTACCATGGCAACCTGGGCAGGGTGGCCCCATCCAGGTGCCAGCATGGCAGAGGCCGTGGGAGTGCCCAAGGGCAGGCGGGCAGGTCACTTCCGTGGCCAGGCCTGCCTGGTTCATCCCCGACCTGGCCCAGGAGGGCATGTTGGGCAATTCCCTGAGGACTGCAGTGGATGTGCATACAACCCCTGATTTCCACACAACTTGCCCCTTCTTGTTCTTCCTGTCTGGGGTTATTTCAGTTGTGGCATGGTTGTTACTTTCCATAGCAGTTGAACTGAAAAAGGAAACCAAAAAGAACATCTTTATTTGGACTGAGAGGGAAGTTTGGAGATGGCTTTCATTTTTCCTGCCGAGGCTCACCCCGAGGCATGTGGGCTAAGGGGCCCCCTGCATTGGAAGCATAGGGTCTTATACACTGGACCACCAGTGAAGTCCCTGTGGATGGCTTTTCAAAGCCCTGGTTGAGAAGGGAAGAGTGGGAATATAATTTCCTGAGGCTCTTGGGTACTTCAAGAAATTACAGAAATGACAGCCGTTTTTCATGCAATAATATTCATCCTCGTGACACAACATGGATATGGCATAGCCTCGTTTGCCAAGTGGTTTTGAGATTTTTCTGATTTCAAACGCCAGTGTTTTCTGCCAATTTTTAAGTGTGAAAGCTGTTCCCTCAAATGATTCAAGTAGACAACTCATTCTGGCACTCAAAGCCACTGTAGTTTGATCCTAGCACCTCAAAAATCAGTCTTCTCCCTTAGTACTCAGTAACATAAACTCCAAGCTTGTTCATTCATTCATTCATTCATTCATGCATTCTGTAAACAGTTTTAGAGCACAAAGTGTGTGCCAGTATACTGCTTGAAGCTGAGGATTCAGAGATGAAACACATAGTCTATGGGGGAAAGGAGGGAGAAAATAAAAAAAAACATACCCTGGAATGCCATGGTAGACCAGTGGTTCAGACTCAACACTTCCATTGCGGGGAGCATGGGCTCAATCCCCGGTCGGGTAACTAAAACACATGACCAAAGACAAACAAACAAATAGGACATTCCTGGTGGTCCAGTGGTAATGAATCCGCCTGCTAATGCAGGGGACATGGGTTCGATCCCTGGTCTGGGAAGATCCCATATGTTGCAGGGCAACTAAGCACCTTGATACTGAGCCTGTGCTCTGGAGCCTGGGAACTGCAACTACTGAAGCCCGCCGGCTCCAGAACAGGGGAAGCCACCACAATGAGAAGCCCATGCACCGCAACTGGAGAATAGCCCCCCCAGCCACAACTAGAGAAAGCCCACACAGTCAAAAGTAAAAATAAAATCACTTTAAAAAGAAGAAAATAAAAAAGACCAACAAGAAATATAGCCTTCCATTCTGTGTGAAAGTGTTATGCTAGATGCTGAGCTCACTGGCCACTGTGCTAAGCAAGTAACTGCTTTCTACCCCAGGGCCTGCCTCTCTTAGTGCCATTCATACCAAGTAGAAATCACCAGTTGAAGAGAGGGGAAGTTTCTCCTTTCATTGCTCCTACTATTTTCCCTTTCCTCCTTTGAAGGAGGAAGGCAAAACAAATAAATGAAACCATTTCATTCTCTTCAAGTACCCACAAGGGTAGAGTTCATTTTGTTCTTCCGTTTGTATTTTTTTCTAAACATATAATACACACAAGAGAACAAAGGTAACCTGGGAACAGCCTTCCTCTTTCCTCTGTCCTCTAGTCACATGGTCCACTCCCCAAAGTGTTCTTGGGACTGGTTTCTTGGGTATCTCCCCAAAATATCTTGTGCATTTACCAACAGATCCGATTGTATATCTTTTGGGGGCCCTATATAGATAGTAGCATTCTACGCGCCACCTAAACCTTGCATTTTTGCCTAAATATAATTCCTGATGTTGTTTCTACATCAGTATATCTGGAATGGTTGCATTTTGGGGGCCATACCATCATGTATTTGGCTAGTCTTCTATTGATAGATTTTTAGGTGGCAGACTTGCTGTTATAAACAATGCTACAATGTATGTTGTTGTTTTGGATCTTCTTGCACATGTGTGAGTACATCCGTAGGATGAATCCTTAAAGGTGGAGTTGCTGGGTCAAATGGATGAGCAACTTCAATTTTCATAGATATTGCCAGCTTGCCCTTCAGAGAGGTTATGCCTATTTACATGCCAATGAGAAATGAATCAGCCCATTTCTCCACACCCTTTTAAACACAGCATATTAGTTTTCTAATTACCACAAACTCAGTGGCTTAAAACCCCACCCATTTATTAGCTCACAGTTCTGTAGGTCAGAAGTCTGACACGGCATGGCTGAGTTCTCTGCTTAGGGTCTCATGAGGTTAAAATCAAGGTGTTGGCTAGGCTGAGTTCTTGTCTGGAGGCTCTGGTGAAACATCTGCTTCCAAGCTTGTTTCTGTTGTTGGCAGAATTCAGTTCCTTATGGTTGTAGGACTGAGGACTGCCTCTCCTTGTTGGCTGTCAGCTGGGGCCATTCTCAACTCCTAAAAACTGCCCACCTTCCTTGCCATGTGCCCCCCACCCCAATATTAAGTGAACAACAAATCAAATCTTCTTGTGCTTTGGATCTCTGCTTTCCCTGTCTCTGACCTCTAGACCTAGATTTAAAGGACTCATGTGATTAGGTTATACCTATCCAGATTACCCTGAAAAGTCACTTGTTTTGGGAACATAATCACATCTGCAAAATCTCTTCACAGCAACATCTAGATGAGTGTATGAGTGAAGAACTGGGAGAAGGTACTGGTATACCATGAGGTGGGAATCTTGGTGACCATCTTAGAATTCTGCCTGCCACACACTGAATTATCAAACTTTTTCATGTTTGTAAAATGTGAGAAATGAAAATGGAATTTATTGGATATTTCCCTTTCTTTGCCTAGGAATCTTTTCAATGTTTAAGATCCATTTGCATTTCTTTGTGGGTTTCCCCCCACCCCCTTTTGTGAATGACATCTGCTTATATCCTTTGCCCCTTTTACTACTGGGTTTCTGGTCTTTTTCTTTTTTCTTTTTAATTAACAGAGCTCTTTTATTTTTTGAGCCACACCACACTGGCATGTGGGATCTTAATTCCCTGATCAGGGATCAAACCTCTGTCCCCTGCAGGAGAAGCTAGGATTCTCAACCACTGGACTGCCAAAGTCCCTAGAAAAGCTCTTTATATGTTAAGGATCTTTCCTACCTTAATGACTTTGTCTTTTGTATTTTACCTAGAAACCCACCCTCCTCCTTGCTGCATCCAGAAGCACCATTCATTCTTTACAGACCAAGTCAAACCCACTTTGCCCAGAGGCCATGCCTGACTTTACCAGTGCTCACTTATCAACTCCTCTTCATTCATTTCTTACCCTGTTCTGTGCTTTATGTTTATTGGTTAGTCTTGGCTGCCCAGCTAGGATGTTGAGTGCTTTTTACTACAGGGATTCAAAGATTCAGGTATTAGACTAAGCATGTGATATGCACAAAACTAGTATCAGTAAACCGATAAATTGATGCCTTGAACTGGAAATCAAAATTGCAG
Source organism: Cervus elaphus (assembly GCF_910594005.1). Classification (NCBI taxonomy): domain Eukaryota; kingdom Metazoa; phylum Chordata; class Mammalia; order Artiodactyla; family Cervidae; genus Cervus; species Cervus elaphus. The sequence continues at coordinate 134,278,376 of NC_057848.1, read as the reverse complement.
GTTTTGTCTTCACGTTTCCTATGTTTATTACAAATACACATCACCACACACCCTTAACAGCCTAGTCTTTGTGACGTCCATCCATTTTTGTAATTATTTCAAGATACCTGAGCATGTTAAGGGCTTTCTTGGTGGCTCAGACAGTAAAGAATCTGCCTGTGATGTGGGAAACCTGGGTTTGATCCATGGGTTGGGAAGGTCCCCTGGAGGAGGGCATGACAACCCACTCGAGTATTCTTGCTGGAGAATCCTCATGGACAGAGGAGCCTGGCGGCTACAGTCCGTGGGGTCTCAAAGAGTCGGACACGACTGAGCGACTAAGCACGACACAGCACACAGCATGTTAATGAGTAATCTCTCATGTAGTTACTCGTGTTTTTGGTTAGTTTCTCTTTGACATGGTTTAATCAGTGAAATGTGTCTCCAAATCTGTACCATTTTTGCATGTTATTTGATTTGAAATTAATTTAAGATTTTATCAGAGAATATGTGTTCATTTCTTAGTCAAGTTGAACTGAAAGGCTCATAATAAATCAGGGCAATCACTCTGCCCCATCCTTTCCTATCGCCTTCACTTTTCTTCCAAAGCAGATATTTTCAGTCTTTTCTTTTTTCCTCCTGATGTATCTCTCCATATTTGTAATACACTTAAACCACTATTTTTTTTTTATTTTGGTTTTGGCCCCGCCAAGTCACATGTGGGATCTAACCTGTACCCTCTGCACTGGGAGCACAGAGTCTTAACCACTGGACCACCAGGGATGTCTTATTTTTAAAGTTTAGATGTTATCTGTTGCTTACTATCATGGTGATGAAGACTGGACCTTTTCAGATACCCTGATCCCATTTGTTCCCTTCCCTCTGCTCCCCCCAGTAGAGTTCTTTTTTAAATTTTTGTTTAAAACAAGTCACTGTTTACATTATTATGGCCATGCAAGCATTCACTGCTGAGCTAGACTGTTCTTCACAGCCACACTTCCTTTCTGACTCAATAACTCTGTAAATGTGGATATATCAGTAAGGATGCACTAAGCTGCAAGTAATAGAAAACCCATCTCACCAACAGAGGCTTAAACCACAAGGCTGTTTCTTACTTTCTTAACATGTATGAAGTAGGAGGGCCAATGGGTTGGTTCAGAGGCCTGGCAGTATCATCAGAACCCAGTCCCTTCCCTCCTTCCATTTTGCCATCCTGTGTCCTGATTTTCATATTCAGTTTTGCTTCTACAAGAAGAGAAAGAAAATTCTCCTCCCATACCTCTCTCTTTTGTTTTGATTGGAGAGGGGGTGATTCCTTTCTCAAAACTCCGAGTGGATTTTCCTTTATATCTCATTGGCCAAAACTAGGTCACATAAACTCCCAGTTGTAAGGGAAGCTGGAAAAGCAAGTATCTGCATTTTCACTCTCTATAGTGAAAAAAGAGGTGAAGAATGAGGAGCCAACCAATAACATCAGCCTCATGGGGTGGTTTCCCCCCACACACACAAGTTCAGAAGACTCAGCTTAAAATGACTTAAACAATAGTGAGGTTTGTCATCTCATAAAAGAAGTCCAGACCTCGGGAATTCCAGGATTGGTTAATTTAGTGACTAACTCAACAGCATCAGGAAAGTTCCAAGCCTTTTCCATTTTTCTGCTGTGTTAATTGTTGGCTTTGGTCCTCTGGCTTGTCTTTGCATGGTCACAGGGGGGCTGCAGCAGCTGCAAGGGGTCACAGAACATCAGCTGGATTGAAGAAAGAATGTCCTGTCTTCCCTTCCTTTCTTTTTTTAAAAAAAATTTTGTTCATTAATTTTTGGCTGTGCTGGGTCTTCGTTGCTGCATGGACTTTCCTCTAGTTGCGGTGTGTGGGCTTCTCATTGCAGTGGGTTCTCTTGTTGTGGAGGCTGTGTGGGCTTTAGAAGTTGCCACGTATGGGCTTAATACTTGCAGTTCCCGGGCTCTAGAGCAAAGGCTCAGTAGTTGTGGCACATGAACCTGTTGCTCCGTGGCATGTGGGATCTTCCCGGATCAGGGATCAAACCCATGTCTCCTGCATCGGCAGGCAGATTCTTTACTACCAGGGAAGTCCTTCTTGTCCTTTCTTACGTGTGAGAGTTTTCTTAGAAACTTCACAGCAGATTTCTTGGGTCTCATTGACCAGTATTTATTTGTAAACCAGTCACCATCAAAGGGGATAAATTAGCATGATTGGCTTTTACTAATCAGTATTCTCCCTCTGGCTTCCTGGTGGCTCAGATGGTAAAGAATCTACCTGCAATGCAAGAGACCTGGGTTTGATCCCTGGGTTGGGAAGATCCCCTGGAGTAGGAAATAGCAACCCACTCCAGTACTCTTGCCTGGAGAATCTCATGGACAGAGGAGCCTGGCGGGCTGCAGTCCATGGGGTCCCAGAGTTGGACACAACTGAACAACTAACACTTTTGCTTTATTCTCCCTCTGGGCTTCCCAGGTGGCACTAGTGGTAAAGAACCCACCTGCCAAGGCAGGAGACATAAGAGACTTGGGTTCAATCCCTGGGTCAGGAAGATCCACTGGAGGAGGGTATGGCAACCCACTCCAGTATTCTTCCCTAGAAAATGCCGTGGACAGAGGAGCCTGGTGGGCTACAGTCCACGGGGTTGCAAAGAGTTGGACATGACTGAGCAGCTTAACACCCACGCACAGTCTCCCTCTGGGGGACACAGAGGAGTCCCAATACTCCTGAAGTAGACGAAACTGACTTATACTTAAACGAAGTTAGAGTTCCATTAGCAAAGAAAGAGGGATGGCTACTGAGGAGGTAGGAAATAATTTCTGCCACAACATTTTTTCGTGGAGTTTATAGCTGCCTTGATTTTTCTTTTCTTGTTTTTTTCATTGTCTCTTTTGTGTTTTGTTTTTATTTTTTTTTCATTTATTTTTATTAGTTGGAGGCTAATTACTTTACAATATTGTAGTGGTTTTTGTCATACATTGACATGAATCAGCCATGGATTTACACGTATTCCCCATCCCGATCCCCCCTCCCACCTCCCTCTCCACCCGATTCCTCTGTGTCTTCCCAGGGCACCAGGCCCGAGCACTTGTCTCATGCATCCAGCCTGGGCTGGTGATCTGTTTCACCCTAGATAATATACATGTTTTGATGCTGTTCTCTTGAAACATCCTACCCTCGCCTTCTCCCACAGAGTCCAAAAGTCTGTTCTGTACATCTGTGTCTCTTTTTCTGTTTTGCATATAGGGTTATCGTTACCATCTTTCTAAATTCCATATATATGCATTAGTATACTGTATTGGTCTTTATCTTTCTGGCTTACTTCACTCTGTATAATGGGCTCCAGTTTCATCCATCTCATTAGAACTGATTCAAATGAATTCTTTTTAATGGCTGAGTAATATTCCATGGTGTATATGTACCATAGCTTCCTTATCCATTCGTCTGCTGATGGGCATCTAGGTTGCTTCCATGTCCTGGCTATTATAAACAGTGCTGCGATGAACATCGGGGTGCATGTGTCTCTTTCAGATCTGGTTTCCTCGGTGTGTATGCCCAGGAGTGGGATTGCTGGGTCATATGGCAGTTCTATTTCCAGTTTTTTAAGAAATCTCCACACTGTTCTCCATAGTGGCTGTACTAGTTTGCATTCCCACCAACAGTGTAAGAGGGTTCCCTTTTCTCCACACCCTCCCCAGCATTTATTGCTTGTAGACTTTTGGATAGCAGCCATCCTGACTGGCGTGTAATGGTACCTCATTGTGGTTTTGATTTGCATTTCTCTGATGATGAGTGATGTTGAGCATCTTTTCATGTGTTTCTTAGCCATCTGTATGTCTTCTTTGGAGAAATGTCTGTTTAGTTCTTTGGCCCATTTTTTGATTGGGTCATTTATTTTTCTGGAATTGAGCTGCAGGAGTTGCTTGTATATTTTTGAGATTAATCCTTTGTCTGTTGCTTCGTTTGCTATTATTTTCTCCCAATCTGAGGGCTGTCTTTTCACCTTGGTTATAGTTTCCTTTGCTGTGCAAAAGCTTTTAAGTTTAATTAAGTCCCCTTTGTTTATTTTTGCTTTTATTTCCAATATTCTGGGAGGTGGGTCATAGAGGATCCTGCTGTGATTTATGTCAGAGAGTGTTTTGCCTATGTTCTCCTCTAGGAGTGCCTATGTTCTCCTCTAGGAGTTGATTTTTCATTCACCAATTTTTTTTTTAATTTCATAAATGTTTATTGAGGCACTACCAAATTCAAGGCACTATTCTAGGTATGGGGTATTCTTCTTCAACAAGAAAAACTTAGTACTTGGCTTTATGGATTTTGCAACAAGGTCATACAGACTAGGAGCACTGATCAGTGGGCAGCTCTCTAAACTGTCCTTAATAATTGTCTCTTGCAATTTTCATGTGCATCTGCACCTACTTGTTTGAGGAACTCAGCCTGCTCAACAATTGTGTATCCTTTTAAAATTGCAAACATTTCTTGACCTGTCCCAGAATACTTAATTTGAATTCTTAGGAGAGGTTTTACCATTTCAGAGGTCAATTACTTTTCAGATCCCTCAAACTGGCTAATAAGCCAAACAATCTCACTTCTGTATAAGTGAAAGGATGGATATTTTTGTTTTCTTGTGATAAATATGTTTAGGAACATCCAACCATTCCATGTTAATGTTTAACTGCTGTTCTCACTGAGAAATAAAGAAGGATGAGGCCACATTATGATATAGAAGGAAGGAGGATTTTTAAAAGATTTCATGCTTTTTGCAGACAATCCTTTTCAAGGCTATTTCCCCCAAAATTGAGTTAGAATAAACAATAGATCTTCATAAGATTTGCCTCTACTGTCATTAGCAATTTCATTTCTAGGAGCTACAAAATTTCAGAAGTTTTTCTTCTAAATTCTGCTGTGACTTCGTAAGTTTTGGTTTTGCAAAGTCAATATTTATATTTTTATTTTGAACAGACACACCAGGGATTTCAGTAGCATGTCCTTTATGGCTCATGACAATACAAATATTTATGTAATCACTCAGTTAGCTACCACAATAAAATGTAAAGTTCAGGGTCTTTGGGACTTCCCTGGTCTTCCCCTGGTTGAGAGTCCCCCTTCCAATGCAGGGGTTGCAGAGAGCTAGGATCCCACCTGCCTCTGTGTCCAAAAAATAAAACAGAAGCAATATTGTAGCAAATTCAATAAAGACTTTAAAATAGCCCACATGAAAAAAAATCTTAAAAGCTCAGGGACTTTCACATTAACTATATTTTCATAAAACATTTTAGTAATGATAGGAACAACTTTTCATGTTTGAATTTAAAGTCTTTCTAAGAGATAAAGTTTCACTTAATACCATTGGTGAATTCTTAAGGTTTTGGAACAAGACTTTTCCACAATTGTTCCGCTTTTTGTTAGTGCTGATAAAAAACACTGGTTTTAAATGTGTGAAAATTGATGTTTAGTACAATTTGAAATCATGGCTATGTTAGGTAATGGGGTGAGCTATTTAAAAGACAACTGTTTATTTGACTATAAAAGTACTCTTCCATTTTAACAGAATAGTTTCAGGAAAATTTTCTTCACAGACACAATAGAAGTTGCAGAACTGGTAGGAAACTAATGGTTCTTTGGTTGTGTTAGTGGAGTCAGATTTCCCACTGTAAAAGAACATTTACACCACTTTTCCACTGAGTACAGACGGTACAAGTTCGACATGTTAAAAACTACATGTTCTTCTCATGCCTTTTGCACTCATTTTGATATTGAAATGGAAAATTGCATTTAAACGTCTCCTCAAAGGTTTCCTCAAACTCTTTAAACAGCCTGGAACTGTTGACAAAGTTAGCCCAACTGATTCCCGGGGGGCCCTGACATTTTGTTGGTGAGAAATTTTGCCCAAGGCTTCCCAGCCTCCCACTGGACTTTGTCCCTCACCACCCTAGCTCCTGATGCTGTGTGTTCCCTCTCAGGTCCAGTCCTCCTCTTACCCTTTGGTCTCCTTGAAGGATCTCAGTCACCTCAGGCCTGGAGCTCACAGGACACACCCAACTTGGCCTTGCCACTGGCTCTTTCTGTTCCAGCTGCTTCCTGCAGAGGCCCCCACCCTGGCCTGGCCCCAGAATGGACTTCCAGGCCACTCCTCACCAGGGCAGAGGCATGCACCATGTTATGAGGTGGCTGTGGCCCTTCAGGGTGTGGACTGTGACCTGCCCCCTTACCCATCCCCCAGCCCCACGCATGTGTCCCTGCCCAGGACAGGTTGGGACATCCGCTCCTGATCACTGAGTGTCCGTGGAGATCTGCCTGCTGGACTTCCTCATGGACCCACTTCATCCATGTCACAGCACGATCTGATACACCTCACAACCTGCCCTCAGTAGACCTCCCTTTACCCTATTTACCAAAGAGCCTTTCTACCTCTGCAGGCCACCCTCTACCTGATTGCCAATTGAGGCTGCAATTTTACGTAATGATAACCTTCCTTGAGTACTTTCTGTGTGCCCAGCTCTGCGCTGTTTCCCATGGATTAGCTCCTTAAGCCTAGTTACAACCCTGTGTCATCGATGTTCAGTTGCTCAGTTGTGTCTGACTCTTTGCGACCCCATGGACTGCAGCACACCAGGCCTCCCTGTCCCTCATGACCCTGTGAGGTGGGTACCATGTTCAGTCCATTTCACAGCTCGGAATTGAAGCTTCCAGAGTTTCTGTCACTGGTCAAGAGTTACCACAGCTTTCTAATTCACGCCCCATAGCTAGACTGAATGACTCATGTGGCCCCATGCCAATTCATCATCCAGGTAATCTGCCAATTCACCTCCCTATATCCAGAACATTCCATTCCTTGGTCATTAGAGCTTTCATCCCTATTGCCTCTGAGACCAACTCATAATGCCAGCTGCCAGTTAATATCTAGCAGGGCTTCTCCTTGCCCAGAAGGACACAGTGCCTGTCAGCTTTAAGAGAGGCCAGTGGGAAACCCTACAATGAGGGGGTGAGGGAAATATGACCAACAGACATTGGGCTCCAAGGAGACAATCAGAGAAAATAACCCAAGACTCTCTTCCCTCCAAGCCTCCACTCTCCTTGTTGAAAAGCTGAACTATACTTTCTCAGGCCATGCAGGCTCACAGGCTTCCTCAGCCCTAGAGAATTCCACTGTTGGTGACCCTGTCTGGTCACCCCACAGCATCTTCCACCACTCCCTGCCTCAATTGGCTCATCGAGGGCCTACCCCATTTTCTCCCTATATGTGTGTGCTAGGTTGCTTCAGTCATGTCTGACTCTCTGCAGATCCATGGACCATAGCCCACAAGGCTCCTTTGTCCATGGAATTCTCCAGGCAAGAATACTGGAGTGGGTGGCCATGCCCTCCTCCAGGGGATCTTCCTAACCCAGGGATCGAACTTGCATCTCTTAAGTCTCCTGCATTGGCAGGTGGGTTTTTTTTTTTTTTTGTTGTTGTTTTTTTACCACTAGTGTCACTTGAGAAGCCTTTCCTCCCTGTATGAGTTTCTTATTGCGGCTGTAACAAGTGATGACAAACTTACTGACTTAAAACAACACCCATTTATCATCTTACAGTTTGGAAGGTTAGAAGTCTGGACATCAGGGTGCTGGCTACATTCCTTCAGGAGGCTCTAGAGGAGAATGGATTTCCTTGCCTTTTTCAGCTATAGGCTGCCTACATTCTTTGGCTCATGGCCCCTCCTTCCATCTTCAAAGCCTTGAATGTAGCATCTTTCAATCTCTCTCTCTCCCATCTGAGCAACAAACACTTTCACTTTTCTGCTTCCATCATCTCTGCAGATGGTAATTGCAGCCATGAAATTAAAAGACGCTTGCTCATAGGAAGAAAAGTTATGACCAACCTGACAGCATATTAAAAAGCAGAGACATTACTTTGCCAACAAAGGTCCGTCTAGTCAAAGCTATGGTTTTTCCAGTAGTCATGTATGGATGTGAGAGTTGGACTATAAAGAAAGCTGAGTGCTGAAGAATTGATGCTTTTGAACTGTGGTGTTGGAGAAGACTCTTTGAGAGTCCCTTGGACAGCAAGGAGATCCAACCAGTCCATCCTAAAGGAAATAGTCCTGAATATTCACTGGAAGGACTAATGCTGAAGCTGAAACTCCAATACTTTGGCCAAAGACCCTGATGCTGGGAAAGATTGAAGGTGGGAGGAGAAGGGAACGACAGAGGATGAGATGGTTGGATGGCATCACCGACTCGATGGACATGAGTTTGAGTAAGCTCTGGGAGTTGATGATGGACAGGGAGGCCTGGCGTGCTGCAGTCCATGGGGTCACAAAGAGTCAGATACAACTGAGCGACTGAACTAAACTGAACATCACATATCACCACCTCCAGCTCTGACCCTCTTGCCTCTCTCCTAGAAGGACCCTTGTGATCACACTGGGTCCAGCTGGATAAACTATGCTGATTTCCTCATCACCAGATCCTGAACTTGATGATCATGTCTACAAAGTCCTTTTTGCCACATAAGGTGACATAGTCACAGGTTCTGGGGATTATGATACCTCCCACCAGAATAGCCTACCAACTACAGATAGGAAGCAGAACACAGGGGAGGAAGTAGTGGGTTGTGGCAGAGACCTTGCTAGGTCGTGTTAATATGTTCTGTGGAAAAAGGAGGTGGATCAGGAGCACCTGAGGAAACCTGTTTTGCTTCCCAGGAAAACACCAAAGTCTTTCCTTAGACAGATTTGAAGCAGCTTGATTCTTCCTTGCCCTACTCAGCTGCCTGGGAGGTGGGGGAGGGTGGATGGCAGAGAGAGGGGGCCGCCCATAAACTAGGTCATCTTAGCATCCCCCATAAGATGGATGGTTAGCAAGGAAAGCCACTGCTCCTGCACATATCCCTACTCCTGTCCTGCCCTCTGCCCATGCCCCTGTTCTACCTCTGCTTCTAACCTGGAAACTTGCCTGCTCACCTTACTTTCCCATCCTTGGCCCCAATGGCAAGCCCACCCTCTGGCTTCTCCTACTTCAGTAGAAATCTACCATCTTTGGTCCCTGGATGCCAACTGCTGTACCTCATGGAGGTGGACATGTCTCAGAGAACCGTTCCTTTGTTTACCCTGGCCCCTTGCCCACTGGCATTCTGACCAGAAATGCACCACACACACCATCTTCCCTCAACGGAATGTGGATCACTGTGAGTTCAACTTTGCGAATGATTGTGAGGTGGGTTTTTTTTTTTTTTCAGCTCTACTATCTCAAAAAATGTTTAATGGCTTGCTTCATGTATAATTCATCAAGATCCTGGAATTTAGGGGGAAATGATGATTTGCAATGACATGCAGACAGACTATTTAAAATCAGGATTGTCCAAGAATAGCCAGAACATATGATCAACATCTGGAAAACATCTGCATGAATGGTGTGGCTGCAACAGATACCAGAGATTGGAAATTTTAAGAACTGTACTGAGGGTTTCTGGGTCCTAAGAACAGCAAAATGAAGTCCTTGTAGATTATATAGCAAACTGTTTTTTTTTTTTTTTTTGGCAGTGGGGGGATGCACTCTGTGGTGTGCAATACTTCCTTGACCATGTATTGAACCCATGTCCCATGTAGTGGAAGTGTGGAGTTTCAACCACTGGACCACTGGTGAAGTCTGTTTGTTTGTTTTTGAAACTTTTTTTTTTATTAAAAAAATACCCTCTTTATTATCAAATAAAACACAGACACAAGCAAAACAAATGTAAGACTTAATGAATTATTTTAGGCCAAACATCCTTTTAACTACCACCCAGCTCAAGAAACAGAGCTTTGCCAGGCACTCTAGAAACCTTTTCATGTTTCTCATTCAAATCATAGCCTCTTCCCTTGCCCAGAAGTAACCATGATCCTGACTTTTCTGCTAGTCACACACACACACACATACACACACACCCAAAAAAAAAAACCCAAGAGTTTATCACCTACTTTTGCATCCCTACACAAGGTTAGCGTCCCTTTAAAAAAATTGTTTTTGGAGTGTAGTTGATTTACAATGTTGTATTATTTTCAGGTGTACAGCAAAGCGATTCGGTTGTACATATGTATACACATCTATTCTTTTTCAAATTCTTTTCCCAATCAGGTTGTTACGTAACACTGAGCAGAGTTCCCTGTGCTATACAGTAGGTCCTTGTTTGTTATCCATTTTAAATATAGACTGGAAGTTCTTTTATTTTTTTGGTCACAGTCTTTTACTGCCCCAGGCAGCAAGTTCAGTTCAGTTGCTCAGTCATGTTCGATTCTTTGCGACTCCCATGGACTGCAGCACGCCAGGCTTCCCTGTCCAACACCAACTCCTGGAGTTTGCTCAAACTCATGTCCATCAAGTCGGTGATGCCATCCAACCATTTCATCCTCTGTCATCCCCTTCTCCTCCTACCTTCAATCCTTCCCAGCATCAGGGTCTTTTCCACTGAGTCAGTTTTTCACAGCAGGTGGACAAAGCATTGGAGTTTCAGCCTCAGCATCAGTCCTCCCAATGAATATTCAGGACTGATTTCCTTTAGGATGGACTGGTTTGATCTCCTTGGCCCCAGGCAGCAAAGGGAGGTCCTAACCCAATATTGCCCTGGGACGTGGGCAAGAGGATCCAGCCCTGGGCTCCATGCTTAGGAGGGTGCCATATACCGTGAGATCTCGGAGAATACACATGGTAGAGATTGTCTTGGGATCCAGTGGTCAGAGTTCTGCCCTTTGCGGGACAGCCCCTGGTGTGATTCAAGGACTGTTCAGACCCCAGGGAAATAAATCTGTGCTGTAGCTCACACTGTATTTTTAAAACAAAAGGCAACTATTTATGGACACCATGAGGGTTTGTGGGCTGTGCCTCCTCTGCTCTTGGAGAGGCCACTGCTTCAGAGGGCTGGGAGGACTTGAGCTGCAGAAAGTTGAGGTGAAAGAAAAGGCAAATTGACTTGTCACACCCTTTCTTCTAGAGAGCATGAATGCAAGATTCACATATAACCAAGTATCATTTCCCACTGATGCTGCGTGTCCATATTCTTGCTTATCTTCATGGTTCCAGAGGTATCTCATGGTGACTAGGAACACCATGAGACATTACAAAATTTGCATTATTCTTAAATCTATAATACACATGATAGCTACACACACACACACACTCTTTTAATGTGAAGGAAGCACAATGTTAGCTCTACTACAGAGCCCAGGATGGGCATGGAACACTAATCATGCAAAAAGTTATGTATTTAATAAATGTATTTACCAAGACTTAAACTTTCAAATTAATAAAATTTCAGCATAATTTAAATCATTTTGACTTTAAATTTTGATGTATACATTTTAAGTAGACATGTGCTATGGGGCCTGTGGTCTTCTTACCTCGGGGCCAGACCTTGTCCTGGCCCCAGGCTACCAGGCAGTTCAGAGGAATATCCCAGCAGCCCTGCTAACTGCAAACTGCTTTCTTTAAAAGTTCAGCACCTGAGCCATTCTCCTTTGAGAATGCTACAGTTTCCTCCCTCTTCCCTTTTTGCTCTATCTCTAATATTTCAATTATGAACACAGATTACTTGATTAATTATGTTCCTGCCACTGCATGTGCTAAGTCACTTCAGTCATGTCCGACTCTTTGCAACCCCATGGACTGTGGCCCACCAGGCTCCTCTGTCCATGGGACTTTCCAGGCAAGAATACTGGAGTGGGTTGCCACTTCCTCCTCCAGGGGATCTTCCCAATCCAGGGATCCAACCCACGTCTCTTAAGTCTCCTGCATTGGCAGGTGGTTTCTTTACCACTATTGCCAAAACCTAAAACCATATGTTTTGTGGTAGCCTGGAGTAGTAAGATATCAGAGAATTTCTTCTCTTCATAACTTTTCTGCTGCTGCCAAATTCTCTACTTTTCTAAACTTTTCACGTTTTCCAAATGACTTTTATCATCTAAAAAAAGAATTATAAAGGGGAAAAAAAAGAGAAACTTCTGTTGTTGAGCAGGATGTAACTCTTCCTGATCAGGAATCTGATTCCAATACACTTTCAGAGAATCAGTTCAGTCATTCAGTGACTGTTGGCTGAGCGCCTACTTTGTGTCAGGCACCATTCTGGAAGCTGGAGAGAGAGCAGAACAGCTTTATTCTTTGGGACAGGGTGGGGGGTGGGTGGGTGGGTGGGTAGGGAAGCCACAGGATGAAGTCAAATGGATGATGGTTGAGAATGAGGAAAGGAAGGAACAGAAGGTAGATTTAACTCTGAATTGGTTTGGGATTAGTTTGTTTCGTCCTCCACCTAAGTCTCCCAACCTATGAAATAATTTCAATACTCTATACATAAGCTTATGCCACACACCCTATTTTATTTATTTTCTTTTCTTCCAGTTTTACTGAGGTATGATTGACACATAGCACTGCATAAGTTTAAGGTGTACAGCATGATGATTTGACTTAAATACTTCATGACATGATTACTATGATAAGTTTAGTGAACATCCATCATGTCATATAGATACAAAATAAAAGAAAAAAATTTTTTTTCCTTGTGATGAGAACTCTTTGGATTTACTCTCTGAACAACTCTCATATATAGCATACAGCTGTGTTAATTATATTAATCATATTGTATGTTACATCCCTAGTATTTACTTATAACTGGAAGTGTTACCTTTTGACTGCCTTCATCCAGTTCCCCCTCCCACCATTCCCCTGGGAACCACAAATCTGTTCAATTTTTTTTCCTATGAGTTTGTTTGGTTTTGAAATATAATTGACCTGCAACACTATGTTAGTTCCTGGTACACAACATAGTGATTCAAAGTTTCTACACATTAGAGAATGACCATCATGGTAAGTCTACTTACCATCTGTCACTATACAAAGATATTCCATAGCTGTTGACTGTATTCCCCGTGCTGTACATTTCATACTGGTGACTCACTGATTTATTTTTATTTATTTATATCTGGCTGTTCTGGGTCTTTGTGCTGCACAGGCTTTTCTCTAGTTGTGGCGAGCAGAGGCTCCTCTCCAGTTGTGATGCACAGGCTTCTCATTGCAGTGGCTTCTCTTGGTGCAGAGCATGGGCTCTAGGCTTCAGTAGGGTACGCAGGTTTCAGTAGTCACGGTTCTCGGGCTCTAGAGCACAGGTTCCATAATTGTGGCACATTGGCTTAGCTGCTCCACAGCATGTAGGATCTTCCTGGACCAGGGATCGAACCAATGTCTCCTGCATTGGCAGGCAGATTCTTTACCACTGAGCCACCAGGGAAGCCACTGCTGACTCATTTATTAACAAACCCTTTTAAAATGGGTGATTAGTCATTATTCCAATGAAATGGAATAATTTTTATATGTTAAATATATTCATTTACATGTTTCTTAATTCTCTGTGTGATAAGTCACTTTAGTCATGTCCATTTCTTTGGGACCCCATGGACTGTAGCCTGCCAGGCTCCTCTGGCCATGGGATTCTCCAGGCAAGAATAGTGGGGTGGGTTGCCGTGCCCTCCTCCAAGGGATCTTCCTGACCCAGGGATCGAACCCAGGTCTCTTATGTCTCCTGCATTGGCAGGCGGGTTCTTTACCACTGTGCCACCTGGGAAGCCCTATTAATTCTCTAGGTTAGAGTAGCTGCCCACTTGCTCCTTTGAAAGACAAGACAGAGACACTGACAGCCACCCAGGGGGATTCAGAGGAGAGCTGGGACCAGAATTGGGGGAGACAGAATTGAGTCACTGATGAACTAAGGTGCTCTGCTGAGTCATCTGGGACAATTCCTCTAACCTTTTGAGGTGACTTTGCTAAGCTGTCTTTAGTGTTCTGCCTTACCTTAAACCCCTCAGTTTCCCTCTGTCTCCTGACTTCCTGGGGTTAAATCTGCAGTCTGCAAACCTGAGGTCTGATTCTGCCACGAAACTCTAATTTCCGCCCCCTCAGCTAACTACTCTTCTCAACAACTCTGCTTCTCTCCTTGTGACATCACATAAGTCCTAGGAGTTGTCCTTCCCAGTCACAGAATCTCCGTGTCTGTGGGAATATAAATGCATGACTTTGTTTTGGCCCCAAATTTTATCTGACTGATAGACACAGATGATAGATGCGCTTGTATCCCAGACTTCTCCTTGGAGCTTCAACTGAAATCTCCAGTCACCTGTTAGCCATTTCACCACATCCAGGGGCTCTGCCGCCTCACATGTGTCAAACCAGCCTCCTCACTTTCCCATCCACGTTATTTTTTTTCTTCTGTGTTCTCTCTCTCTTTTAATATTTATTTATTTATTTCTATTTATCTGATTGTGTCACATCTTAGCTGTAGCACATGAGATCTTGGATCTTTGTTGCATCATGCAGGATCTAGGCATGTGGGATCTAGTTTCCTGACCAGGGATCAAACCCAGGCCCCCTGTGTTGTAAGCATGCAGTCTTAGCCACTGGACACCAGGAAAGTTCCTCCTCCTGTGTTCTCTTAACTTACGGCAACTCCATCTAACTAACCTAGTGAGCTCTAAAATGGAATCATTCATTTAATCATTATTTTGGCTGCAGCTTGTGGAATCTTTAGTTGCAGCCTGTGAACGCTTAGTTGGGGCATGTGGGATCTAGTTCCCTGACCAGGGACTGAACCTGGGCCCCTGTGTTGGGAGCACGGAGACCACCAGGGAAGTCCCTGCAGTCATTTTTGAGATTTTTGTGTGTGTATGTGTGACATATGAATGTGCCATGTGTGTGCTTAGACACTCAGTCATGTCCAACTCTTTGTGACCCTACGGACTGGCCTGTCAGGCTCCTCTGTCCATGGGATTCTCCAGGCAACAGTACTGGAGTGGGTTGCCATGCCCTCCTCCAGGGGATCTTCCCAAACCAGGGATCAAATCCAGGTCTCCAGCATTGCAGGCAGATTCTTCACCCATTGAGCCACCAGGGAATCCCAGGGAAGACATATGAATGCTTATGTTTAAAAATTCATGAAAAAAAGCCTCAATGAGAATGCATAATGATGAAAATCAGCCTCTTTAATGGAGTCATGGGGTAGAAGACTAGCAGCTGCCTCCCCAGGTGAGAAGTCGACTACAGATTTTTCTTTGGTTGAAGATTTCAGCTTCTTGCTCAAAGGAATAGGAGAGAGGGTTCTTTTTGTGTGTTTTTAAAAAAATTTATTGAAGTATAGTTGATTTACAATGTTATATTACTTTCTGGTGTATAGCAAGGTGATTCGGATATATATATTCTTTTTCAGATTATTTTCCATTATAGTTGATTGTAAGATATTGAATATAGTTTCCTGTGCTATACAGTAGGACCTTATTGTCTATTTTATATATAGCAGTGTGTATATTGCTAATCAAACTTCTAATTTGTCCCTCCCTTACCCTCCCTTTTCCCCTTTGGTAGCTGTAAGTTTGTTTTCTATGTCTGTGAGTCTGTTTCTGTTTTGTAAGTAAGTTCATTTGTAGCATTTTTTGGATTCCACATGTAAGTGAAATCATATGGTATTCATCTTTCTGTCTGACTTCCTTCGCTTCACATGATAATATCTAGGTCCATTCATGTTGCTGCAAATTGCATTAATTCATTCTTTTTATGGTTGAGTAATATTCCACTGTATATCTATATACCCTATCTTCTTTATCCATTCATCTCTTTATGGACATTTAGGTTGCTTCTATGTCTTGGCTATTGTAAATAATGCTGCTATGAACATTGGGATGCATGTATCTGTTTTGAATTAGAGTTTTCTCTAGATACATGCAGGGGTGGGATTGCTAGATCATATAGTAACTCTATTTTTTTAGAAACCTCTCAACTGTTTTCTGTAGTGGCTGTACCAATTGACACTCCCACCAACAGTGTAGGAGGGTTCCCCTTTGTCCACACTGGAACAACAGAGAAGGTTCTATAACTCCCCAGCCTGGGGGCGGGGCCCTGGTATGATGGGGCATGCCCAGATGAATCTGGGAACTTGCCAACTGCTGAAAAAGGCAGGCAGAGTGGGAACCCTCAAGTTAGCTGGAAAGGCAAAGTCCAGGTCTCAAGCCCCTTCCTGGCCCATTGCCAAGCCCCAGAGCCTTGATATTTGAAATTTGAATATTTTGTAAATTGACCTCAAATTGAAGAGAGAAGATTACTTCCATTGGAGGGGGAAAATGGCATCCGTGGGGTTAGGGACTATAGAAGAGGTCCCCACTCTATCCCTACCTGGGGGAGGGAAGGAAACAGGGAAGGCCTCTGTGAGGGGCTTTCTTGTCACCTGTCTTCAGGCTTTGGGTGGATGTGGCCAAACCCCCACTTGCTATTGCCTGGTTGACATTTAACTTTAATCAAACTTTCTACAAAAGCATGGTTGTTTCCTTATGTTTGTAGAATGGGAGAAAAACCTGTCAAACTTACCCTTGCCAAGGGTCCGAATGATTACTTCCTTCTTGAATTCATTTTAATTTGTGGTACTCCCACAGCCAGTACCATCCTTGGATCTAGGGTAGTGGGGCCCCGGCTCTGTGCCCCTCATTTCAGAGAGCCCCATGGCAAGTCATGAAAACACACTTATTAACAAGCACATAAGCACCTCTTGGCTTAGGATCAGCTAGTGGGCACTGGCATAGGCTGGCCTGTGACCTTGAATATCCACTCCCAAGACTGACTGGTGTTTAGGAAACCCGTGGCCTTCAAACAAAAGGAGCCCAGAGGGGAATTCCCTGGTGGTCCAGTGGTTAGGACTCTGTGCTTTCATTGCTGAGGGCCTGGGTTCAAGCCCTGGTCAGGGAACTAAGATCCCATAAGCCTCGAGGCCAAAAAATAAAAAGGTGACCAGAGCCATATGCTGTGGAGATTTGTGGGTTGGGCTGCTGAAGACTCCAGAGGTAGAGAGCGTTTCAGAACATGAGGAGGAAGGTTTGAAGGACTGAAGCACTTGGTAAGAGAAAGGACGTTGTCACTGAATATCACATGAGTATAACCCATTGCCCCAGTGATTGAGTGTCCATTTTCTTGCTTCTCTTAGAATCCCAATGCATGGCTCTGGACATACTCATGGAATGAAAGTGATTTTCACAATATAGCAGCTGAGGGACATCATCAGATATTGAACAATATTTTAAGATATAAGTAGTAATAAATAATTTTATTTTAAAATTATTTTTATATTTTAAAACATAATATAAAAATTTATATTACTCAATTTGTTGTATATGTAGGTCTCAACCTAATGTGTGAAATTTTTTATATTGTTTTATTGTCAAATATGTAGTAATTAACCTTTCAAAAACAAATTAAAATGTCATCTTAAATAATTCAGATAAAAATTTGGTATCTGTTGATTATATTTCCCATTTCTTTAAAAATGTTTTTATTATGGTAAAACACATATAAAATTTACCACCGTAACTAGCTTTAAGTGTAGAGTTCAATAGTATTAAATATATTTATATTGTTTTGCAATCATCATCGATATCCCTCTCCAGAATTCTTTTCATCTTGCAAAACTGAAACTTGGTACCCATTAAACGCTAACTCCCCATTTCCTCCACCCCATCCCTTGGCAACCACTGCCATTGAATTTTAATACACAATTTTGAATATTTTATGAGAAAAATATTTTTGAAACATATAAAAATGTTTAAATATTTTGATTTTTGCTATGTGAAAGTGAAAGTGAAGTCACTCAGTCATGTCCGCCGCTTTGCAACCCCGTGGACTGTAACCTACCAGGCTCCTCCATCCATGGAATTTTCCAGGCAAGAGTACTGGAGTGGGTTGCCATTTCCTTCTCCAGGGTATCTTCCCAATTCAGGGACCGAACCCAGGTCTCCCACATTGTGGTCAGACACTTTACTGTCTGAGCCACCAGGAAAGCCCAATTTAAAAATTTGATGTAAATATATGAAAAATGTATATAATTTTAATGCAATTACATCTTGTGAGATAATAGAAAATACATATATTGGTCTCGGTGTCTGGTTTCTGGCACAAAGTTCCCCAAACGCTTGTCATTTCCTAAGTGATAAGAGCACTAGGAGCATCTTTGTTTCCATTATTTGATCTTTGGCCCCAGTTCCTGACATAGAGCTCTTAAATCTCTTGGAATTTCCTGGATGATACCAGGGTCCTTTGCTCTAATGAGATGTCTCTTGGTGGGGTCCAGAATGGGGACTGGATCACCAGAAAGACCAAAGCATGATTAAAAGCATGGAATTTTCAGTCCCATCCCCCATTCTCCAAAGCAGGGAGAGAGGTTGGAAATGGACCTAGTAATCAACCATGCCTATGTGAGGAAGCCTCCACAAAAATCCCCAAAATACTGGGTTTGGGAGAGTTCTGGGTTGGTGAACATATGGAGATTTGGGGAGAGTGACGCACCCAGACAGGGCTGGAAGCTCCAACCCCCTTCCCACATACTTTGCCCTACACCTCTCTTCCATCTGCCTGTTCATCTGTATCTTTTATCATATCCTTTTATAATAAATTGGTAAGCAGTACATAAACCGTTTCTCTGAGTTATATGAGTCACTCTAGCAAATGAATCAAATTTGAGGAAGGAGTCATGGGAACCTCTAATTTATAGCCAGATGGTCAGAAGTACCGGCAATAACCTGGGCTTGCAATTGGCATCTGAAGTTGAGGGTGGGGCAGTCTTGTGGGACTGAGCCCTTAACTTGTGGGATCTGTAGATGGTGTCAGAATTGAGTTGAATTGTAGGACACCCGCCCAACTGGTGTCACAGAGAATTGCTTGGTAGGGAAACCCTTGGAAGGAGAAATTCAGGTGTCAGAAGTGTTGTGAGTGAGGTAATAGTGTAGGCATCAAAGACACACATAGGAGGGAGACTAAATCTTTTCTAAAACACATCTTCATTAAAATCCTTTAGATAATTACTATCCACAGAATACTAGTTTTGTGAAATTTTTAATTATAGTAGCATAATTTGTGACTTTGTAAACTAAGGCAAAAAAATGAAACTTAAGCTGTATATATTTATGTTAATATATGAATTATGAACACCTTTATTTTATTACTCCCCTAAACTCACAAATGGACATCACCTAAACTCTACTCATGGACGTCACCAGATGGTCAATACCGAAATCAGATTGATTATATTCTTTGCAGCCGAAGACAGAGACGCTCTATACAGTCAGCAAAAACAAGACCGGGAGCTGACTATGACTCAGATCATGAATTCCTTATTGCCCAATTCGGACTTAAATTGAAGAAAGTAGGGAAAACCACTAGACCATTCAGGTATGACCTAAATCAAATCCCTTATGATTATACAGTGGAAGTGAGAAATAGATTCAAGGGATTAGATCTGATAGACAGAGTGCCTGATGAACTATGGATGGTGTTTCATAACATTGTACA
This sequence comes from Cervus elaphus, assembly GCF_910594005.1. NCBI lineage: Eukaryota > Metazoa > Chordata > Mammalia > Artiodactyla > Cervidae > Cervus > Cervus elaphus. Next base: position 134,259,075 of record NC_057848.1, on the reverse strand, counting down.
GGAGGCAATGTCATCACCAAGAAAAAGAAATGCAAAAAAGCAAAATGGCTGTCTGAGGAGGCCTTACAAATAAGTGTGAAACAAAGAGAAGCTAAAAGCAAAGGTGAAAAGGAAAGATATACCCATTTGAATGCAGAGTTCCAAAGAAGAGCAAGGAGAGATAAGAGCCTTCCTTAGTGATCAGTGCAAAGAAACAGAGGAAAACAATAGAATGGGAAAGACTAGAGATCTCTTCAAGAAAATCAGAGATACCAAGAGAACATTTCATGCAAAGATGGACGCAATAGAGGACAGAAATGATATGGACCTAACAGTAGCAGAAGATATTAAGAAGAGTGGCAAGAATGCACAGAAGAACTATACAAAAAAGATCTTCACGACCCAGATAATCACAATGGTATGATCACTCACCTAGAGTCAGACATCCTGGAATGTGAAGTCAAGTGCACCTTAGGAAGCATCACTATGAATAAAGCTAGTGGAGGTGATGGAATTCCAGTTGAGCTATTTCAAATCCTAAAAGATGATGCTATGCAAGTGCTACACTCAGTATGCCAGCAAATTTGGAAAACTCAGCAGTGGCCACAGGACTGGAAAAGGTCAGTTTTCGTTCCAATCCCAAAGAAAGCCAATGCCAAAGAATGTTCAAACTACCGCACAATTGCACTCATCTCGCACACTAGTAAAGTAATGCTCAAAATTCTCCAAGCCAGGATTCAACAATATGTGAACCATGAACTTCCAGATGTTCAAGCTGGATTTAGAAAAGGCAGAGGAACCAGAGATCAAATTGCCAACATCCGTTGGATCATCGATAAAGCAAGAGAGTTCCAGAAAAACATCTACTTCTGCTTTATTGACTACACCAAAGCCTTTGACCGTGTGGATCACAACAAACTGGAAAATTCTTAAAGAGATGGGAATACCAGACCGCCTGACCTGCCTCTTGAGAAATCTGTATGCAGGTCAGGAAGCAACAGTTAGAACTGGACATGGAACAATAGACTGGTTCCAGATTGGGAAAGGAATACATCAAGGCTGTATATTACTACCCTGCTTATTTAACTTATATGCAGAGTACATCATGAGAAATGCTGAGCTGGATGAAGCACAAACTGGAATCAAGATTGCTGGGGAAAATATCAATAACTTCAGATATGCAGATGACACCACCCTTATGGCAGAAAGTGAAAAAGAACTAAAGAGTCTCTTGATGAAAGTGAAAGAGGAGAGTGAAAAAGTTGGCTTAAAACTCAGCGTTCAGAAAACTAATATCATGGCATCTGGTCCCATCACTTCATGGCAAATAGATGGGGAAACAGTGGAAACAGTGACAGACTTTATTTTTTGGGGCTCCAAAATCACTGCAGACGGTGACTGCAGCCATGAAATTAAGAGACGCTTACTCCTTGGAAGAAAAGTTATGACCACCTAGACAGCATATTAAAAAGCAGAGACATTACTTTGCCAACAAAGGTCCATCTAGTCAAAGCTATAGTTTTTCAAATAGTCATGTATGGATGTGAGAGTTGGACTATAAAGAAAGCTGAGTGCTGAAGAATTGATGCTTTTGAACTGTGGTGTTAGAGAAGACTCTTGAGAGTCCCTTGGACAGAAAGGAGATCCAACCAGTCCATCCTAAAGGAAATCAGTCCTAAATATTCATTGGAAGGACTGATGCTGAATCTGAAACTCCAATACTTTGGCCACCTGATGTAAAGAACTGACTCATTTGAAAAGACCCTGATGCTGGGAAAGATTGAAGGTGGGAGGAGAAGACGATGAGATGGTTGGATGGCATCACCAACTCAATGGACATGAGTTTGATTAAGCTCTGGGAGTTGGTGATGGACAGGGAAGCCTGGCGTGCTGCAGTCCATGGGGTCGCAAAGAGTTGGATATGACTGAGCGACTGAACTGAACTGAACTGAAACTCAGAAAATACACAGACATACCTAAACATAACTAATTTCAGTAGTTTTTGATATTTTATTGACTTTCATTCATACAAAAAATATCATAGCTTTACATATATATTTATCAACTCTGTCATTGTGAGGGTGTTTTTGTCAAGAGAGGAGAATAGAACATATTTTATTGAACAGTTTGCTAGTTGGGTGTATAACTTAGTCTTTAGACATATAGTGTAGGGGCCTCCTTTTGTACTCTGGTCCTTGGCAGTATACTTGGCCAAATTTAGCAAATAAAAATACAAAAGGCAGTTAAATTTGAATTTCAAATAAACAATGAATAAAGTTTTTAGGATAAGCACATTCTATGAGGTATTTTTTAATTGAAGTATAGTTGATTTATAATATTTCAGGTGTATAGCAAAGTGATTCAGTTATGCATATACATATATATTCTTTTTCAGGTTCTTTTCCACTATATAGGTTATTATAAGATGTTGAATATAGTTCCCCATGTTATACAGTAGATCCTTGTTGGTTATCTACTAATATTTTATATTTAGCAATGTGTACACATTAATCCCAAACACCTAATTTATCCCTCCCTTCCTTTCCCCTTTGGTAACCATAAATTTATGTTTGTGGGTCTGTTTCTGTTTTGTATATAAATTCATTTGTATCATTTTCTTTAGATTTTGCACATAAGTGATATCATATATTTGTCTTTTCCTGTTGACTTATTTCACTTAGTATGATAATTTCTAAGTCCATCCATGTTGCTGCATGAAATATTTGAAATATGCTAAAAAACTATGCACTGTTAACCTGAAATTTAAATTTATTGGGCAGCCGGCCTCTACTTTATCTGACAATTCTACTTGATTTCCTCAAATATAAGGCAGACACTTGGCCACAACCCATTCTAATCTGTGATTTTTTACTATAACTCAACTTTGTGTAACCTGCTAGGGTTTAAAAAAAATCTAGATAGGATTCATTGTGTGTATTGGAAGTCTGTGCTTAAGAGATAAATGAATGGAGGAGAAAAAGAAGAATCTTACCTAATTTGGTGAGCCAACTATTGCTGAACTTGAAGCCAGAAAGTTACATCATTTTTATGTACATGTGAGAATTGCTCCTTTTGCTTTAAATTTAGGTATCATAGGCGTTTAGTTTGTGGGTTTCTGAAGTTTTCAGTCCTAGGAAAAAGGGAATACAAAGTAGCCATCCTCAATTTTCTTGAGCTTCCTTTTATCTTGCCAGTTTTGTGGTTGTTCCATCAGCTCAACTCAGTCCTATAATTATGGTGTCTGTGTGCAGGAAACAAGATTTGGAAAGGAGGCAGGAACAGCTCCTGCTGACTCAGATCAATTTTTTCCAAGTGAAATATCTGTAATTAGGCCAGTAATGATATTTTCCTGGAGAAAGAATTGAGTGAATTTAGGAAGAGTTTCAGAGCCCAACATGCCTGTGGGGGTAGGGGGCAGTTGAAATGCAAAATAAGTGTTCAGTACAATATTCATCCACCCACTTTCTTCAAGAAACAGATTTTTAGTAACACCAATCCTGTCCTTTGAAGAGAGAGATCTCCAAGAATAAAAGAATATAAATGTTTTAGAAAGAAACATGGGTGGTTAAAACAAATATTTTCATTGGGAAAAACCTTTTAAAACAAGTTCCTAAACCCAGAATTCACAAAGCAAAAACTGGTAGTTTTGATCAATGTAAAATTTTAAATGTCTCTGTAAACAAAAATACCATACCTAAAGACAAAAAATAATTTTTGAGAGTTTGATATTGAAACTCCAACTAAAAATCTTAATTTAGCTAAAAAAATAATTTTAATATATAAAGGAACTATAGGTAACTTTGTTCTGTATTTTCCAACTCTCCTATAAATGTGTTATCATACTTTCATAATTTAAAAAAATGAAAAATCTCTTAAAAAGACAAAAAATAATACATACCCCCCAAAATCTTGAAATACACATGGCAGATTATAGGCAGATTTCCTGAATATATAAAGAGCTCTTACTAATCAATGAGAACAAAGACTAGTAACCCAATAGAAAATGAGCAAAGGTCAAGAATGGGTAATTTACAGAAAAAGAAATATCAGTGGCTAATAGGCATGCAATAAGATGCTGAATATAAATCCTAATTAAAGAAATACAAATTAAAATGACAATATTAGCCTATCTAATGGTCAAGGATTTAAAAGTTTGATAGAACCAGGACATGGCAGAAACAGAAATTCTCATTCTCTCTTGATCTGTGTGTAAATTGGCAACTCCTTCAGGAGATAATTTATTAAGATCTAACAATTAGGCAATATTTCTTCCCTGGTGGCTCAGTGGTAAAGAACCCACCTGCCAGTGCAGGGAGATGTGGGTTCAATCCCTGGGTCAGAAAGATGCCCTGGAAATAGAAATGGCAACCCACTCCAGTATTCTTGCCCAGGAAATCCCATGAATGGAGGAGCCTGGTGGGCTATGGTTCGTGGGATCGCAAACGAATCTGAGACGACTTAGTGACTAAACAATAAGCAACAACAACAACAACAAAGTACAGTTTAAAGATGCACAAACTGTTTGAGTCAGCAATTCTCCTTCAAGGAATTTAGCCTACTGATGTACTGAAACAAGTGAGTAAAGATAAATGTGAAAGAACATTTATTGTTGAATGGTTTATATTGCCCAATGAGAGGCATTGGTTAAGACATTTGCAGTACATGTTTACTGTGGTTGAATGAGGTAGATCTGTAGGTCCTGATGTGAAAAGATCTCCATGGTAGTCACTAAAGATGTTCTGAGGGACTTCCCTCGCAGTTTAGTGGTTAGGTCTCTGCACTCTCACTGCCAAGGGCCTGGGTTTGATCCCTGGTTGGGAAACTTTGCCATGTGGCAAAAAAAAAAAAAAAAAAGTTCCCTTCCCCTCACCCCGCTGTACACAGGGTAAGACTGTGACCAATGATATGTAAGCAAAAATGATATATGTCCCTTCTGGTGTGAACACCTTAAGTACTGGTGTATGATATCCCCTCTCCCTGCCCCAGTGATTGTGGACATGTTACTGAGTCCAAGCTCTGCTCGCCACATGACATGGTGTTTAGGCAAGGAGTCTGACTTTATTCAGAAAGCCAGCAGACCAAGAAGATGCCAGAATAATATCTTAACCATCTTATCGGGGTCTGGATGCCAGGTTCTTTTACAGAACAGAGATGCGGGGATGTGAGGAAGTAAAGTAAAATGGCCATTAATGTTGCAAATATCTCCTGGAATGGCGAGCCTCAGGAAGCAGATGTGTTAATTTCTTCCTTCCTGTAGCCATCCACAGGTAGACAGGGTCCTGAACAAAGGCACTTTGGTTTAACATTCAGGCAGAGGGGCAGGGTTCCCCAAGGAAGGCCTTATATATGGACAGTATCCTTTTAGTGAGCAAAAGCAATGGGAAGCAAACGTTAAAGTAACAGATCCAGCATGGAGTCAGAATTGACTCTTCCCTGTAACAGACACAAATGTTGGGATGGGTCTTGGGTCTCTGAGTGACTATGATGAGCATGAATCTCTTATCTCCCCAGCTTAGACATGTAGTAGGAGGGGGAAAATTTAAATCACTGAGATTGTGAATACTTTTCATTACTTCAGCATATTCCAGCACATCATGACTCATACAATCTCCAAGATAATTGTTCATGGAAAAAAAAAAAACAACCCAAGTGCCAAAAGAGTGATCTCATTTGTATGCATAAGTATTTAGATGCTCAAGATATTTCTGAAAGGAGAAACTTAATAAGGCTTACAAAAAAAGCATTGAAAGGAGGCAGAGATGAGAAAGGCAATTTCTGCTTTTCACATTATAACCTGTACTGTTTGGTTTAAAAAAAGAAAAACATGGTAAGTTTACATTTCAAACTAGCTAATGTTTCCACAAAAAGATTCCTACAGGATTGTTCATGGGTGCCTTATTCACAGTAGCCCCAAACTGGAAATAGCCCAGATATCCTCAGAGAATGTATAAACAATTGCAGTATAGTCATACAATGGAATACTCACTATCCCGCAGTGGAAATGAATGAACTACACTGAATGTCATAACATGGATACTTATAAGACCCCGAGCAAAAGAAGCCACACACAAAAGAATAGATACAGTTGATTCTGTTTATAGAAATCAGCAAAACGAATTTATGGTGTTAGAAGTTAGGAGAGTGGCAGGCTTCCCTGGTGGCTCAGTGGTAAAGAATCTGCCTGCCTATGCACGAGACATGGGTTTGATACCTGATCTGGGAAGATCCCACGTGCTGTGGAACAAGTAAGCCTGTGTGCCACAAGTCTTGAGCCTGTGCTCTAGACCCTGGAAGCCACAACTACTGAAGCCTGAGAGCCCCAGAACCTGTGCGTGGTAATAGGAGAAGCCACCCCAATGAGAAGCCTGTGCATTGAAACTAGAGAAAAGCCCTTGCAGCATGAAAGACCCAATAGAGCCAAAAATCAATAAAATAAAATAAAACCTGATTGGAAAAAAAAAAAAGAAATTAGGAAAGTAGCTAATCCTGCAAGATTTACTGCCTGAGGATGGCTGGGGGTGGGGGGTGGAGGGCCCAGGCTTCTGGGGTAAGGGCTGCAGGGCTGTGCTCAGTTTGTGGAAATGCATGAAACTGTATCTTATCATAGGTGTACTTTCCCATATCCAGGCTATACTTCAATAAAAAGTACAAAATCACATCTACTTGATATAAAAGAAGAAACCAATAGAAAAAAGGCAGCTTTGGGCAGGCAGTGCTGGCCAGAGGTACCCTGTTGACAGTGTGGTGTGCAAGCCCGAGCATGCCTGTGCACTGCATCCCTGAGAGACAAGGGCTTTGGTGTGAGCCCCCCCAAAAAACCTGAGCAGGCTGCACCCTTCCCCCCATGCATGACCTTGGCCCCAGCCAGTTAGCATGGCATTAAAAAACCCTGCATGGACATCTGCTGGAGCCAGTGTGGTGATCAGGGTTTTCCAGCTGGGACAGCGTGTCCTTGGCAACCAGGGCAGGAGCCTCCGTTCTGTTGCAGGAAAGATGCAGAAACACAAGCTCAAACAGGAGCTGCGGGCCTCTTGGCAGCGATGGCTTAATTATTAATCGCTTCCTGCAGGAGACTTGGTTTTTAACATAAAAAAATATCTAATTGAAGCAGTTTTATTGAACAAGGAATCTTACCATTTAATCCATTCCTATATAGCGCAGTACAGGAATCCCACCTGTTTAAATAAAACTACTTTCATAATAATACTAAGGCATTGTTTGCATTTGTCACTGTTATTCTCTCCCTAAAGTACAGCAGCATTTTCCAAGCGATATGTTTGCTAACACAAAAGAGTGAAGGGAGAAGTGCTTGGAGAATCCACTGTCCTCTATGCAATAGTTGAGAGATTTGCAAACATGTAAAACAATGCCACTCCTCTGGTTAATTTTGTTTGTTTGTTTTGGAAAATATAGTTTTTTTCATAAAAGAATATGATTTATGTTAATATGTAATAGGTTTCTTATTTTAAATGAATTGATGGATACTTTTTTTTCATGTTTATTTATTTATTTGGCTGCATCAGGACTTAGCTGCGGCACTCAGGTCCTGCAGGATCTTTCCTTTGTGGCTTGGGTGGGATCTTAATTCCCCCACCAGGGATCAAATCTGTGTCCCCTGCATTGCAAGGCAGATTCTAAACTACTGGACCACCAGGGAAGTCCCATGAATATTTATTTTTAAATTTTCTGTTTTAATTTCTATACAGTAAATATTGATAGATATAACCCACACACACAAAAAAAAATTAAAAAAAAAAACCCACACAAGCCACAGCTCTTTGGGGGTCCTCAATAAATGTTAAGAGTGTAAAGGCATCCCGAGACCAAAACATTTGCGAACTGTTGCTAGCTCTATAGTTTTTCCAAAAACTATTTTTTCTTTTGAGATAAATTTAGATTTACAGAAAAGTTGTAAAGCTGGTATAGAATTCCCATGTACCCCTCACCAAGTTTGCCCTAACGTTAGCATCTTCCATAATGTACATGGTACCTTAGGAACCAACAACATTGGCACATTACTTTTGTGTGTGTTCGTGTGGCTGTGCTAAGATTGTGGGATCTTAGTTTCCCGACCAGAGATGGAACCTGTACCCCCTGCAGTGGATGCACAGAGTCTTCACCTCTGGACTGTCAGGGAAGTCCAAGTACATTACTATTAACTGAACTACAGATTTGGTTTGGATTTCCCCAGTTTTTTTGCTGTCATTTTTTGTTCCGGGATCCAATCTGAGATAGTATCAGTACATTCAGTGCATGTAATTATTTTTAATTGGAGGATAATTGCTTTACAATATTATTAGTTTCTGCCATACATCAACATGAATCAGTCATTGGTATACATGTGTCCCCTCCCTCTTGAGCCTCCCTCCCACCTCCCACCCCATCCCACCTATCTAGGTTGTCACAGAGTACTGGTGTGAGCTCCCTGAGTCATATAGCAAATTCACACTGGCTATCTATTTTAAATATGGTAATGTATATGTTTCAGTGTTACTCTTTCAAATTGTCCCTCCCTCTCCTTCCCCCACTGTGTCCACAAGTCTCTTCGCTATGTCTGCGTCTCCGTTGCTGCCCTGCAGATAGGTTCATCAGTACCATCTTTCTAGATTCCATATATATGCGTTAATATACAATGTTTGTTTTTCTCTTTCTGACTTACTTCACTCTGTATAATAGGTTCTAGGTTCATCCACCTCATTAGAACTGACTCAAATGTGTTCCTTTTATGGCTGAATAACATTCCATTGTATATATGTACCACAACTTCTTTATCCGTTGATCTGTTGATGGACATCAAAACAACCTAGTGCATGTAGTTTTTCCTAATTTTTCAAATTTCAGTAATGGTCTTTTTATACTTTTAAAATTTATGCTGGTGAAAGCATAATATAAACCCAGCTTTGTACTTAATATATTATGAAAAGCTCGTAAATCATAAGTGCAGAGGTGGAAGAATATTCACAAACAGCATCTAGAACAAGAAACAGAACATGACCGTAGCCCCAGAAGCCCCCTTCATGCCCTATTTCAGATACTACCTCCCCAGAGATAATCACCGTCCTGATTGCTAACAGTGTAAGAGTTTTGCCTGATTTTGTACCTTATGTAAATGGAATCAACCAACTACAGTGTGTGCTCTTTTGGGTCTTGTTTTTTTTTTTTTTGCTCAACAGTCTGTGAGATTCATTCGTTGTGTGTACTTGCAGTTCATTCCCATTGCTATAGAGCCAAATTTTTCTGTGTAGGGGCAGAGAGTAAATAAAGATTTTAAGCCTGTGAGCCATATATTAATAATTTCTATCACAACTACTCAACTCTGCTGATAAGAAAAGCCTTAGACAGAATGTAAACAAATGAGCATGGCTGTGTCCAGGTAAAATTTTATTTACAAAAACAGGCAGCAGGCTAGATTTGACTTGCAGGTTATAGATTGCAGATCCCTACATATAGTATCCCATTGTGTGAATATCCACAACTTACGGATCCATTGTATTCCTGAGGTGTGTTCTAATAGTTTGCAGTTTGGGCTTGTTAGGAATGATGCTGCTCCGAACATTCTAGTATGTGAATTTCTTTTGGGCATACATCCAGGAGTAGAATGAATTCTGCCAAACAGTTTTCCAATTTGATACACTCCCAGCAACAGTGTATGAAAGTTCAGTTATTCTATGTCCTTACCAATGCTTGGTATTGTCTTTTGAGCCATTCTGGTAGGTGTGAAGCGGTATGGTTTTCATGATGTAATTATCATGTCATATTATGGTTATCATTTGTAATAATTTCCTGGTAATTAATGAAGTTGAACAACTTTACATGGGCTTTTGGGAAGTGTGTATTCAAGTCTTCCATCCCTTTACACTTACCAAATATGCATGCCTGCTATTTCTTTCTTTCTTTCTTTTTTTTCCTTTTGGCCATACACGGTTTGTGGGATGTTAGTTTCTCGACCAGGGATTGAACCCAGGCCACCTGCAGTGGAAGCATGGAGTCGTAACCACTATACCACCAGGGAAGTCCTGTGCCTGCTGTTTTGATTGCTTTTTCCATTTCAGATTACTTTATGTGAACATTTTCATGTTTTCACGTGGTGCGCATGTTATTAAAATTTTGCTTAGTTGTCACTCATATTGCTGTATACCGTGTTGTTTTCATAATTCACTATTATCACTTGCTTGAGGGCTTTTGTTTAAAATAGGTTTTTTTTGTGTGTGTGTGTATCTGTGTGTGTGTGTGTGTGTGTGTGTGTGTAGCAAAGGGTTCTTTGGGTTACATTCCCCAGAATAAAATTACTGTGTCGAAGAGTTTGAATACTTTTACAGTTCTTGTTGTATGTGACAATTGTATATTTTGTGTTATGTTTTCATCGCTTAAAAAGTATTTGCTTACAGAGTTGTATTAGTCAACTCTTTTGGTTAAAAGCTACAGGAATTTAACTCAAAACAGCTTAAACCTCAAAGGAAATTTATTGGGGGGGGAGCGGAGAAAGGGAGTTGTTATTTAATGTTGTCATTTAATGGGTATAGAATTTCAGTTTGGGATGATGGAAAAGTTCTAGAGAAAGATAGTGCTGGATGGTTGCACAACAACGTGAGTGTACTTAATACCACTCAACTGTGCTCTTAAAAAGGGTTAAAATGGTAACTTTCAAAATAAATTTTCCATTTGCATAGTATTTTATTTATTTTCAATTAAAAAATCATTTGTTTTTAACTGAAGGATAGTTGCTTTACAATATTGTGTTGGTTTCTGCTATACATCAACATGAAATAGCCACGGGTATATATATGTCCCCTTTCTCTTTAATCTCCCTCCCACCTCCCACCCTATCCTACCCTTCTAGGTAAAATGGCAAATTTTATGTTCTATATATTTTGCCACAATTTTTTTTAAAGAGGAGAGAGAATTTCTTGGCTCTAGCAACTGGACTTGCTTCAGGCATGGCTGGATTCAGGGGTCCAAGCGCTATCATTAGGCTTCTTGCCCTCTTGCTCCCATATCTTTGTGTTTTTCTTTGTGTAGATTTCATCTTCAGGTAGACTCTCTACAGAAAGCAACTGAGATGGTCACCAGCATCATAAGGTTTATGTTCTCCTTAACCCTCAGAGTTCTGGAGAATTTACCATGATTCTTTCTCCCCCAGTGTCCTTATCAGTCTTTGAAAAGGGCTCTTGATTGGCCTGTGTGGATCACATGCCCATTGGGACAATCACTATTTTCAGAAGAATGAGTTACTCTGGCCACTTGGGTCACCTCTCTTTTGCAGATCCAGGGGATTGACAGTTCCGCCAAAGTCATGCAGAGTAGGGGAAGGGACGTTCCCCAGAGAACGATATGACCTCTCTTACCAGAAGGGAGAAGAAATGGGGCCGGGCAAAAACAACAGATGTCCACTACATATGTTCTGGATTTCCTGTGTAACTCAAGCACTTCCTGAGAGAGAGCATTTAACTGTGTCAAAACATTCCTATGTGATCGGCATTTTGTTTTTGTTATTTTTAAAAACTGTAGTGCCTTGTGGTTTGACCATTTGGTGGGCAGTCTTTTCTGCCTTTCTGCAAATACCAAACCTAGTAAGTTGTATTAACTCATTAATGTGTGCTCAATCAGAGGAAGAGTCTTTGTGATCCAATATAGGGTCATAGTTTTTCATATGTGTGTTTGCAAATGATATAACCTATGAACATTTGTGAGAAGACTATATGAATTTGTCCCATCTTTCATTTCCCCACATGTTTGTTAAACTCATGCTGTTTATGGAATCGTCTTCTAGCATGTAGCACAGAGGTCCTGGAACATAGTGAGAACCAGCATCCCCATCCCACACCGCCCTGGCTGCCAAGATTTTTGAATGAGTTATTCAATCATGTAGTATTTTCAAATATATTCTTTGTCTATTATTTCCTGAAATGGAATGTTGAGAGTTCCAATTAAAATAATGTTTGTTTCTAATTTTTCTTGACTTTTTGTGCCTTTTTGTCTCTCTTCTTTTCCTGACTTTGTTGCAATGGTTTCTGTAACACACACAGTCAGTATTTTTCAATTTTCATAATTTAATGTATATTCAGCCATTATATAACAACCTTATTCATTCATTGTACTGCCTTTTGCTGTTACACCTGTTTTATCTGCTACCAAAAAGTAATCCCAGCTTTTCTTCTGTTCACACAGAAATATCCTCTTACAGTGCCAGTCTGTTGATTTTTTTGGTTTGTGCATCTCTTATAGGCAACAAATTGTTACAGTTTGTTCTTTTAACAATCAGTGAGCTGCCTTTTAAATTTTTATTTTAATTTTTTTTAGTTTGCTAAATTTTTATTGACTTAAGAAAAAAAATTCCTGGCCTCAGAGAGGAGGGCAATATAATCCCCAAATATTAGCTAAGACAGTCTAGTGCTTCTAAAGCCCCAGTCTTAAGCTGGAATGCAACATTCTCAATACCTCTTATTGTTGTTCACTCAGTCATGTGTAACTCTTTGCAACCGCATGGACTGTAGCATGCCAGGCTTCCCTGTCCTTCACTATCTCCCAGAGTTTGCTCAGATTCATGTCCATTGAGTCAGTGATGTCATCCAACCATCTCACCCTCTGCTGCCCCCTTCTCCTCCTGCCCTCAATCTTTCCTAATATGTCCTCCCAATGCAGGACACACTAGAGATGCAGGTTTGATCCCTGGGTCGGGAAGATCCCCTAGAGTAGAAAATGCAACCCATTCCAGTATTCTTGCCTGGGAAATCCCATGGACAGAGGAGCCTGGCAGGCTACAGTCCATGGGATTGCAGAAGAGTCAGACATGACTGAGCGACTGACCATACACACAGACATATGTATATATGTGTGAGCCTGAGGACAATATTTTCCTTAGAAAGAGTAAAGTTGTATAAATCATCACATTTCTATCATTGATGGGACTGCTGACAGTTGTGTCAAATTTTAAAGTCACCTCTAAAAGCAGTATGTAACCTTATATCATGAATTTTAGGCATTAACTGTAGCTTCAGTTTATTTTTTATGTTCTCTTTTCCTTCCTGTGGAATTTCTTCACTTTGGTTAGAAAAAAATGAGGAAGAAAGATTCTCATTGTTGAAACCCAATTTGTTTTATTGTGTTGTACGCTACTAGAATGAGATGAGTTTAAAAAAAAATTAATAATTTCCTTTTAAAAATTACTTATTTGGCTGTGATGGTTTTTTGTTTTGGCACTCATGAGCTTTGTTGCTTCATGTGTAATCTAGTTCCCTGACTAGGGATTGAACCTGGCCCCCTGCATTGAGAACTCAGAGTCTTAGCTATTGGACCATCAGGGAAGTCCCAATAATATTCTTATTTATATGTTCCAAGTCTATTTAACGGATATTTCCCAAAAGATTGGCTAGCATCTCCAAATTTGTGGCTCATCACCTGTGGACACCCTTCAATTAGAATTACTTGGGGCCGTAGCTTTGCTTGATAATCCACTTAAGTGAAAGAATACTCTTCAATCTTTATGCTAATATTTAGTGTGGAGTTCTGTTGTTTCCAGAAAAATCTTACATTCCAGGAAACCACAAGAGATTCTGATATGATATTCATAAAATGACTTTAGAGATGGCCTCGGGTATCTATGTGATGAAGGATTTTCATGTCCAATTTAACATCCACTTTACTGTTTGAAAAATAACAAAGCCTTTCTGCACTTTGGGGCTCCAAAATCACTGCAGATGGTGACTGCAGCCATGAAATTAAAGAACGGTTGCTCCTTGGAAGAAAAGCTATGACCAACCTAGACAGCATATTAAAAAGCAGACATTACTTTGCCAACAAAGGTCAATCTAGTCAAAGCTATGGTTTTTCTGGTAGTCATGTATGGATGTGAGAGTTGGACTATAAAGAAAGCTGAGTGCCAAAGAACTGATGCTTTTGAACTGTGGTGCTGGAGAAGACTCTTGAGAGTCCCTTGGACTGCAAGGAGATCCAACCAGTCCCTCCTAAAGGAAATCAGTCCTGAATATTCATTGGAAGGACTGATGCTGAAGCTGAAACTCCAATACTTGGCCACCTGATGTGAAGAACTGATTCATTGAAAAAGACCCTGATGCTGGAAAAGATTAAAGGTGGGAGGAGAAGGGGATGACAGAGGATGAGATGGTTGGATGGCATCACTGACGCGATGGACATGAGTTTGCATGGGCTCTGGGAGTTGGTGATGGACAGGGAAGCCTGGTGTGCTGCCGTCCATGGGGTCGCAAAGGGTCGGACACAATTGAGTGACTGAACAGAACTGAACTTCTGCGCCTTTACCCAATTTGGTAGCTCAAGTTAACCAGAGACTCCCATGAGACCATTTTTACTAGAAATCCAAGCCTTGTAGTTGAGTCTGTCAACTACAAGTTGGCACTTGGCATGGGTACTTGCCATCTACCTCTACAATGATTAAGTCATGTGCTGCTGCAGCTGCTGACCTTCAAAACCCCCTGAAAGTCAGAGTTCAGAGTGGAGAGCAGACTTGAGGCACTCTGTGCTGGAGGAAAAAATGGCAAGACAGGTCCTCAAATAGTCAGATATTTTCAGGACTGATTTTATGAGCCCAATTCTTTTATCTCCTCCTATGCAGAAAAGCACTAAAGTCCTTCATGGTGATGACTGTTCCTTGTGACTAGTAAAGGTGTCATGAGACTAGTAGAAACTGTAAGGTGAGTGCAGAGCAAAAGAGAGCGAGCTGGGCAGTCAGGCAAGAAAAAGGAAATTTATTAGAGGGAAAAGAGAGGGTGACTGGCTCTTAAGGAGAACCAGCATTCTCCCTTTCTGATGGAGTCCTTCTTCTACCCCACCAATGAAAAATTCTCTGAAGGTGAAGGGATGGTCACATAGCCAGAGGTCTGGAATCTGGTGGTCTTGCAGCTTTGAGAAGATAAGCGCCAGTGAGATAACAGGATGCCATTTGGACAATTTGATCAGTCTCACAGATCACTGTGATTTTATTCTTCATTTGCAAGGTCGACATAATGAGCCATCTTATCAATGAGACCCCATGTGGGCCCTATCAGAAACCTTCTGGAAAAATATGTCCTTGGGTGAATGTATTCCCCCTTCATCAAAATCTTTTATGTACTGATCTTTCCCTCTGCCTCTTTGGAGCAGTTTCTCAGCTATCTGAGGGGCTGTGTCCCGGGCTGCAGCCCTCATTTTGCCCCAAATAAAACTTAACTTGCAACTCTCACGTTGTGCTTTTTTTTTTTTTTTAAGTTGACAAGTCTCTGCCAATAGTATTGGGTCCACTGCATATTTTACTTCCTTATTCCGGATAAAGATATAGTGGGAGAAATATTATTAGTTTAAGAGTGAGTGGTAGCACTGTTTTGTGCTTATCATGCAGCCATTTCCCCATCTAATTGCTAACAGTACTCTGATTTTGTTTTGGGCTTACCAGGTGGCGCTAGTGGTAAAGAACCCATCTGCCAATGCAGGAGACATAAGAGATGTGGGTTCAATCCCTGGGTTAGGAAGATTCCCCTGGAGGAGGGTATGGCAACCCACTCCAGTATTCTTGCCTGGAGAATCCCATGGACAGAGGAGCCTGGCGGGCTATAGTCCATGCGGTTGCACAGAGTTGGACACAAGTGAAGCGACTTAGCAAGCACGCATGCGCCTAGCCTCAGGGGACAAGGAGTCTTGAGTTTAGCTTATCGTAGCCCTCTTATGCCCTATCTCCAGAGACTCACTCTCCCATCTTCCTTTGCGGTTAAGAATAGCCATGCGAAGGAGCATGGGCGCTTTCTGGCAAAAAAATTTCCTCTTGGTAAGAAATAGAGATGAGGAGAAGGTGGTGACTTCCCTGGGTGCACTGCCCTGCTTCCTTCCTTTGAAAAGTACATGAAGTTAATGTCTGGAGCCGCAGCTGCTATCTTGCAACAAGCCTGAAGGTGAGAAGCCAAGATGCCACAGTGGGGGGAATGGAAGGTAGGAAGGCACCAGGGCTTTCGGTGGTGTTACCTGTTCAACCAACCCAGAGCCCACTACCTCAGATCTCTTATTAAGTAAACAATAAATGTCTTTACATTTTTAATATTGTGGTTCTCAAAGTGTGTTCTGGGGAGCCTTAAAACCCTTTAAAAGGTCCCATGAGAACAAAATTTTAACTAAGCGGGGTCCTATAAGGCCTTCCTGGGACAGACCCCCCCCCCCCCCACCACCATGTCCTCCAACCTGCCTCTTGTTTGTAGAAAAACTTTAGCCTCTTAGACCTTCCCCAAGTTCCACTAAGAATAAATTTAACCAGAGAAGTGAGAAAATGCAGAAACAAAGAAAAACAGTCAAGCGAGACAAAAGAATAATAGTTTAGCCATTAAGCAAAGTCAAGGACCTTTAGTTCCTCCTTCAGGGCTTTGGTAATCTTCTGAGCCAAATCCTTTGAGCTTTTTGCAGATACTGAACCACTCACCAGGTGCTTGCATGCTAGGTTGCTTTAGTCACGCCCAACTCTTTGCAACCCCATGGACTGTAACATGCCAGGCTCCCCTGTCCATGGGATGCTCCAGGCAATAATACTGGAGTGGGTTGCCATGCCCTTCTCTAGGGGATCTTCCCGACCCAGGGACCAAACCCACATCTCTTACATCTAACCTGCATTGGCAGGCAGCTTCTTTACCACTAGCGCCACCTGGGAAGCCCAAAAGATCACAAAAAGTCCTTTGAGCCGGAATTGAACCAGCAACTTATGGATTGCCATTGCTCACTCCCTCCAGTTCTCTGCTCTACCAACTGAACTAAGAAGTTAACTGTAAGCTGCCCAGAAGCCCGCAGACCCCAGACCAACCAGCTGGTCACATCCCCAGCAACTGTCTCCCTCATCTTTAAAAGTCTTCCCCTGAAAGCCACCAGGAGTCCAGACCTTTTGAGCATTATGTGCCTGGGCTCCTTGCTTTGCGCCTTGTCTAAATGCTACATTTTCCTTCACAACCTGGTGTCAGTAACTGGCTTTACTGTGTGAGAGAGTGGAGCCAAGCTTGGTTTGGTAACAGTTGTTAAGACGTTATTTACCTTTTTCACCCTCATTCTTTCACGAGCATACAGTGGGGTTTTCCAGAGGGTCCATGTTGTTTAATATCAGAACAGATTGAAGGGAGAAGCTGCTAGAAAATCCAGCTGCCTTCTATTATATCAGACGTGAAAGATTTGCAAAAATGTATCAGTCATTCTCACTCATTTTTTGCTTTTGTTTTGGAGAATAGAGCTATTTTTCATTAAAATGTACTATTTATGTTAACATGCAGTGGGGTTTGTAACTTATTTTTTAATGAATACAAATCTTGCAAGTTTCTCAGTTTTAACTTCGAATGCAGTAAATATTGACAGATCTAATCCACATGAACAAAGGCTTTTGGGGATCCTCAATAATTTAAGAGTGTAAAGGAGTCCTGAAAACCAAAAGTGTGTGAGAGCTGCTGACCAAAGGGAGTGGATTTTTTTTTGTTAATTGCTGCAGAAATTGTTAATTTCTGAAAAGCATTCCTGAATGACTTGGGGTAGAATTCTTGGGGGGAGAACTGTCTTTGTTTAGAAAAGCAAACTAATGGGCCATTGTAGTTATAAAAAGATAGCAGGGCTGGGACCACCTGGGAATGAGACAAAGAGAAAGCCAGACTGCTCAGCATAAGAAAAGCCTGAGAATCTGGGGTGAGTTTGCTCTGGAGAGGAACAAAGAAGGGGGAGATGGCCCGCAAAGTGACTGGAGGTGAAGCTAAGTGGGAGAGAGGCCCAGGGAAGGGAAAGGGCCCTTGGTGGGGAAAGGGGTGTGGAGTGAAGGGAAGATGTATTAGCGGAACCATTGACTAAAACCGCTGCCCTTGCCAGGCAGCATGAAAGTGAAAGGGGGCTTCCCTGTTGGCTCAGATGATAAAGAATCTGCCTGCAGTGCAGGAGACCTGGGTTTGATCCCTGGGTCGGGAAGATCCCCTGGAGAAGGGAATGGCAGCTCACTCCAATATTCTTGCCTGGAGAATTCCATGGACAGAGGAGCCTGGTGGGCTACAGTCCACGGGGTCGCCAACAGTTGGCCAGGCACCATAGTAACCACTTGCATGAATTATCTTAAACTGGAGGCCCTGGTAAGGAATGCGGAACTAACAAGCTACCACCAACTGGAAGAACTGAGGAAAGGTCAAAAGGAGAGACGAGATGCTAGTCCATACGTCCTACGAACTTCCCAGAATCCTTCTTGCTGGAATCCATCTTGGCCGAGCAATGCATGCACCACCAGGAAGGACCCTGAGTCAGAATGACTGGCCAGAGACAACCCAGAAACTAACCCCATCATAAAACCTGAGTCTGCAAGCGATAGTGGCAGAGCAGTTCTCCTGAGTTCCCTTACCCCGCTGCTCTTCACCTGGGCGCTCCTTCCCAATAAAGTCTCTTGCTTTGTCAGCACGTGTATCTCCTTGGACAATTCATTTCCGAGTGTTAGACAAGAGCCCACTCTCAGGCCCTGGACGGGATCCCTCTTCCTTCTACAAGTGTATGAATGAGAGCCACCTACATTCTGTCTTAAACTCTCCAAGTCCTCAGCCAAAATCTGCTACACATTCACAACAGCCTTGATGAGTGGTGTTTTGGGGACATCAAAGACAAGGGGCTGTATCCCATGTTAGGGTTGACAGGAAGTGGAGAGAAAACAAGAGGTGAAGTGTGGGTGACAGAATTCTGAGCAAACCAGAAATCAGAACCAGAAGTCACTAGGTAAAATGTACCCATCTTCACCTCACTATCCCATGAATCCCTGTAGGTATTGGAAAAGAACATGGGGCTTCCTATCACAGGAGAATTTGAGACCATTATATTAGAATTTCAAAGAGCTGCATCACTGTAGCTGGTGTCTGCATTAGCAAAGCGCTTGTCAGCTGTTTCCTAGAGGCTTTGGCATTTAATGGCTGAAAAGTTGCCCTCATCTCTTTCTAGGTGCCAAAAGACAGGACTCGGGTAGCTCTCCACCTCCTGGTGAAGACTTAAAAAAGTAGGTACAGGTCTCCGGAGATCTCTTGGGAAGCAGTCAAGTTGATTTTTCCAAACTTGCAATCTCAGCATTTGATTTTATTACTGCTGCCCTCTGGGTTTTGGCAGGCTTACCTAAAAAGATGGCTACTTTCAATGTTCATTTACTCTGTTTACAAAGAAAAAGGTTTCTGTTGCCAGCATGCTTTCGCTCAGATTTGGGGACTCTGTACTTATTTAATATGTTTTAAAAGTCTAATGAGGAGTTAGTAAGCATTTGGAAACTTTGCAGCTTTCAGGATGAAAGCAGCCATCTGTGGTTATGACATCATCGCTGTTAATTACCCCTTTGCAAAAATCTGCCTGAATGGAGAAGAGGTGGGTGTGTCTATGTGGGTATTTAACGTGATGATTAAAATATATTAATGATAGTTTTCACTTCTCAAGCACCGTACATCTTAGGATCTTTAAAAGTGCTTCCACAGGCTTTAATTAGCCCTTATAACTCTACTAGGAAGAAGTAAAACAGCTCCATTTTACAAAAGAGGAAAGTGAAACACAAGGAGAAAGGTCCTGTTTGAGGGTAGAATAAAGCTGCCTCCTTGCAATTCAGCAGTGAAGCTCAACCTTTCTCCTTTGCTTGACCAAGAATTGACACCCACGAGCTTTAGGTGAGAAGCACAAATTGGTTCCCATCTTGACGCGCTAGACACTTGAACCAAAACAGAACATTTGGGAGTTAAATATTTCTTATTATAAGCTGCCTCCTAAGGTTATCTAAACAAACAAAAAAACCCAAGAAAACCAAAAATCAAAAGGATTATACAGTTCAGAAGTTCTGATTCTCAGTTTCCTCCAGAGTTTAACCATTTTGAATTCTGGGTTATGTATGAAACTGTGCTAGATCAGAAAAGGAAGCCATAATTGCCAATTATTCCACGTTTTATAGATTGTTTTCATTTTCAATGAAGGAAATGTAGGAAAGTTGATAGGAATGCATAGAAAGAAATGTATAGAAAAATGCAAAATTTTCTTCCCACCAGATATATTTATCTGTATATCTGAAAAGGGCCAAATGAAAAGCATACTTTTTAAAAGCTATTATGAAAAAATTTCAAACACATGCAAAAGTAGAGACACCCCAATGTATTCATCACTCAGTTTCCACACTTATCAACTTTCTGTTATTTTTGTTTCAATTCTCCCCTGCTACTTGTTTTGTGGGAGTATTTCAAAGCAAATCCCAGATATCCTATTTCACCATAAATACTTCTATATTTTTTTCCTAATGTATAAGAATTTAACATAAATAGAACCATAATGCCATTATCACACCCAACAGAAAAGTAATTCTTCAATATTATATAATAGTCTGTATTCAGTTTCTACTGATTGTTTCAAAATTGTCCCAAAATTGCATTGACTACTATCTCCTTCTTTTTCTTTTTGGCTGTACCCCACAGCTTGGGGGATCTCAGTTCCCCAACCAGGGATTGAACCCCAGGCCATGGCAGTGAAAGCCCAGAATCCAAACCACTAGACCACCAGGGAACTCCCATTGACTATTATCTCTTAAGACTCTTTTACTTAACAGGTCTCCCTTCTTTTCCTTTGTTCCCCCCCACCCCACCATTAATTTATTGGGAAAACTGGCTCATTTCTCCTGTAGAACTTTCCACAGTCTATATATTTAGTTTATTGTATCTTTGGAGTCTTTTAACATATTTCTCCATCCTTCACATTTCTTTAAATGGTAGCTAGAGCTGAAGGCTTGATTAGCTTCAGGTTCTTTTTTTCTGTTCCAAACTTCAGTGGTAGAGCTGTATATTTTCTATTATATCACATCAAAAGGTACCTAATGTCTGGGGGGCATTTGGGGGCATGTTTAAGAAGGATCGGTAGGATGCATGATTTCATTGCAATATAGTGATTTCCTCCTTCTATCACTTCTGCATTTATTAGCTGTGATTCTTTTATAAAGAAAAAATATTCCCCCATCAACTAGCATATTTGGTTATCCTGAAATACAGCCCATAAAAGAAAAGGCAAGATAAATGCTTGATTCTTTCCCTTTAGTTATCACCTTGGAGAAAAACGCCCTAGTAACCTCCAAAGTCATGGATTTAACAAAGCTGTTTATTTCATTTTATAGTCTCTATTCCTATTGGCCCATCTTTGGCCAGTGGAACCACTCAACTTTCCTTCTACTCAAATATCTCTGATGCCTTGTCTTCTGAAACAATAAGATGTTCCAGGATCATGTACTTTGCCTGCCCCAGACCTGCAAACAGACTTCAATGAGCTCTGGCCCCTTTTACTGGGAAATGAAGAGACCTACTTTTTGATGCAATGTGAAAGAGGCTCCAAGGAGGTGTATCTCTGGGCAGTGGGCAGCGTTTGCTGAGTGATACAGCAGGAAGGGACCCTGAGCCAGCTCTTATTTACAGATGAGCAAACACGGTACCAGGCGGGGTCAGGAGGGCAAGGCTCTGGGAGACCTTCCTCAGGGTGTGACCTTTGACAAGTCAAGCCCTCGCCCTGGCATCCCTTCCAGCCGGATATTCTGCGGCTCCAGGTGCGTGACTAACGTTTCCGGCACAGACGCGCCCTGGGACTTTCC
Organism: Cervus elaphus; assembly: GCF_910594005.1. Lineage (NCBI taxonomy): Eukaryota > Metazoa > Chordata > Mammalia > Artiodactyla > Cervidae > Cervus > Cervus elaphus. Next base: position 134,237,513 of record NC_057848.1, on the reverse strand, counting down.
CGGGCCCCCACCCCGCCTCGCCGAGCTGGTGAGAGTGGCCCGCGGGGGCGCGGGGCCGAGCGGGTGGGAGCCGCCCTGCCCGGAACTGGAGCCTCAGCGCCTCCTGGTGACTGCAGTGGGTGGGGCGGGGCTTGGCGAGGGCGGGGCTCAGCCCCCGGCGGCTCCGCCTCTTCGTTCCCGGAGGGGTGGGGGCTGGGCCGGTGCATGCGTGCAGGAGCTGTAGAGGTTTCGCAAGGACGTGACCTTAAGGGGAAAAAACCCCCACCGTGTCACGAGTGGCTGCTAACCGAGGTTAGCGAGCTGAACTAGTTCTCCAACGCCCGGGGAGGGAGGGATGGAAGGAGGGACTAGGCCGAAACGTCCAGACATGTGACTCGCTGTCTACTCGCCCCTCCATTAGCGCGGTGGCACGCCCTCCGCCCTGGGGAGGATGGAAAGGCGTGCAAGCACCGTGTGTCAGGGCCTGCGGTTGGGGCGACGTCACTCCACCGGCAGTCAGCAGAATGAAGGCACAGTTTCCTCTGCCCCTCCCCTCCCCCCAGTTCCAGAACCGAGGCCCCTGAGCACAGGCTGATCTAACCAGGCCCCTAGGAGCTGAGTTTCCATTGGAAAATTGGAAGTGAGAGGAAGTAGGCTGATTTGCTGAGAGAGAACAAAGGAGTTAAGTGCTGGAGCCGCAGAAAGGTTTCAGCGGAGGTAGTTTAGAGGTGCCTGGCGAGAAGGGGAGGGGCTCCCTCCTCTTTTCCCCCTTCTCCGAGCGGAGTGGCCACGGGGATGGGGATCCACGGTATTCCAGTCTCACTAGGGTGCCAGAATAACCCAGGGACTGGGAGGCAGGAGGACTGGATCCTAGCTCCACCTCCACTTAACTGTCACCCCGGGGAGCAGGTCACTTAACCTTTGTGGGCCTCAGTTTCCTTACTTGAAGAAGAATGGTCTGGACTAGATTATGGAATAGTTTCAAGTACTGTAAGGCATAGGAAGCGGGGGTATCTGTCCTGAGACCACAGAGTAAGTCAGAGAAAAAGCTGGGGCCAGGGGCCAAGGCTGTCATGTGCCCCGGTGTGTTTCTATAGTTGTCGTGTTCCCCCAATTCTCACATGGGCTTTATTAGCAAACATTTGTGCATCACTCTCTGGGATGTGGTGGCAGAGAGAGTGCCCCTGCTCAAGAGCTGTGGCATGGCTTCCCTCTCTTCCTTGCCTGTGTCCATTGCACACCACAAGGCCCTTTCTCACACATTAAGTGTCCATTAGGTCCATTAAGTGAAAGTTGCTCAGTTGTGTCCGACTGTTTGCAACCCTATGGACTATACAGTGCATGGAATTCTCTAGGCCGGAATACTGGAGTGGGTGGCCTTTCCCTTCTCCAGGGGATCTTCCCAACCCAGGAATCGAATCCAGGTCTCCTGAATTGCAGGTGGATTCTTTACCAGCTGAGCCACAAGAGAAGCCCTATCTCACACATGTCCTCAAGTAAACGGCTGCTGTTTAAGGGGTCACTTCTCAAGTGTGTACAGTGGTGGCACAGATTACCCCCAGGAGGATAGACTAACAAAATCGAGTTCAGAATCTGTTGGGCATGGAGTCCTGAGGTCCCAGATACCCAGACTCTTGTGCGCATGTCCTTGGCACCTTGACTCCTGGTCCTTCATCTTGCCCAGTCTGAGGGTGGTAACTGTCAGACTTTACGGCGGCGGGACCACACCACAGCCCTGGACCATTGAAACAGTACAAAGGGCAGGGCTGATGCCTATGGGCAAGGAGGGAGGGTGCCAAGAGGGTCTCATCTCTTAGAGGAGGTAGCAACTTGTGCTAAGCCCGAAGGCTGGGGTTTCAGCGGGTGGAGAAGTGCGGAAAGAAAAGAGCAAAGGTCATGAGGACCAGCCATCCAGGGTCGGAATGTCTGTGAATTGTGACCATGATGTAGAAAAGCGGGAGGTGAATCTGTGTTCTCAGAACAACAGGCTTCACCTCCAAGTATTGCTGCACAATGGAGGGTGAGGCCACCAGCTGTTGAGTCCCTGAGGGGCAGCCTCACCCATTAGAGGAGGATGAGACCTTACAGCCCATCCCAGGGCAGCTCTGCATACAGCAAAAGTCCTGATACCCCTCCCTGTACCATGCCTCCTTGGTCATCAGCATTTCTTTCCTTTTTTTAATTTAAAGATTTTTTAAAAAAAATGTGGACCATTTTAAAAGTCTTTATTGAATTTGATACAATATTGCTTCTGTTTTATGGGTTTTTTTTTGGCTGTAAGGCATGTGGGATCTTAGCTCCCTGACCAGGATTGAATCTGCACCTCCAGCTTTGGAAGGCGAAGTCTTAACCACTGGACTGCCAGAGAAGTCCCAGTCGGCATTTCTTTATCAATGACAAATTGGGGAAGGGATTCCAAGGTGGCTCAGTGGTCAAGAATCTGCCTGCCAACGCAGGAGACGCTGGTCCAATCCCTGGGTTGGGAAGATGCCCTGGAGGAGGAAATGGCAACCCACTCCAGTATTAAAAAAAATTTTTTTTTTTTTTTTAAATTTATGGCCGGTTAGGTCTTAGTTGTAGACTTAGGCTTAGTTGCTCTGCGGCATGTGGGATTTCAGTTCCCGGACTAGGGATCGAACCCGTGTCCCCTGAATTGGCAGGTGGATTCTTAAACCACTGGATCACCAAGGAAGTCCCTGCTCCAGTATTCTTGCCTGGAAAATCCCATGAACAGAGGAGCCTGGTAGGCTACAGTTCATGGGGTTGCAGAGTCGGATAAGACTGTGCACACACAACAAACAACTAAATTGGGGAAGCTTAGTTACCCCCCCCAGCCCCCTGATTTGTTACAAGAGATAAAAGCCTGGAAAGACGTTTTCTTTAGGAATCAGCGCATCACCATCATTTAGCGTGCTAACCAGAGGCTGCTGGAAGAGGAGTGGCTCCCCATCTCCTCTGGGAGCAGCCTCTACCAAGGGTGGGAGTGGGTGGACAAAAGCCCCAGCTCCCTGCCCTGCGGAGGAGATCGTTCTGAGACGTGTGCTCACTCTTGTCTCGCAGAGTTTGCTAGGGTATTAGGCTCCGCATTCGACTCCGCGATGTTAGGCTCTGCTGGCTCCCAGCACCAGCTTGTTTGATAACACCATTGATTTCTACCTTCCCCAGGCTCCTGCTGGGGCTTCCACAGTCGCTTCACATATCCAGTACTTTCATTTGTATCCTTGTCCCAGGATCTGTCTCTGGGGGGATCCGAACTAAGCATAACGCCATTTCATGTTGCAGTTGGGCCCGGGGGTTGCTCATCAGGAAATAAAAGCGTGGAAGGAAGCGATCTCCGACTTCCTTCCGGGGCTCGGCTGGGAGTTTGCCTCATCGGCCCGCCTCCTATCAAATGGAAAGGGGCACCTTGCCTTGTTTCACTAGGTACCAGGCTGAACATGCCCGCGCGCGCTGACCCTGCAGAATGGTCTCCGTCTCCCTGTGGTGTGTGTGTGTACACGGGGGCCAGCAGGAGTCGGGAGCAGAGAAATGGAAAGAATCTGGTTTAGTATCCAGCACCGCCCCCTTCCTCCCCGAGGATGCCCATTTGAGGCCGCTGAAGTCTGAACCCCTGAACCTGTGGAGGAATTTTGTCTTTTCATTAGCGGCCCCGTGCTGAGTCCTGCTGGCGGCTTCCAAACCAAAGCAGCAGGAATGACAAAGAAACGCTAGAGCTCCCCCCTCCCCCACTGCTGATGGAAGCTTTTCTAGAAGGCCACCTGCAAAGGCAAAGCCCCGCATCCCGGGCGCCTCTATATCACGTGCTCATTTAGCCCACCCCTCCTCCCTTTTCCTGCCCCTCTCATCAGCCACCAGCTGCATCAAGACCGAGAACCAGAGCCGGCAGCCCCCACCTCCGAGTGGCGGTGTGTGTGTGTGTGTGTCGCGAGGCGCTGTCTTGCCTGAACACAGGATCCAGTCTGATGTTTCTCCTCAGGGGCTTGGCAGTCCATCGCACTTCCCGTGACACCCCCTCCCCTCTTGCTTTTTTTTTTTTTAAACCCCCTGGGAACTAGTCTTTGATGACTAGGCTCCTTGTCCCCCAGTCGGTCAGTGTGACTAGCTGGTGCGATGAATGGGCCCTCCTTCGTCTCTCCCCTGATAGGCTTCTCATTGCTCCTTACTTTGCACTCAGGAGAAATGTCTGATTTCACAGGCAGAGGCAGTCTTCCTCAGGGAGATCCTTGGCCCAGAACCCCAGGCCCACAAGCCTGCTGAAGACTGAAGGTGAGGTGGACCTGGTAAGTGCAGCCCATGGTCATAGGTGTTAACAGACTGGTCTCAGGGCTGTGTTTTATTTTATTTATTTATTTATTTATTTCAGGGCCGTGTTTTAGCCTGTGGCCTGCTGGAGGCGGAGCAGAGGCTTCATGGGGCCAAGGTTTGGAAAGAAGTCTGCAAGGATGCCCCCAACATGAGTGGTCACCAGGGGAGTGCTGCCCACTGCTCCCACCTGAGCAGGGAGGGCCCACTCCTGGGGATAGGGACTTCATTTTTCGGGGGTGAGGGGATCCTCCAGCATAGTTTCTTTCCTAGCAGAGGTTATGACAAGTGCAGCCATATTTTGACTTTCAAGACCCAAATGGAAGAAAACAAACAATTCCCCAAGGCACAGCAGTCTCTGTTGCCTGGTTCCAGGCCAGGACAGCCAGGATGTGGCAGGTTGCCATGGATACCTGGTGAGCAGAGGAACTTGCTGAGTACAGGATCAGACCCTGCAGCCAGGCCTGGTGGATCTGATGGGGCCAGAAGAATGTAGGAACACCTAAACTGCTGTCATCACCTTGAGCAGAGCCCGTCCACCACTCCCCTGAACCAGGGCTTTCCACTTTAGGGCTCATAGTTGTTGTTGTTCAGTTGCTAAGTCCTGTCTGACTCTTTGTGACCCCCGTGGACTGGAGCACACCAGGCTTCCCTGTCCGTCACCAACTCCCGGAGCTTGCGCAAACGCACGTCCATTGAGTCGAAGATGCCAGCCAACCATCTCATCCTCTTTTGTCTCCTTCTCCTCCTGTCTTCAGTCTTTCCCAGCATCTGTCTTTTCCAACAAGTCGGCTCTTCACATCAGGTGGCCAAGGTATTGGAGCTTCAGCTTCAGCATCAGTCCTTCTAATGAATATTCAGGGTTGATTTCCTTTAGGATGGATTGGTTTGATCTCCTTGGTGTCCAAGGGTCTCTCAAGAGTCTTCTCCATGCATAGGAATCGTGTTAAAATGCAGTTGCTGGCTCTAGGGGCCTGGGGTGGGGGTGCTGAGACTTCTCCGTTCCTTACCAGTTCCCAGATGCTTCTTTTGATCTGAGGCCACACTCTGAGTTCTGGTGGATTTGGGAAATCTCAGCCAGGTTCTGAAAATGGCCACGGACCTGCTGCCTTGGGTGGGGGCGGGCAAGCATCACCTCGACCTCAACGATGGGACTCTAGCCTTGGTGATAGACCCACTCCAGTCTGCTTTGGATCATCTGCCATCAGCTTCTCAACAGAGAAAGGAAAGCAGCAGCCTGCATTTTGAGAAAACATCATTATTTTAACCTGTTCTGCCCCTTCCCCATCTCTCCAAGTTCTATGACACGTCCTTATTGAAAATGCTGATAATGCTATCTGAGTGGCGAGAAGCCAATTTCTGGCTGTTCATTGCTTGAGGCTGGGGCTGGGGTCAGGGCAGGAGGCGGGGTCTGTGGAGGGTTTAAGGAGAGAAAGGGGCCAGGCAGATGGAGAAGCCAAGGCCTGGGAATAAAGCTGATTGGTGTGTCAGCAAAATCTGTCACTGGCTTTGGTGATTCGAAAGGCAGACACATTCTTTCATCTCTGTTAATCCTCATCTGATACAGGATTTCCCTGCCATTAAATCTGGAGAAAGAAAAATAGGTACTCAAACCTGCACCAGCAACTATTTCTCCTCTCCCCCCTGCTCACCATCCTCCCTGCCCCCACTTTACTTCTCTGTTGAATCATTTTTAACCTCTGTGGCTGCTTGATTCAGGGAGATGGATGGGCTGGGGGAGCTGAAGGGCACCTCAGAGGAGGAGCGGGATCAAGCAGACCCCCAGGATGGTAAGTGACATTTGGGGACCATGTGGGAACACCAGGTTTCCTCTCTGTCCATTTCCTTGCTGGGTTGTCAGTGAGTCCGACTGAGTTGCTGTCAGGTTTTAGCCTGGCGGAAGGGTTTCCAAACAGATCCAAGCTGTCAGTTTGGGGGGGGGGGCACCTCTGATTGGCTGTTGTTACTGGTTTCTCTTAAGGCAACATCAAGATGATGGGGAGAGAGGTGTACGGTGAAGAGGGGGGAGAGGCAGGGCATTCTGGAGGAAGTGGAGGAATAGGGAGGGCCTGAGTGACCTGGTTCTCCAGTGACCCCTCCTGGGCACCCGGTGACCTGTGTTCTCTCCCCTCAGATAGGGATTCCACAGCTGGGTGGTTCTAAGCCAGCAGGCGCGTGAAAAGCTGCGGGATGCTGAGCCTGCTGCTACATGGTGAGTTCCGGGGCCCCCTCCTTCCGTCCCCTAGCAGACACCTGCCAGTGGGTGCAAGGGCTGGGGAGCCGGTAGAAGATGCTAGAAGATGCATGGAAACCACAGGGCTTCCGCCCAAGAAGTATGGGCTTCAGGTGGCTTCCATGAACGCTGAACCTGGGCACCAGTTCTTCTGAGTAGGCTCCACTGAATGTGTGATCATGGGGGTGGGGATGGAGTAGGAGAGGAAAGAGCAGGTGGGGGGGTTGTTTTTTTCTCATTGTTGTTTCCCGAGCCAAATATATGAAATAACCTCTTGGTGGTTTTCTTATTCTAATTTCAGATATGAATTCACTGGTGTAATTACCAAAAAACTACAGTGGTTTTCTAATTCCATTATTTTAAGCTCATTTAGTTTAAAAAGAAAAAAACAAACTCAATTCCTTAAGAAAATCATCTTCCTAAAGAAAGAATATGACATGAAACATATCACGTTAGAATTATGTGATTACGGATGTTTAGAAATTTTTTTCTAAGTTTTTTTGGTCCTATTGTTACATGGATTTTAAGACAACAAGAAGACTCAGCCCCAATTTTTTCCCACATCTCTACAGCTCCGGCTGTTCCAACCTAACCCAGATAGCCCAAGGAAAAATCCCTTGTTAAGTTATGCAGCAAATGATTTAGACAACGGATCTGTTTTCCTGACCCTTGAGTGAATGTAATTATTTGAGGTTATAACGACCCATGTAATAGGCCTCTGCCATGCCGACAGAAAATGTTACCAGATAATTCTAGAATTCAGTAATAGAATTTTCTCCCTCTTTAATTCTACCTTTTCAAAAAGTAGAGCTTGCTCTATTCGAGGAATCAACAGGTACACACTGTACCTTTAATACACTCTAGGGATATCAGGAGAGAGATAATTGCATAGCCTTTGTCCTTGAGAAATGTACATTCTTTAATGGCTGACTCAATAAGTAAATGAGAAAAAAAAATTGGAACAAGGCACAGGGAACAGTATGATAAATAGGACATGACTTCCTAGCTGGAGGAGACTCCAAAGGACAGAGGTTGACATTTATATAATTACAAACAGCCAGCTCCTTGCCATTTCTCTTACCTAGAAAGGATATGAAATTTGATTGACTCACTGGGACAGAATGTTTGCTTCTAAGAGCCAACATGATTTTCAATCTGTACCCAAAGCTCTCCTGTTCCTCACAGAAAGCAGACAGTATTCATAGCCGGTATGCTGCCAAACAGGAACTGTCCCTGCTGCAGAGACCCGAAATACAGCCAGACTTCTTGTGACAAGTTGGAGAGCTGAGCGGTGACATCATTTGCTAACAATAGACGCACTTAAAATTAATGACTGTCTTCCACATCCCCTGGCGCTTTCATTTAAAACGCACTCAGCAGCGCAGACGATATTACTCTGACTACAAGGCACCAGGATTACAGATGACATGTTCCCGAAGAAGCAGGCAGGGATAGGACTCCACCTCCCCAGCTAGAGAAAAATGGCTGAATCAGCCTGACAAAACAAGGTCATGGTAGAATCAGAGGTGGCTCATAGCAGGGTAAATGTGGAGCAAAATGGAAAGAGAAATTCTCTGGACATGAGGTCTCCTGGCCTCTCCTCTCCCCCGACCCCATGGCAACCCTTGCAGGGTCTTCCTGCTGTCCACAGCACAATATCCCTCTTCCTTATCCTGCTTTACAGGGGTCTCCACCAAAGGCTTGCTTTAAACCATGAGTGTTTAATGAGGGCCAGGGTTTCTGCTTTATTTGCCTCCTGTCTTCAGAGTGCTTGATAAGGGTTAGGTTGTTGAATGAGTGAAGCTGCTAAGATTCAAATCATGACAATATCTGATAAAAGTCTTGCATTTATACACACACACACACACACACACACACACATAGTGGTTTAGTCACTAAGTCATGTCCTACTCTTTGCCATCCCATGGACAGTAGCCAGCCAGGCTCCTCTGTCCATAGGATTCTCCAGGCAAGAATACTGGAGTGGGTTGCCATTTCCCTCTCAGGGGATCTTCCCAACCCAGGGATCAAACCTGGGTCTCCTGCATTGCAGGGGGACTCTTTACCAACTGAGCCACCAGGAAAGCCCATATATAACACACATATAAAATGAAATTCTTCAAATCAGTTAATAAGGCAACCCAATTTTTAAAAATTGGCAAATATTTTAAAATATCTATTTCTTCAAGGAAGATATACAAAATGCTAATAAGCGTATGAAAAGATGCTCCATGTCAGTAGTCATTGGGGAAATGCAAACCCAAACCACAATGAGATGCCACCTCACACCCACCAGGATGGCTGGAATCAAAAAGACCGTTGCAAGTGTTGGTAGGGATGTGGAGCAACTGGGATTCTCAAAGTCTGCTGGTGGGAATGCGAAATGGTTCAGCCACTGTGGAGAACTGTTAGGCAGTTTCTTGGGTGGTAACTCAACAATTTACCATATGGGCCGGCAATCCCATTCCTATATAAAAAGGAAATGAAAACACATGTCCACAAAAAGACTTGCACCTGAGTCCTTACCTCAGCTTTAGTCACAAGAGTTGAAAACTGGAAGCAATCCAAATGTCCATCACCAGGTGACCGAATACACAAATGGCAATACATTCATACAATGGAACACTGTGTAGCAATAACAAAGAATTGTCAACTGGTATTTGGAACAACAGAGCTGAATTTCACAAACATAATGTTGATTGAAAGAACCATTTGATTTTGTTTACACGAAATTCTAGAACAGGCGAGGCTGTGCTTTGAAAACCATATCAGTGGTTACCTGGAAAAGAGGATGGGAAGGGAAAATTTCTGGGAGACAGGAATGTTCTAAACTGTGATTAGGGTGGGGGTTACACAGGTGTCTATGTTTGTCATACTTGCTGAACTACATACACTTAAAATGGAGACATTTTATTGTAAGTAAATTATACCTGAATCAACTTGACTTAAAAAAAGGAAGGTTGTATGTAGAGAAAGAGAGCAGCTGCACCCCAGAACAAATCCTTCGTTATCGACCAGGTGCTGTGGGGGGCCGGGCAGTATGTGTGTGAGATTTGATGTCATTACATAGAGAAATAGCTCCTTCCTTTTGATTGCCAAGTAATTTTCCCTTGTTGGGGTGTACTGGTTTGTTTATCCATTGCCCTAGTGTTGAGCATTTAAGTTGTTTCCAGTTTGGGCCAAGTATCTTTAGGCCTGGAGGACTTTCTGAGGGCTAGTGTTTGCCTCAGATGGGACAGCTCGCCACCTCGAGATCCACAGGGCCTGTGAGGCCGTCAGTAGACCATCTCTCTGATGACCAACTGATTTCTCCACCCACCATGATTCACACTGGCCAGCAAAGCTGCAGTGTGAATCCTTGAGCCTTTCTTTTCTGTCACAGACAATCTCTGCATGATGTGAGAAGCAAGTTATGGGGTCCCCGTGAGAAGAGAGGCCATGGGATGGTCTCCCTCCTTGCATTTCTGCTTCTCTCAGCCTATTTGGTCCTGAACATCCAGCCCTGGGGCTTGGTCTCTGGAGTAGTTGGGATCGCATTTTCCAGGAGAGGGGAATGACTTGTACAGCCAAAGTGGCTGAAGAGATTTTGCTGAAATCAGAAAACGGACCGTATTTTCCCTTGCTATTTTGGTTTCATGAGACACAATTTCTTTGAAAACAATGAGGATGAAGAAACACTTCAAACTCATTCTGTGGTTGGAAACTCCATGAGTAACTGTTTTCCTAGCAAACCTCAAGAGGCCAAAGCACATACTTGAAAAGCCGAGGACCTGCGGAGAAATCCCTCAGCTGGTCTGCATTAAGACATCATTCAAAAAAATTAAAAAAGAGACATCATTCTGTGGGCATCTGAGCTTGGCCATCGCCGCCTCCCTGCAGCTTGGGGGCTGGACCAGAACACAGAGGCAGAGACCCATTTCCGGTATTTTCCCCAATCCAGGGACAGCTTGTAACATTTTGTTGTTGTTTGAAGTAAAATTCACGTAATAGAAGATGAACTATTAACAAGTTGAAAGTGTAGAATTCAGTGGCAGTTAGTACATTCACAATGTTGTGAAACTCTCCTCTCTGTCCAGTTGCAAAACATTATCACATCCTGAAAGGGAACCCAGTACCTATTTAGCAGTCACTCCTCACTCTTTTCTTCCCCTAAGCCCCTGGCAACCACTAATCCACGTTCTTTCTCCATAGATTTGCCTATTCTGGATACTTCATATAAATGAAATCATATGTGGTCTTGTGTGTCTGGCTGCTTTCACTTAGCACAATATTTTTGAGGTTCAGCCATGTTGTAGCATGGGTCAGTACTTCATTCCTTTCTATGGCAGATTAACATTCCACCGTGTGGCTAGACTATGTTTTGTTTGTCCATTTACCTGTTGATGAACATTTGTTGCTTCCATCTTTGGGCTATTGTGGGAGATTTGTGTACAAGTATTTGTTAGAACACCTACTTTCACCGAGGAGTGAAACTGCTGGGGCATATGGTAACTTTGATGTTTAAAGTGAGTGAAAGTGTTAGTTGCTCAGTTGTGTCCAACTCTGCAACCCCATGGACTGTAGCCAGCCAGGCTCCTCTGTCCATGGAATTCTCCAGGCAAGAATTCTGGGGTGGGTAGCCATTCCCTTCTCCAGGGGATTTTCCCAACCCAGGGATTGAACCTGGGTCTCCTGCATTGTATGCAGATTCTTTACCGTCTGAGCCACCAGGGAAGCCCAACTTTATGTTACACCCTGTGACATTTTGTACCACACAGGTGAATCCCATCTTTATAAAGTTGGTCCACCTAGACCCCTGGTTTTTGACTTGGGCTTTATATTGGAATTCCCTCTGGAGCTTTAAGAGTATTGATACCTGGTTCCACTCTGGAAAATTCTGATGTAATAAAAAACTCCATAGGTGCTTTTAATGTGCAGCCCAGGTAGCGAACCATTCTAAATTCTTCCTTTGCAGTCTAACTTGTAGTAATAACTTCAATATTCTGATGCTTGGTATTTTGCATTCCACCCTTGGGCAGACATTCACCTGGTCCTTGAAGTACTGATCCTTTGGTGAGATTTAATCTTGTGACAACAGTGCTCACGGAACCTGCTGTTGGCTTGGCTCAGTGCTTTCATAGCTATTTTCAAGCATTACCAGTCATCTGTTCCTCACAATTGTCAACCTGTTAACAGGTGAGGAAACTGAGATACAAAACAAAAACCAAAAAAGGCAGTGTCATCAGAGTTTATGAGAGACCTAGAGTGACAGGTGGCTGCCTCAGGGTGAGTGTTTCCAGACTGAATGCTCTGGAAAACCCCCACATGGGAATACCGGAGCTATGACAGAGGCAGGCTGAGCCAAGGCTGGTTCTGCTGAATTTCTCATCTTCCCCTCCCTACCTCAGGCTGGTAAGTAAAAGCATTGAAGACTTTTCAGATTTCCACATGGATCCTTCCCCAAAATTCCAATGGGTGAAAATAAATTGCTAAGCAACTGCCAGTGAGTTTGACTTTCTCTTCTCACACACTGTGATCTTTATTTTAATTTGGCAAATGTATTTTTGGCCAAGGTATTCCCATGGAACTCAGCTCTGGACAGCCAAGGAGATTTGTCTTTGGAATGACCACTTCTGATTCCAGGAGAGACCACTTTTCATTTGAATTTCAAAAAAAATCAGGGATGGCGTAAACAATTTTTTATTCCATTTTCTATATTTCCTGGTGATGAATGGCATGGAGCTTTGTTTTGGTTGACAGGCGCTGCCTGGTCTCAAGTTTGAGTTGTTTTTTCTCTTTCAAGGTGAAGAATTCAAGAGGTTCTGGGAGAGGGGGAGGGGAAGGGGCCAGAAGGAGGCGATGGTACTTGAGAGAACCTGTCTCACTTAGGATGTTGCTCAGGAATGGCACTGCAAGCCTTAGAACCCACTCCAGGTCACTGAAGATGAGAAGGGGTTTATTCAGAGATGCTAGGTGTTCCCAGACTTCCTGGTTGGAGGTCCACCCCCTTGAAGCAATGCCTAAATTAGGTAGGGGGGCAGTTCCAGCAAGATCCCATGGCCACCACATGCTGGGTGCCGGATGCCAGAAATTCCACCATGGGAGCCATGGGAACCATCTTGGTCAGAAAATGGTTTCTGCCTGGCACCAAGTTCTGAAGTCAAGCCTTGCTGGGTGTGTGGGACTGGCAGAGCTACTTCACATGCCTGGGGCCTAACTGCAAGGGAAGTTGAGAAAAGAGTTTCTGGTTTCTATCTTGAGGAGGCAGGACTTAAAATGTAGGAAATTCCCTAAATGTACGAACAGTACTTAAAAGGTTGTGGGAGGCCAGAAAAGGGCACTGGTCTATACAGATGGTTTGAGTAGGTTTCTGAAATGGAAACGGGGCACTGTCTCAGAAATAGCTATAGCAGGGCCTTATGCTTTCTAAAGGGCTGGCCTGGAGCTTTCCACTCTCCCTGATCTCCTTTTCTGTGATCCTCAGGGCCGATTTAGTTCTCTGCACACTAGTTTCCTCAGCTTGTCTTTGGCTCTTGCTCTGATTGACTCTGCCTAGGTCAGATGTTCACCTGCAGTCCAAACAGCTGTGACTCGGAGAAGGCTGCAGAGACACATAGGACTCTACGTGGGGTATTTTTTCTTAGACGTGGTGCTTGGCAACAGCTGTTGTCCAGCTGTGGAAATGAGAGCCAGAAGGGCCCTCCAAGGTCAGGAAGTGCAGGCTTTTCAGTTCACAGTTACAGAAAGGGAAGCTCAGAAAGGTTGGTGGTGTTTAATTACCCTGGACCAGTTTCCTTTTTTGTGAGAAGAGAATAATAATTACCTTACAGGGTTGTCATATTAAATTAAATGATATAGCAAGCTTCAGTTCAGTTCAGTTGCTCAGTCGTGTCCGACTCTTTGCGACCCCATGAATTGCAGCACGCGAGGCCTCCCTGTCCATCAACTCCCAGAGTTTACTCAAACTCATGTCCATTGAGTCAGTGATGCCATCCAACCATCTCATCCTCTGTTGTCCCCTTCTCCTCCTGCCCCCAGTCCCTCCCAGCATCAGGGTCTTTTCCAATGAGTCAACTCGTCACATGAGGTGGCCAAAGTATTGGAGTTTCAGCTTCAGCATCAGTCCTTCCAATGAACACCCAGGACTGATCTCCTTTAGGATGGACTGGTTGAATCTCTGCCCTGAGCAAATACTTATTAAAAGTTGGTTCTTGTAAGAGCAAAAGCAACCCATAAATGATGATTAATTTGAAAAGCAGTAGACATGCTTATATCACCTGGACAACATAGGGTGCCATATGTCCCAAACTGTGTCCTTTGCATATCAGCAGTCTTTGGGGGTGGAATACATCTGCAGGTCATGTGCTGTTGAGCTCCTAGAACCACTTCAAGCAGCTCTGTTCTGGGACTGCATATATGTGTAATCGTGTAGAACGTATTCTTATGTCAGCTCTCTTTTGCTCACCATAATGTTTTTGTTGTGTCAGTAGTTTGTTCCTTTTTATTGCTGAGTTGTATTCCACTGAATGACTATGTTGTAATTAATTTCTCTGCTGTTGAGTAATTTCCTGTTTTGTTCTATTCTGAATAAGCCACAATGAACTTTCTTGTACAGTCTTTATGTGGACATTATTTTTTCGTTTCTCTTGGGTAAATACCTAGGAAAGGAATTGCTGAATCACAGTCATATGTTTAGCTTTAATAGATACTGTCAAAATTTTCCTAAGTCATTGAACTATATTTTCTTACATCATTGATTCTCATCAATGATGTAAGAGAATCCCATTGCTCTACATCCTTACCAGTATTTAGGGTTGTCACCCATTCTAGTGAGTGTGTAGGGAATCTGATTGTAATTTTCATTTGCACTTCCCTAATGGCTAATGAGGTACAGCACCTTTTCATGTGCTTAATGGCTACTTAATAAATTCTTTTGTAAAGTGTTCAGGTCTTTTACTCATTTTCATTTAGTTTGTCTTCTCATTCTTCATTCATAGGAGTAATTGTTATATTCTGTATACAAGTCATACACACACAAACGGTATCTTTTTAAAAAAATAGCTTTATTGAGGTATAGTTGATATATAACAAATTAAACATATTTAAGGTATATCCTTGTGAAACTATCAAGACAATTGAGACAATGAATATATCCCACATCCATCACCCCCCAAATTCATGCCCCTTTATAATCCTTCCCTTCTGCCCCTCCGTGCCTGCCCACCGATCCCCAGGCAACCACTAATCTTTCTGTTACTATATGCCAATTTATAGTTTCTAAAATTTTTTGTAAATGGAATCATATAGTACGTGCTCATTTTTGTCTGGCTTCTTTCATTCAGCAGAATTATCTCGAGGATCATCCATGTTGCATATATCAATAATCTATTCCTTTTAAACACTGAGTAGTATTCCATTGTATGCATATATCATAATTTATTTACTCATTCAACTTTTGATGGGTGTTTGTGTTGTTTCCAGCTTTGGGTTATTATGAATAAAGTTGCTGTGAACATTCATGCTCAAGCCTTTTGTATGAACATGTGCTTTTATTTCTCTACAAGTCGAATGAACTGATCATAAGGCAGGTGTATGTCTAACTTTTAAAAAAACTGCCACATTGTTTCCAATGTGGTTACACCATTTGACATTCCCACCAGCAGTATAAGAGAGTTATATATGCTTTCCAACACTTTGTATGGTCAGTCTTTCTAATTTTAGTCATTCTAATAGGTAACTTTTCTTCCCCTGAGTTTTATGGTTTTATTAGCAGAAACAAAATGTGCACACCAGCTGTCTATTCATTTTCTTCATTGTGCAGGCTGGTGTTGGGATTGGTGATTCTGATGGCCAGCTGGGCTGCTCTTTTCACAATGGCCTTGTGGTTCCTGGAGGAGACATTGTGAGCAGTCTCAGCACAGTAAGATTTTTTGTCCATCAGCAGTACTTCAAGCTCCTTGACATTGTGGATGAGGTACTTCCCGAAGCCGCTGGGCAGCATATACC
Organism: Cervus elaphus; assembly: GCF_910594005.1. Taxonomy (NCBI): domain Eukaryota; kingdom Metazoa; phylum Chordata; class Mammalia; order Artiodactyla; family Cervidae; genus Cervus; species Cervus elaphus. The sequence continues at coordinate 134,222,014 of NC_057848.1, read as the reverse complement.
TTGTTTTCTTGTTCCTCTCGTAACTGATGCTGGGCATCAAGATCTGGCCTTTGAATCTCCCGCACACCCTGTCATCATTGCCTCTCGGTTTCCGCCAGTTCTGCTTAATTTTGACATATTGTTCTGACTGGTGCTGGATTAACCTTTTGGTCCCCTTTTGGGTGATCTTGGGCTTCAGGTGGGGTCTGAAGGTGGCCATGATGCTGAGTAAGAGCTACCTGCCACCTCTATAGGCAGCACACTGAGGAAGAGAGAGCAATAGGTGACTATTTTAACTTGCAATTCCCTAACAACTAATGATGTTGACCATCTTTTCATGTCTTTGTCTCCTGTATATCTTTTTTTGGTAGTGTTTCTTCTAATATTTTGCCCATTTATTAATTGGGTGATTTGTTTCTTATACTTTATTATTTAATATTATTTATAAAATTATATTTAGTTTAATATTATTTAATAAATTATTATAATTTATTGCCTATTTTCTTATTGAGTTTTTAGAGTTCTCTACAAATGCTGAATACAGGTCATTTATGAAATATATACAAAGGATATATATATAAATATACCTTAAATATCTTTTCTCACAGTCTGTGCTTTTTTTTTTTTAAAGATTTACTTATTTATGTATTAAAAAAATTTTTTTTCCATTTATTTTTATCAGTTGGAGGCTATTTACTTTACAATATTGTAGTGGTTTTTGCCATACATTGACATGAATCAGCCATGGATTTACAAGTATTCCCCATCCTGAACCCCCCTCCCACCTCCCTCCTCATCCCATCCCTCTGGGTCATCCCAGTGCACCAGCCCCGAGCACTTGTCTCATGCATCCAACCTGGACTGGCGATCTGTTTCACACTTGACAATATACATGTTTCAATGCTGTTCTCTCAGATCATCCCACCCTCGCCTTCTCCCATAGAGTCCAAAAGTCTGTTCTATACATCTGTGTCTCTTTTTCTGTCTTGCATATAGGGTTATCATTACCATCTTTCTAAATTCCATATATATGCATTAGTATACTGTATTGGTGTTTATATTTCTGGCTTACTTCACTCTGTATAATGGGCTCTAGTTTCATCCATCTCATCAGAACTGATTCAAATGTATTCTTTTTAATGGCTGAGTAATATTCCATTGTGTATATGTACCACAGCTTTCTTATCCATTCGTCTGCTGATGGGCATCTAGGTTGCTTCCATGTCCTGGCTATTATAAACAGTGCTGCGATGAACATTGGGGTGCACGTGTCTCTTTCAGATCTGGTTTCCTCGGTGTGTATGCCCAGGAGTGGGATTGCTGGGTCATTTGGCAGTTCTATTTCCAGTTCTTTAAGGAATCTCCACACTGTTCTCCATAGTGGCTGTTTATGAGATATATACAAAGAGATATATACAATGAGATATATACATTTATGAGATATATACAAAGGATATATATAAATATACCTTAAATATCTTTTCTCACAGTCTGTGCTTGTTTTTCTGTTTTCTTGACAGTGTCTTTCAAAGAGCAGAAGTTTTAAATTTTGATGTCTCTAATTTATTACTTTTTTCTTTTATGGTTAATGCTTTTTTTTTTCCTAAGAAATCTTTACCTATGACGAGGTCACAAAGACATTCTCCTGTGTTATCTTCAAGAAGCTTTACAATTTTAGCTTTTATATTGAGATCTATGGTCCATCTAAAATGAGTTTTTGTGTATGCTGTGAGGTAGGAGTCAGTATTCTTTTTTATTTTCTAGGAGTTGCAATATGCATCTTTAATTTATCATGCTCTACTGTCCCTACCTCCTCCTGGCATGGAAAAACTCTCTTGTCTATTTGATTAAACAAAAATAAAATAAGCTACATGGGAACAATTTTAAAGTCCAAAGAGATACCAACTTTAAGGCTGCAGTAGCTGATACAGCATCCCCTAGCTATCTTCTTCAGCCTTCTCTATGGACCACAGACATACATTCAGATGCCTGTGAGCTAACATGGGAGTTTTTGAACACTTTTCCATTGGTTCTTCACCAGCTCATTTCCACAGGTTCTTCACCAGGCCTGTTAAGCCTGAGGCCTGCAGTATATCATTTAAGATTTAAAAGTAAAACTCCAGAGCTGGGGAAAAAACCCACCCCAAACAAAAACCCACATTAAAGGTTTTTGGGGAAACCTTTGCTTCCCCATTCTCCATTTAATTGATGGAATCCACACCACCGTTGCAAAGTCCATTTTTAAAAGTGTCAAAAGGCAGTCAGCACCCAGGTGGGCTTGCAGCATGGTTTCTGTGACCCAGGCAGGTATTTTGGTGGTGCTATCCCTTACATCATGTCTGTATCACGGTCTCCTTTGAATAAATCTTATACAGTTTCATGTCTAACGTAAGATCCTTATGAGAGTACAATTTAGTGTACCTCCTGTCTCATTCTTTATGCTATGGTCATATTTTTCATTTACATATGAAACATATGTAAATGTTTCATTTCATATTTCATTACATATTATTACATTGTTATTTTTGTTTTCAACAGTCACTTGTCTGTTAAGCAATTAAGGTGAGAGGAGAGTAGTCTTTCATATTTAGTGGCATATTTGCCATTTCCATGGCTCTTCATTCCTTCCTGTGGATCTCACTTTCATCTAGTGTCATTTTCCCTCAAGCTAAAGAATGTCTTCATTTCTTGGTCTGCAGAAGATCTGCTGGAGATGCATTTGCTCAGATTTTGTTAGCCTGAAAGCATCTCTATTTTACTTCATTTTTGAAGATATTTCCATTGGATATAGAATTCTAGGTTGCCAGATTTTGCTTTTCTTTCAGCAGTTTAAAAGATATTTTATGTTTGGGCACAAGAGTATATATAGCCATTTCAGAAAAGGTTTTATTTTAAGATACTTCCTTTAAGGAACATTTGTCTAGACACGTCTTCCTTGCCTTGTGTGAAATTAATAGCTTAAAAAGAACTCTGTGAATGGTTCCAAATGCAAACTTTGAAATTGTTGAATAACTTAATTAAGATGCATTTCATTCCTGGTTTATGAAAAAAAGGATATCATGTTATTGTCTTATGGCTCCTTTGTTGCTGATAAGTCAGGCATCATTTTTAAATTGATATTTCTGTATGTAATGTGTTTTTTTTCTCTGGATGTCTTGAAGAATTTTCTCTTTACTTTGGTTTTCAGCAGTTTGACTGTGATGTGCCTAGATAAATGTGTTTGTGTGTGTTTGATATTAGTTGGGAGTTTGCTGAGCTTTGTGATTTTAATCAAATTTTGGAAACTGTCTTCAATTATTTTTCTGCCATATTCTCTCTCTTTTCTCCTCTGGGACTCCAAATACATGCATGTTAGTCTAATTGCTTAATATTGTCCCAGAGGTCATCGAGGCTGTGATATTTTTTCCAATCTTTTTTTTTTGTCTCTGAGCTTCATTTTGGGTAATTTATTTTGACTTCTTTCAAATTCATGAATATTCTGTGTTTAGTCTGCTATTTTTCTTATTCAATGATTTAAAAAAAATTTTAGATATGGAATTATTTCAGTACTAAGATTTCTATTAGGTTCATTTTCATAGTTTCCATACCTCTTTTTTAAAGATATATAATTGATCCATACCTCTTCTAAAATTCACATTCCTCATGTCTTCATCCATTATACCCATCTTTTCCTATAAATTCCTTAACATTTATAATAAATCCTTGTTTTGTAATTTCAATGTCTGGGCTGTCACTGTGTCTGCTGCTGTTGACTATATTTTTTCCTCTTGAGAAATGTCATGTTTTGCTGCTTCTTCACATCTTGTTTTAACAATCTTGTTTAGTCAGTAAGTCCTGTCCGACTCTTTTGCAACCCCATGGACTGTGGCCTGCCAGGCTCCTGAGAATCTAGTTTCTATAGCTACTATCTACAATATCTGCTATACATCAAATACTACTAGATTTGTCCATTTTGGACAGAGGAGCTTCTTCACATATCTAGTAGTATTTGATGTATAGCAGATATTGTAGATAGTAGTTATAGAAACTCAACATTCTCTTATCTTCCTTTGAAGCATGCTGAATTTTCTTCTGGCATTTGGTTAAACTACCAGCAGATTCCCTTGATCCATGGGAAGCTTGGTTTCAGTCTTTGTTAGGGAAGGCCTAGTTTAGTTTTACCCTTTGCCCTGGGAAATGGTCTTTATTCCTAAGGTGTGACCCTCTGGGGTTTCAATGGAAAGCTCGAAGTATTTTATAAGCCCTTCTAACTTGGTGGACTTTGAACTCTTAATCTGTTTCCCATTACCGGGAAATTGCTGAAATCTCTGTTTAATGCTTTTGGCCTTCTATTCTTGGCTCCTTGGAGTCATCCCTTCCCCACACACTTGAGGACTCAAACAAGGATCTAAGTGAGGCAAGTTTGTGTGCCAATTTTCTGGCACCTCTTTTGTGGCTCCCTCTTTCTCATGGTTTCCCTCCTCAGGCCACTGCTGCTGCTATACACTCTGACCTCTTAATTTCTCAGCCCAGTAAGACTCTTGCTTTCTGCTTGAGCTCTACTGCCCATGGACTTAGCAAGTGGTGCTAGTGGTAAAGAACCTGCCTGCGAATGCAGGAGACATAAGAGGTGAGGGTTCGATCCCTGGGTTAGGAAGGTCCCCTGGAGGAGGGCATGGCAACCCACTTTGATATTCTTGCCTGGAGAATCCATGGACAGAGGAGCCTGATGGGCTTTCCATCATGTCACAAAGAGTTGGACACGACTGAAGTGACTTAGCATGCATGCCCAGGTGCAGGGTGGACTTGAAAATGCCCTGCGAGGAAAAGCCAGTTAGATGTGCCTCTCACCCAGTTTGCTTCTCTTCACTTAAGGGTCCTATCTCCTCTGGCCACCTGTTTAGGTTTGTTTCCAAAAGTGCCTTCAAATGATTTTTCTTTTTCAATTCAAGTATAGTTGATTTCCATTTCAAATGATTTCTTAAAAATATTTTTCCAGAGTTGACACTAGCAATCAGCAGGAATGTTAGTCTGATACAAGCTACCCTGCCATTATTGCAAGCAAAACTTGCTCAACTATGTTACTATTTTTGTTGTTGTTGTTGTGTAGTTGCTAAGTTGTTTCTGATTCTTTTGAGACCCCATGGCCTGTGGCCTGCCACGCTCCTCTGTCCATGGGATTCTCCAGGCAAGAAAACTGGATCAGGTTGCCATTTCCTCCTCCAGGGATCTTCCCAACCCAGGGATGGAACCCACGTCTCCTGCATTGGCTATTATTTTTAATAATTAATTGATTGGCTGCACTGTGCATCATACGGGGATCTTAGTTCCCTAACCAGGGATCAAACCCAAGCCCCCAGTAGTGGAAGCATAGGGTCTTTACCATTGGACCATGAGGGAAGTCCCTATGTTACTATTTTATAAAGTTTTGTTTTGGTGCCCTGTTTTTCTGGATCATTAGGCACACACTTAGCCTTCATGTTGGGTAAACCCATACTGGAGTTTGGTTGTCTGTTCTAAGAATTTACTTGATTTAGTTTAAACTTCACTAAATAATCCAGTAAATCAGTTATTGTTCATCAGTTCAGTTGCTCAGTCGTGTCCGACTCTTTGCGACCCCATGAATCGCAGCACGCCAGGCCTCCCTGTCCATCACCAACTCCCGGAGGTTACTCAAACCCATGTCCATCGAGTTGGTGATGCCATCCAACCATCTCATTATTGTTCATAATGGCTATTGTTATTGTTCATAATGGCTATCAAAGTTTCAGAGGTTGAAAACAGCTCTTTAATAGTGACAACATCTAAAAAAAACATAGTGACAACATCTTGAGTGTTTAAAGTTAAAAAAAATTTTTTTATTTTGTGAAATAGGTAATACATTCACATGGCTCAAAATATACAAGGTAAAAAGGATATATAATAAAATGCTTCACCTCCACCTTTTGCATGTATTAAAAAAAAAAAAAACTGGCAGCGAAACAGCCAAAAATTTGATCTCTTGCATTATACAAACAAATTGAATATATCCTGTCTGTCATAATCCAATGAATTCTTTGACAAAGTTTTAAAAATAAATGACATTCCCAAGCAGGAATTGTTACAGAGGAAGGCATCAATTCCATTTAATTCTGCAAATATTTACTGAGCCATATAGTGTGCTTAAAACAATATTATCTATTGTGGAGTAGAAACATGAGTCATATGGTTGAGAGTGCACTTCCCTTAATTAGAAAGGAGAAGAGAGTAGAATGAAGGACTCTTTGTAAGGAAACCTGATGCCTCTGCTTGACCCAGTTGGAAGAGTTAATAGAAAAAGGTTCGGCCTCTGTGCAGCCAACGCCTGGTTAAGGTTGTATTCTTGGCCCTGTCTCTCTAACAGGGTGTCTGTCCCGCCCAGCTGCTGCCCTCTTTACAGCCAAGTCCAGCACAGGGTCCAAGAACCTTGCTGGAACTTTGGTGTCTAGTTCACACTTCTTTGGGAGAAGGGAAAGCAAAGTCTCTGGAACATTAGAATGTTGAACTAGCTACAGGGTACAACTCAAGGGCTGCTCAAAGGGCTGAGTGTTCTCTAGCCAAGTCTCACAGGGCTGAATCCCCTTCCTGGCAGCTGAGAAAAACATGAGTGTCCATAACAGATGTACTGAAAAGACAACTGGACGCTGAGCAAAGCTACAGAGGCAGCAGCAAGCAGATCGACAGACTCCTTGTGTGGCCACAACTTCAGGTTCCCACAAAGGCTTGGTTAGGCAAAGCAGGGTAATGTGTACACAGTGGCAGAGACTGTGTGGTAAGTCAGGGTGTTTGCTAGGAATTGGGGAGCGCTGCTGAGGACATGTAGAAATTCTGAATAACAGTGGTCAGGTTTTACATCTGGGTACCTTTGTTCCTCTTGCAAGAATTTCAGGTGGAGCAGAGCCCACTTGCCAGCTGGTCCTGTCCAGAGAATAAAACTTGTGCATCCTCCATGCTGCCTTTTCCGCTGGAACTCAAGATGAGGCTTGGGACTTCTGGCTACCACACAGAAGCAGGCCATGCCACTCTGCTTTCCTGCAGGGGGCGAGCCACCTGGAGGGCTTTGGAAGTCTGTAGCTGATCTTCCATTCAAATGCTCAGAACAAAATTAATTTATAAGCGCCAGTCCTTTCCTGTAATGTGCAAAAAAGGCTCTAGAGAACAAAGGCTGGTGAATGGAAGTTAACCACACAATGTCCATAAGTACTTTTTCAGATGTGTGAGATGATAATTTATTTAGTGTGCTGTCCTTATGGCTTACTTATAGTGACTGTTAGAGAAAAAAAAAAGATTGATAGGTTTTCCCAACCTATTCCCCAATTGCCCACCCCCCTTTTGTGACCTTGCTGTATCACATGTGGGATCTTAGTTCCCCCACCAGGGATCAAACCCATGCCCCCTGCAGTGGGAACACCAGGGAAGTCCCTAATTCTCCCTTCTTCATGAGACTTAATTTACTCAGTAGGGGTTTTCAGGAATTGAATTCTTATGATGGGAGGGACTATAGCAGCACCAATAGAAATATAATGCAAGCCACACATGTTTAAATTCTCTAAGCAGGCCAATAAAAAAGGTAAAAAAGAAAACACTGCTATTGATTTTTAATATTTTAGCTAAGCCAATATATCTAAAATATCATTTTAACATGTAATCAATATAAAAATTGATGAGATATTTAAAATAATTTTTTTGGACTTCCCTGGTGGTCTAGTGGTTAAGACTCCATGCTTCCAGTTGCAGGGAGCACAGATCAGTCCTTGGTCAAGGAACAGAGATCCTTCATGTCTCCCAGTGTGGCCAAAAAGAAAAAAAAATGTTTAAAATACCTTCTTTTGCTACTAAGTCTTTGGGATCTGGTGTGTATTTTTCACTTTGAGCACACCTCAGTTCGGGCTAGTCACATTTTATTTTATTTTATTTTTTTGATAAAAACAGTCACACAGCATTTATTGTCATCTGGTAATAACATAAGGGTGAGCAGAACAATATGAATACAAGTTTTAGAACTATATCTCTAACAAAAGACACCTAAAAAACCAAACGGTATTGCCAAACAGTTTCTCACTTCATCTATCACTTCTAGTTGGAGACACTTTGGAGCAGAGTAATGTTATCTCCTTTTAGCATGATCCGACCCAGTTGTTTTCTTGATTTTGTTTTAGAATGAATCTCTTCTGCATCATCTAATACGAGGTTCATATACTCATCAAAACCAATGATACAGCCCTCTATCCGCATATTCACTTGCTCATAAAGCCACACCTGAATCCGCGATCTATTTTGCAAGTATCTGAAGATGAGATTGATGGGCTGCACCATCACCTTCTGCACCTTCTGGCCCTGGCCCCGGTACGCCATGCTGGACACTCACAAGCACCACACTACTCCACACTCTCCCTAGTCACATTTTAAATGCTCAACAGCCAAGTGTGGCTGGGGGCTAGGGACTGCGCAGCACAAGGCTAGAGCAGAGGCCACAGTGATGCTCTTCAGGTCCGTCTATGCATGCAGACAACGAGCCTTCTGGGCCCCATTCTAGGAGAGCACAAGCGATGATACAGGCAGGAGAAGGGTGGTTAGGATGGGGTCAGGTGCCGGATTCCAGCTGAGTTTTGCTGATGAACAGAACTGGAAAGCCAAGGGAAAGGACACGGTGGGTGGGAAAACCTGAGTAAGGTCTGGAAGGTGGAACGAGTGCCGCGCGGGACGTTTGAGAACTTGATGGATGGCCGCATCCCGCCACGCGGAGGACTAGGATCCAACCTGGGGAGATCCTGTGGCTGACAGTTGCCTTTTCTGTCTTTTCTCCCCCTTCCCCGCCCGGTCCCCATCAGCGATGATCCTCGGCCTGCCCAGCGCCCGGGCCGCCGAGGACACCTGCGTGAACGCCTGCCCGGCCGCCTGCGTCTGCAGCAGTGTGGAGCGCCGCTGCGCCGTGCGCTGCGACCGCGCGGGCCTCCTGCGGGTGCCGGCCGAGTTCCCATGCGAGGCGGCCTCCATCGACCTGGACCGCAACGGCCTGCGCTTCCTGGGCGAGCGGGCCTTCGGCACGCTGCCGTCGCTGCGCCACCTGTCGCTGCGTCACAACAACCTGTCCTTCATCACGCCCGGCGCCTTCAAGGGCCTGCCGCGCCTGGCCGAGCTGAGCCTGGCGCACAACGGCGACCTGCGCTACCTGCACGCGCGCACCTTCACCGCTCTCGGCCGCCTGCGCCGCCTCGACCTGACAGTCTGCCGCCTCTTCAGCGTGCCCGAGCGCCTTCTGGCCGAGCTGCCCGCCCTGCGGGAGCTCGCCGCCTTCGACAACCTGTTCCGCCGCGTGCCCGGCGCGCTGCGCGGCCTGGCCAACCTGACGCATGCGCACCTGGAACGCAGCCGCATCGAGGCCGTGGCCTCCAGCTCGCTACTGGGCCTGCGCCGCCTGCGCTCGCTCAGCCTACAGGGCAACCGCGTGCGCGCCGTGCACGGCGGCGCCTTCCGCGACTGCGGCGCCCTGGAGCACCTGCTGCTCAACGACAACCTGCTGGCCGCGCTGCCGGCCGATGCCTTCGTCGGCCTCCGCCGCCTGCGCACGCTCAACCTGGGCGGCAACGCGCTGGGCCGCGTGGTGCGCGCCTGGTTCGCCGAGCTGGCCGAGCTCGAGCTGCTCTACCTGGACCGCAACCGCATTGCCTTCGTGGAGGAGGGCGCCTTCCAGAACCTCTCGGGCCTCCTGGCCCTGCATCTCAACGGCAACCAACTCACCGTGCTTGCCTGGGCCGCCTTCCAGCCCGGCTTCTTCCTGGGCCACCTCTTCCTCTTCCGCAACCCGTGGCGCTGCGACTGCCGCCTGGAGTGGCTGCGGGACTGGATGGAGAGCTTCGGGCGCACCGCCGACGTGCCCTGTGCCTCCCCGGGCTCCGTGGCTGGCCTCGACCTCCGCCAGGTGGCCTTCGGGCGCTCGTCCGCAGGCTTCTGTGTGGACCCCGACGAGCTGAACCTCACGGCTTCCAGTCCCGGCCCATCCCCAGAGCCGGCGGCCACCACAGTGAGCAGGTTCAGCAGCCTCCTCTCCAAGCTGTTGGCCCCGAGGGCCCCGGTGGTGGAGACGGCCAATACCACCAAGGAGGGGCCGGTCAACACCTCGCTGTCCGACAGCCTTCCCTCCCTCGGGGTAGGCGGCTCGGGCCACAAGACCCCGTTTGTCGTGGGCTCTGGTCTCCTGCTCAGCGTGGCCCAGCACGTGCTGTTTGTCCTCTAGAGGGACCGACTGTGCCCCACTGGGGTGGCCCCGACTACCCTGGTGGGGCGGAGGGGAGGTTGTTAACTGGGCTGGATGGTGGTTGGTGGGGAGAGGGGCACAGGATGGGGGCAGGGAGTGAAAGTTTCCGCGAAGGATGGAAGGACCAGGCTGCCATCAGAGGTGACCTGGGAAGAGGAGGACCTTGGGAAATACCCTGTGCGGGAGGGTGGGGTTTATGGATTTCTGCCCTTGTCACATGAGCATCAATTGCAAAAGAGAAGCAACAATGAATAGGTGCCCTCTGGTGAGAAGACTAGGAATTGGAAGTTTCTGTGGCTACAGAACTCCATCCCTGCTCCTCCCCACCCCCATCTTCTAGGAAACTGGGTCTGCATGCCTGAATTGGAGTTAATCCATTCAGTTCAGTTCAGTCGCTCAGTCGTGTCTGACTCTTTGCGACCCCATGGACTGCAGCACGCCAGTTAATCCATTCGCTAAGTACTAAAAACGGTGCCAATTCTCCTGGTGGGGCAACCATTAAGGCCAATCCCTTTGTTTTCTAGTACAACCCTCCTCCCCCTCCCCCAGGAGCCTGGGGACACTAGGGTCCAGGAAGATGGGTAGGACAGAAGGCCAGTGGGAAAGGGACTTAGACCCAAGGTAGTGGAGGTGGTTCCTGTGGTCCCAGATGTGTCAGTTTAAACAAAGATTCATTTCACATACTCCGCACTTATTCCCAAGGGTGGCCTTAGCTGCAAAAGAACTTTAGGGCAGGGTAGGGAAAAAAAGAGGAGGGGTATTGTCTGTGGACAAATATATTTGTAAAATCTTAAGGTTAAAAAAAAGATTAAACAGGTTTCTCTTCTGCAGGACTTTTTTCAAGGGTCTTTCGAATGCAAACATGCATTACGACTCTCCCGAGGAGGCCACAAAATCCTCTTTGCTTTGTGTTTTGGAAAGACACAGAGATGCTATATTAGCGGAGCAGGGAGTCTCTAGCTTGGACGATCCCATTAGGTGTGGGAATTATCATGAGCTTCGCACTTCCGGGCTAAGAGAAAAGGTGGCAGCCAGTAGCTGGGAAGGGAGTGCTGAGAGGGTTTCCAGGGTGCAAGGTGGCTAACTGTAAGCTCCTAGGCCTGAATGCCAGAGCAGGGGCTGTGTGTCTGCTTTGTATGTGCTCAAGTCATCCTCCACACATGTGTAGTGATGACTGCCTTTGTGACACTCTGGCGGTCTCTAATCTTAATGTCCTCTCTCTGTATTTGAAGGGCTGGGTTTTCAAAGTCCACATGGATTCAAGGTGCACAGAACTGTGTTCTTCAAGGCCATAGTGCTTCTTCTGTATCTCTAGGTATCGCTAAGTGTTAGAAATGTTGCAGAAAGCACCACTGAGGGCAGGAGTGTTCAGATGGATTGTGACCGTTAGTGGTCATCAGCTCAATGGGTCTCAGCTGGCATTTAAAAAAAAATAAGGTATAACCAAAAAGTCACAGAGCATCATGTGTAATAAGTATTATTTTGTGGAACTTTTTATTTAATCTGTATGCATTTGTTCAGATTTTGTATATGTGTGTGTGTGTGTCTGGATTGCTGCATACAATTTATATTGTGGTTTATTGTTAAAAAAGTTGAAAGTCACTAATGTGGAACACACATGGTTCTTTTTAAACGTTTTCTTTGGAAAACTCTCAAACCTACAGAAAAGTTGCAAGAATAATAGAATGAACACTTTGGCCTTTCACCTAGGTTTCTCATTTGCTAACGTTATTGTATTTGTTTTTTCTCTCTTTCTATGTTATTATCGTTTCTCAGAAACAGTTTGAGTTAGTTGTAAACATCATGCCTCTTTACCTATACATACTTCAATGTGTATTTCCTAAAAACAAGGACTTTCTCTTATCCACAATGGTACTATCACAGTCAGGAACTTTATCACTGGTAGAATACTATTTAAAATATACTCTATATCGAAATTTCAGAAGTTTTCAAAATGATTTTTTAGGCTGTCATTTTTCACGTGGGTGGAAAATGAGGTTCCTAGGTCATGGCTTGTATTCATTTGATCACAGTACTCAAAATTCTTAATTCATCAGTTGATTTTTAAGGTTTCAAAATAAATTCGTTCTCCAAATGTCTTACTTTTCAAATGTGAGAACCAGATGAGGTCAGAAATTTTGTTTGTTCAAACCGTGTGTTGTGGCCATGGTAACTGAGTGAGGATCACGAGAATCCTGGAGGCGAGATCTCTGCATTGGGTAACCATGGGCATCCACAGCAGCCTGCGTTTCTGAGGAACAAGGTGCTGCCCTGGGAGGAATGTTCATCCTTTCATTCGGAGTGGGTTCCTGAGAGTCAGCTTCAAAATGCTGCTCCAATTCTGCCTGGTGGTTAGGTAGTGAGCTGTTTAATGAACATTTGTTTGGCTGAATGTTTCTGAACAAGTATAAGCGCTGAAATAGCCTCCAGGGAGACAGATTTTTATAGAGCTACCCAGCCCAGTAGAATTCTGGGAACGTGGGAGTTCCTTACTGCCAAACAGATCCAGAGCTGCCTGGAACGAGTTCCCAGCGAATTGTGGCCATTATGAGCTCTCATGAGAGAAAGGAGAGTGGAGAGTTCCCAGTTTGGAGTTCAGTAAGTTTCTCACCCCATCATTGGCTAATTAGTACCTTGAGAAATGTTAAGGTCCTGTGGGTTATGCTAAGCAAATCCATGTGCCCGTCAGGATGGACCACGCTATGCTATGGTAACAAACAACCCCCGACCTTAGTGGCTGACTGAGGGTTTTTTCTTGCTCATGCTACGTGTCCAACATGGACTTATTAGGGGGATTCTGTGCATTGTAGCCACTCAGGGACCAAGGCTGAAGAAGGATCTGCCATTTGAGGACATTGTCATCCAAACTTGGGCCCTGGGATTTGCTGCAATGGAGAAAGCAAGCTTGGGAATATCTTTGCTCCAAAGTGCTTCCACCCAGATGTGACACCTGTTGTTTCTCACTTTTTACTGGCCAAAAAGGTCACACAACTGCACTTTAGCAAGGCAGGGAAGTATGGTTTCCCCATGTGCCCAGAAGGAAGGGGAGAACTGGGAATATTGGTGAACACTGGCAATGCTCCAAAGCAGTAGAGACTCCAGGCAGCTCCCCTGATAGAATCAAGTCTGGACTGCTCAGAATTGTCAGAAGCAATAGAGGCTTGAGGGGGCAATCTGGTGAATGAGCCACTAGCCTCAGGCTTTCTCTCCTTCCAGTACCCTAACTAGGCTTTGAAGACAGTGTTTGCTTTAGCCTATAGGAATGTTGTGGCCTCACTGTATTGGTTCTTTCAAGAAAGGGGAGAGAAAATATAGACAGGAGGTTCATATTTACCCCTTAAACAAATGTTTTCTATACCAGTATTAAAACCCCCAGAAGCTTGATCTTTGGAATTTCCAGGGGTCCATCAGAGCCAAAGGGGTCAGTCAAGTTCGATCCTCAGCCTGCTTGCTGGGTGGTCCCTTCCTTACCCCGGCTCCATAGGTCCTGAAAACTGCTGTTCAGAGTTCCAAATGAACAAACACTTCCGGGAACACCAGTTAGCCTAAACTTGCACAAAATACCGCAAGTATTTTTTCTTTCTTGGCCATACCACATGGCATGTGGGATATGAGCTTTTACTTCCCCAACCAGGAATTGAACCCATGCCTCCTTCCATGGAAGCATGGAGTCTTAACCACTGGACCACCAGGGAAGTCCCCAAAGTTGCACAAAATAAAGTCATACTTCCCTCCAAAGAACACCAACATTGGGGAGATGGGGTGACACAGCTGAGAAAAAAATACAGAAATCACCCTCCTTTTAAAGAGTTACATGTATAACCAAAGTTTCTTTTATCTTGAAAGATACTCCCTTTTTCTGTTATCAAACAAGGACTCTTCATTTCCTGCTCTGAGACTGTTCAGGTTTCCCCCAAGAGCGAGGAGTGCGTCCTGCCTTTCCATTTGTACTTGGCCCCATAGCTTCATAGAGCAGAGGAAGATTATCCCAGAGGCAACAACTCAATCTCCGCTCCCTGTCCTCCACGCGTGCACACACTCACAGGGGATGAGCTGATTGGAGGAGTCACAGGCCACCTCTTGTCTTAGAGCTCTTTGGTGTCTGTCTACCTGAGGCCTGGGGTATAAAGCTGGAGTGAAACACGGCCCCTCCACAGAGAGCCTGGACAACTTCAGTGGCTGAATGAATGTTGCTTATGTTCCTTCTATTTGTGTTCCAGGCACAGAAAATTTAGAAGCACTTAGACAAACATTTGCACTTTTCAAGGGAGTTCCCTTGAAATGTTGCTGGTTTTTACTACTGTGCTCCTGAGAGGAGAAAGAGAGTTTTTGTTCACAACCAGACTGAGTGAAACACCAACCTGCAGGGAGGCCCATGGAGGGCCACCACTGTGGTTCCCAGTGGCCTAGCGGGAGTTCTGTCTGCCATATATGACCTTGAGGCCGAGGCCCACTTGTGGCTTGCTCACGATCCATTAGTAGGTCATGGCAATGGTAGTGGCAACCAGCATTAAAAAATAATAGTGACATGGGACTTCCCTGTTGGTCCAGTGGTTAAGAATCTGCCTTGCAATGCAGGGGATGTGGGAACTAAGGGTGGGGGAACTAAGATCCCACATGCTACAGGGCAACTAAGCCGGTGCCCTGCAACTGCTGAGCCTGAGCGCCACAACTAGAGAATCTCTGTGCCATAAGGAAAGATCCCGCATTATGTGATAAACACCCTGAGTGCTGCAACTAAGACCCTACACAGCCAAATAAGTAAATATTAGAAAAAATAATAGTGACAAGGTATTTGGGGAAATTTCAGCAAGCATCACAGATATTAAGAAAGGCATTATTTCATTAAATTTTTGCTTCAGTTATATATGTGTATGTGTATACTGGAGCCCAGTATAAAAATGTCCTCTCATTGGGGGTCACAATCGTGAATATTTGAAAGCCACTGTCATAGATCACTTTGATTCCTTGTATGTTTTCAAAGAGCATGGGGTTGAAAGTAAAGCACAGGACTATTTTGTTGATTAATTTTCTCAGCCAATTTATTTTCTTGCATCATCACTAAAAAGTAGACTAACCTTATTTATTCCCTGTTTAAAGACTTAGTTAGATCAAAAGAAGCAAGGTTGGGCATTTCGAAGAGCACCTGGGCAATTAGAAGGTAGAATTGAGGTGCTCTTTGATGGACTTGAAGAGGCAGGGTGAAGTGGTATGTGCAAACAAGATGGCTAATGGGTGTGCGGTCCTGCAGTGAGGTTCTGTAGAGGCCCACAGAGCGCTAATGGTTGTTTCATTTAATAAGTTAATAACTAATAATGTGAATGTCTTTGAAGGACCCTCTTGGTGTCTCACAGTGATATCTATTATTAAAGCATCCAATAAGATGAAAAGCAACCCCAAGGGTAAAAGATTGAGATCATGATCATTTAGGGAAATCCTGCAATGTCACCTCAATGTCCTAGTCCTAATATTATATATAACTTCCTTTATAAGCTGTTTCTAATTCTATTCCAAATGCTTGTTGCTGTGGAATTCAAATGGGTACCATTATTGACTATCTATTATGGGTCAGAGTCAGTGTCTGATCATCAAATTCTCTCATTCAGGCACTCTTATCCCCATTTTACAGATGTATTTAGAAACTGAGGTTTAGATAATGTTAGAAGTTAGAAGTAACTTGGAAAAGTTTTGAATCCAGATCTGTATACTCCAGACCCACAGTAAACTCTGCTGCCTCTAGATTTGATGTGACATTTTTCACCTGTGGAAACTTTTCTCTTCTGGAGTTAATCATTGAAGTTCAGAGGAAATGACTTAAAAAAAGATTCCAAAAGAATTGTATGCCGTGACCAAGCGGAATTTACTCCAGGCTGCCTGAACCTTTGAAAATCAATGTAATCTAACATATCAACAAACTGAAGAAAATCATATAATCATGCTAGTTGGCACAGAAAAAGCATTTGGAAAAATCCAATACCCATTGATGATAAAAACACTCAGCAAGTTAGAAATAGAGGAGAGTGATCTGAACTTGAGAAAGAAGCATTTAGAAGAAATCTGCAGCTAATATCATACTTACTGGTGAAGGACTGAATGTTTTCCCATAAAGTCAGCAACACAGGGAGATGTCTACTCTCGCCACTTTTATTCACCATAATACTGGAAATTCTAGCTAGTCATGAGTTAAGAAAAAGAAATAAAAGACCTACATATTTGAAAGAAATAAAACTGCCCTTATTTGCAAATGATATAATTTTCTACATAGCAAATTCCAAATAATATATCCCAAATTCCTAGAACTAAAAAGTATATTCAGTAAGACCACAGGGAACAAGATCAACACACAAAAATCATTCATATTTCTTTTTTTTTTTTTTTTTGCCACACCGAGTGGCATGTGGGATCTTAGTTCCCCGACCAAGGATCAAACCTGTGGCCCCTGCAGTGGAGGCACAGAGTCTTAACCATCGGACTGCCAGGGAAGTCCCCATAAGCAATGAACACATGGAAACAGAAATTAAAAAAAAAATACCATTTACAATCACTCCAAATGCTTAACATATACATGTAACAAAACATGTACAGCACCTGTATGAAATGCTGATGAAAGGACCGAAGATCTAAACAAGACACACTGTTCATGGATTGGAAGAGTCAACATTTAAAGGTCTTAGTTCTCCAGAAAAAGAATTCAGAATAATGATAGTGAAGATGATCCAGGATTTCAGAAAAAGAATGGAGAAGATGCAAGAAATGTTTACCAAAGACCTAGAAGAACTAAAGAACAAGCAAACAGAAATGAACAGTACACTAGAAATAGATTAATGGCAGAAAATCAAACAAATGTTTGGCAAACATGGATACATGGGAGAGACCCCAGAGAACTGAATAACTCACCAAAATGGCCAAAGCCCTCACCTTAAATACCGTCTTCAGCTAAAGACAAAAGAGGATGTTGGTGCTGGGGGACATCAGTTGTGGAGGTGACCAGGAAAAAGCACAGTGAGACAAAGGTAAGGTGGTTGTGCAGGTTTAAGTCCTTACCTTCTCCATTGATAAGAGTTTCTAGAGGTAAGGTTATCCGCCTCTTCCTGGTACTGTGGGAGACACCCTTATAAAGGTTTCCCTTCTTCAGTAAAGATCACTTATAAACATGTAACTTCTGCTTGGATTTCAGAGTACCTCCCAGGTCTACTGTTCCTTAAAAAATAACCATCCTAAAGTAATCCTTATGCCAGAGAGACACATTTTGGGGCAGCAAATGTTGCCCTCCTACAGAGTAATGCGATTTCTGTCACAATCTCAGCAAAGTCCTTGGTAGACTTAAGACAAGCATCTTTAAAGTTTATATAGAAAGACAGAGGCCATAGAATAGTTAAGCTAATCCTGACAGAAGATGGTAAAGGGGGAGGAATCACTCTATGTGAAGACTTAAGTCTTACTGTATAGTTACACTAATCAAGACAGTGTGGTATTGTCAGAGAGAGGAGCATAGAAACATAGGATCAATGAACAGAACAGAGAACCCAGAAATGTACCCACGCAAATAGGCTCAGCTCATTTTTTTTTCTTATTAATCCTATTTTGATTTGGATTTTTCTCAGTTCCCCATCCTGTGTTTTCTTCTTTATTTTTGGCTACTCTGGATCTTTGTTGCTGCGTGCATGCTTTCTCTAGTTGCGGTGAGGCTACTCTTTTCTAGTTGCAGTGGCTTCTCTTGTTGCAGACCACAGACTCTAGGCTCACAGGTTTCAGTAATTGCAGCACTTGGCCTCAATAGTTGCAGCTCAAGGGCTCTGGAGCACAGGCTGAGTAGTTGTGGCTCATGGGCTCAGTTGCTCCATGGCATGTGGAATCTCCCTGGACCAGGGCTGGAACCCATATCCCCTGCATTGGCAGGCAGATTCCTATCCACTGTACCACCAGGGAAGTCCTCAGTGCCTTTTGCACAAAAGTGCAAAAGCATTTCAATGGAGGAAGGATTGCCTTGTCAACAAATGGTGCTGGAACAATTGAACATTCGTGTGCAAAAAAATAAAACTAGACTCAAGCCTCACACCAGAATCAAACATTAACTCAAAATGAATTTTGGCATTAAATGTCAAATACAAAATTATAAAACTTTTAGGAAAAGAAAAATTCTTGGGATTTACAAGGCTACGGAGTTCTTTGACCTGACATTGTCAGGGAGAAAGTCAAAAGAGGATATTAGGCGTAGTAGTTTGGGACTTCACAGGCAGTGGAGGCGGAGGGCAGGCAATTCACAAGAGATGGAAAAGCAAATGTTTGGTAAATAAATGTTTGCTGAGCCATGCACAGACAGTGAGACTCACTAATTTTAATAGACTTCCCTGTGTTCCTCCCTGTCGACTCACTAGTTCGTACTTTAGTTATCTATGGTGATAGCTCTCTTCCTCTAACTGCCTAAAGAGGCAGGTCAAAGGTCCTTCCTGAGTCTTTGGGGCCTTAAAAATAACCTACATTAATCTTCAGGCCAAAGGGACACAATTCAGGGCAGTGTAGTTCGCTTCCCTACAACATGGTTGCATTTCTTGGTTTTCCCTGGCTCCCACCAATAAATTTCTTTGCGGACCTTTTTTGCTTTCTCTAGTTTAAAATATGTTCTTCAGCAAAACAGAACACTGTCCATTATGCAGAACATCATCAAACCCTCCCCCTCCCCCTGGGGCTTTGAAGCTTCTCTCTGTGAAGCTGAGAAGTGGCATTGCGTGTTTCCCTGGCATGTGTTTTAGTCTTATAAACAAGCATCCTCTGGTCTGGGAGCTGGTTTCCAGACGGATGAACCCACCAGAGCACATCACTAATTTCAGGTTAAGGCTGACCAAGAACAACTTGTGCTTTTTGGTTTCCCTGGCACATGGCTGATATCACAGGGCTGACTCATTGTGATTAATCCAGTGACTGCAGGCACAGCCTTGTGGAAAGACAAAGCCAGCATCACTTGTCTCACTTCACCACTGAGTGCCGAAGCTTCCATTTCCTCATCGGGAAAAAGCTTTTTACCTCAAAGAGCTATTGTGAGGCTTGGAGAGTTGAACTAGCTGTGAAACGCTTGCGCCAGCCAAGGAAATGTGAGTCACCATTTTGAGTCTCAAATAGGATTGCATTCAGCTGTGAGTAACAGAAACCTCCAAATACTCGTGGTTTAAACAAGGTAGAAGTTTATGTCTCTCTCATGATCAAGACTCAGGGAAGTTGTAGGGGAGGAAAAATAATTTTTCTTCTACCCTCCTGAGTTCTTAGCTGAGACCCCTGTAATAAAAGATGGATTAACAGAGAAAGGGGACTTCCCTGATGGTCCAGGGTTAAGACTCTGCACTTTCAGTGCAGGCGGTTCGGGTTCCATCCCTGGTCAGGGAAGTTCCACATACCATGAGATGTGGCCAAAAGGAAAAAAAAAAGCCTACAAGTTTTAATTAACGTGTATCTCCTGTATACCTGGGAGAGATCCAGGGAAACTGACTAAATCCCTGAGGTGGCCTAACCAGTTTCTATACCATCTTCAGTTAAAGATGAAAGAAGGTATGTGTGCTGGGCGTGGGGGACAGTTCTGGGGGGGGCAGTCACCAGGAAAATCATGGTAAACAAGGGTAAAGTTGTTATGTAGATTGAAGTTGGCACCTTCTTCACTGATCAGAGTTTCTTGTGATTTAGTCTTTCTTTCTGGTAAAGAGAGGGAGACACACTTACAAACGAAGATTTTCCTTATAAATGTAAGTGCCTCTTACAAAAGGGTAGCTTCTGTTTTCAGAGCTTCTCCTACGCCTCATTTCTCAAAATAATCAGCTGAAAATAATCCTTAGGGCTGTTAAAAAAAAAGACAATGGGCCCAAAATGGATTCACTTGGGCTAAACCCACGTTACCAAACCGACTTAACACCTAATTTAAATACAGTTTCAACCTCTCCCAGGAGTAGAATCTTAAGCCAGTCAGTTTGGAAGGTCAGCACTAATGAGGTAATCTGCCTGATGGACTCCTGCCATCTCCCAAAGGAGCATGACTTTGCCACAATCCTCTCTTTGCTAGAAACTTCCTTGTCCTGCCCTCTTCTGCCTATGGAAAAGCAAAATGAAAAGTCTTTGATTTTGTACAGCTCCTCAGAGCTCCTTTCTCTCTGCTGGATGGGATGCTACCCAGTTCATGAATCACTGAATAAAGCCAATAAGATCTTTACAATTGGGAATTCCCTGGTGATCCAGTGGTTAGGACTGATTCTGTTCTTCCATTGCTGGGGGTCTGAGTTCCATCCCTGGTTGGGGAACTACGATCCTGCAAGCTGCACAACATGGCCAAGAAAAAAAAAAAACAAAAAAACCCCAAACAACAAAAAAAGAGACCTTTATAATTTACTTAGTTGAACTTTTTTTTTTTTTTTTGCTTTGGCAAAGAGGTGTTTTTTGGAGTGATGCTGCCCTCCAAAATCTAAAGCTCTTAAGGACCCAGATTCTGCCTATGTTATTGGTCGTCTGTGTGTGGTTTCTCTTCTCACAGTCACCTCTTTATCCAAAAGGGCTGCAGAGCATCATCCAACTCTGTCTCCTCTACATAATACTTCACTCCTGTCACTTCTGTTACCACATGAGTGGTATGTTTCTGACATTAAACAATTCTGTGACACCAGCTAAGTGTCCTACAATTTAACTCAATTCTGACACCATCTACCTGGAGATAGAATCAGGCCCTTCTCTGATGTCGAAAGCTCAGCTCTGTACATGGGTGCCGGGTCAAATCTCGGAGATAGAGTTTTGGGTGAAGTAGAGAAGAGTAGCTTTATTGCACACTTTATCCATACTTTGGGGTATGGATGGAGAGGCATTTTTTGTTCACCAACCAGGAAGCTCTCCAAACACTGTCCTTTTGGGTTTTTGTGGAGTCATAATTGATTAAATCCTTGACCGTTGGTGATTATTTCAGTTTCCAGCTGCTCCCAGGAGGCGGGGTTGGAGGTGGGGTGGGGCTGAAATTTCTAACCCTCTGCTCACAGAGTTGGTTCCCCTGGCAACCAGTTCCCATCCTGAGGCTAATCCAGGAGCTTGCCCCAAACACCTAATTAACATACCCACTGGTGCTTCAGAGGAACTTGTTAAGAGTAACAGAAGTCACCTTCATGGATTTTATCACTTAGGAAATTACAAGGGTTGTAGGAGCTCTATGCTAGAAACAAGACCAAATACATATTTCTTACTATAAATCACAGTATCGTGCCAACATATCCTCAGTCAAGCCAGAAGGAGGGAGAAAGAGGGTGAGGAAAACCACATCTTCTATCAAGAACACTCTCTGACAGTTGCACAAACCCCTCTGCTCCCATCCGGTTGGCCAAACCCAAGTCACATGACTAAACCAAAATGCAGAGGAGGCTGGGAAATGTCATTTTTCTCCCACTCAGTTATATAGCCGGCTAAACAATGAGGATTCTATTACTGCAGATAAAGGGAGACTGCCACAACTTGGTTGGTACCCTAGGAAAGTGGAGGACTGTTATGTAACTTCCCCCAGTCACCTGGGGAAAGGTTGTGCCATCTGTCAGCAGACTTTGATTAAAGCAATCAAAATATTCACAAGTGTACTTTCACGTCCAAACTTCTCTAGGGTCACATCTGGACTAAAAGTCAGAGCCCCAGCCCTACACTCCCATCCCCACCCCTGAGAGAACTCACCCGACTTCCCAATTTTGTAAACTATTGTATGGTCAGGCCATTCATGATGGTTGCCATCTTGAATGACTGTACATCCCCAGCCAGACCAGTGCCTGCTTCATCTACACCTAATCACACGACTGACCTTCCTACATATTTGCTCCAGGCTCCAGTGAGTGGCTTGTTCTAATCTTTAGATCAGAACATCACCATAGAGCTTATCGGAAGGTTGGTGAGGGGTGTGCCCCTCTGCTGGTTTCCTTGTTAACCACTGACCAGTCCACCTGACATCAATTTCCCCTATAATTGGCAACCTCCTCCCGTCCCCAGACTGAAGACTGCCTCCACGACCTGCTGGCGAGATGTTGCTCCAGGGTTTTGCTTTAGATATATAAGCTTTCCCGTCCATTAAACTATTGCTGGAGAGCAAATGTCTCGTCCTGGGACCCCAAAGTGAACGGCCTTCACTCTGCGCAGGAAAGAATTCAAGAGCAAGCCAAAGAAAAGCCAAGGTGAGTTTATTTAGAGGGATATGCATTCCACAGGCAGAGTGCAGACTGTCTCAGAAAGTAAGAGTGGCTGTGGGGTATGGGGTCATTGGTTTCTTTGGACTGAATCATTTTATACGCTACCCAGTGGGAGGAATGTTCTTGCTGTTTCAGGGAACAGTGGGGTCTTGCCAGGAATTGGGCCACTGTCCACTTTTTGGCCTTTTATGGTTGTCTTGGAACTGTCATCGTGTGAGGGGGAGTGATTTTGACTGTTACAATGAAGGTGTGTGTGTGCTCAGTCAAGTCCGACTCTTTGCGGCCACATGAACTGTAGCCTGCCAGGCTCCTGTATCCAGGGAATTTTCCAGGCAAGAATACTGGAGCGGGTTGCCATTTCCTCCTTTGGGGTTGTTCCCAACCCAGGAACTGAGCCCGTGTCTCTTATGTCTCCTGCATTGCGGACGGATTCTTTACCACTAGAGCCACCTGGGAAGCGCCGTTACAAGGAAAGTATAATGAGCTAAAGGTCAACGACCGGGCTCTTCTCAAAGCCATCTTGGTTTGTCCATCCTTGTCCATCAGGAACCAACAGCTGGTTCCTGTCAGTTGTTCTTGCATTCCAGCTGTGCCCTCTCTTCATTTATTTAGTGGTTGCACCCTGCCCGCTTCCCTCCAGTCTCATTTCCCCCTCAGAGATTTTTCTCCCATAGTCTTCTGGGAAGCAGAAGGGTCATGGTTCTTCTGTAACTGCTTCAGAGCTGGGTAATGGTGTCAACCCTGCTGATCAGGGAGTAGAAATCTCTGGATGCTGGTCTAGGGGTCCCTGGGGCAGGATAGCTTCTTGTTTTAAGTCGAAGAGCAGTATGGGCTGGAATCCTTGCATAGCCATCATTTTGATGTGGAACTGTTGTAACCTGGAAAACATGAACTTTACCAAGTGTTTCAAGAGGCAGAGTCTGAAGAGGAGGATGACCATGGCTAGGCCTGGGAGGGGCAGGAACCCAGTAAGGCTATGGAGGATGCTCTTAACGAGAATCACATGGCATTAGGGTCTGACCCCTGGTTGTAGAGTGTAACCATGATGCTTGTTCATAAATCTTCTTGATGTCCATCTTGATCTGGCCTGCACTGTTAACACAAGTAGAGCAGGTTTCGTCTATGACTGCACAAACACCACCCTGCTCAGCCAGCAAGTGATCTAGGGCCTTTCTATTGTCCATAACCACACTGGCCAGTGAATTTAAAGAAGTTGAAAGTCTGTTTAGGGCATTTCCAGTGGTCAGGGCCGGACTCTCTATAAAGTGTTCGTTACATTTTCTAAGGTTACCTCATGGTTGGCAAAGCCTCCCCATGGAGCTGCCAATCCCCCTGCCAGTCCTATTCTTGCCAGTATTAATCCAATGGCCCTCCTGGGATGGTACTGAGTGGTACTATGTAGTGTTACTAAGAATGGGACCCAATGTCCTAATGTACCAGCAGGCTCCCTTGTGCCACACACTGTCGACATAAGGATAAGCAATTACACAGGGGCCAGTTTTTCTCCCAGCTCCCGGCTGCCCTTGTCTTTGGGCCCTCGTTCTGGTGAGTGCCACATATGCAGACATATCCTGAAGATGCAATAAGAGATCTGGGAGCAGGCTAATTTAACAAGGAAGCCGCCGTCTGAATCCAAGGAAGGGACGAGTTTTGAACACAACTCGGGGGTAAGGGCCCATTAATATATTCAAAATAGTTAGTTCTGGAGTATTCCATGCCCTTGGCTTAGATGAGATGGTGAAGAGGGTTTTACCTACAGCTTCTGTGGAGTCCAATTTTCAGCCCAATTTTTAGTCCATGGTACGTGGGCTTCATTCTCAGCACACAGTGGAGGTATTTGTGGGAAGGCAGTTTGGGTCAAGGTTCCAAAACGCTGTGATGATGTTACCATCCGGTGGCCAGGGATTGCTCCAAAGAGGCTCACCACAGCCAAGAGAACCATTAGAGGTGTAGTAGCATTGGAAGCATGACTGGTTTTCTGGATAACAAAAACAGCCATCATTAATGGAAAAGTTATGTCACCTTTTAAAGAGAGTTAGGCAGAAGGCAATGGCAACCCACTCCAGTACTCTTGCCTGGAAAATCCCATGGGAGGGGCCTGGTAGGCTGCAGTCCATGGGGTCACTAAGAGTAGGACACGACTGAGCAGCTTCACTTTCATGCATTGGAGAAGGAAATGGCAACCCACTCCAGTGTTCTTGCCTGGAGAATCCCAGGGACAGGGGAGCCTGGTGGGCTGCCGTCTATGGGGTTGCACAGAGTTGGACACGACTGAAGCAACTTAGCAAACTTAGGCAAAGTATTGAGCCTGAAGGGAGTAGTGACCAGCATGCTCAAATCTTGGGCATGGAGGGGAGTCGGCACTGAATTTTTGTGTGTGTGTGTTTTTTAAATCTTATCCTGTGCTGGGTCTTTGTTGCTGTGTGGGCTTTTCTCTAGTTGCAGTGTGCTGGCTTCTCATTGTGGTGACTTGTCTTGTGGTGGAGCACCGGCTCTAGGGCGTGAAAACTTCAGTATTTGGGGCATGTGGGCTTCAGGAGTTGAGACTCCCAGGCTCTAGAGCACAGGCTCAATAGTTGAGGCCCACGGGTTTAGTTGCCCCGCAGCCTGTGGGATATACCTGGATCAGGGAGCGAACCCATGTGTCCTGCTTTGACACGTGGATTCTTTACCACTGAGCTACCAGGGAAGCCCCACCATGTTTGAATTGATAATACTCTGTTGTGTGGACCTATTTGTACCTGTAACAATTGTTGTAAGCCAGGATATTTATGGTAGACACAACATTTAACTAGTTTTTCTTCTAGGGAGACTACTTTGCTGCTGTTGGTGCTAAGTCACTTCAGTTGTGTCCGACTCTGTGTGACCCCATAGACGGCAGCCCACCAGGCTCCCCCGTCCCTGGGATTCTCCAGGCAAGAACACTGGAGTGGGCTGCCATTTCCTTCTCCAGTGCATGAAAGTGAAGTCGCTCAGTCGTGTTCGACTCTTAGCAACCCCATGGACTGCGGCCTACCAGGCTCCTCCGTCCATGGGATTTTCCAGGCAAGAATACTGGAGTGGGTTGCCATTGCCTTCTCCGGGGCGACTACTTTAGATGTTGACAAAAGCATTATTTTCCCATTTTGCCTGAGCCACGACATTGTCAGAAGTCCTACTAGGAGTATCATAGCTTTTGACATCATATTACTATGTTTTTATCTCAGACCCAATAAGGATAAAGAAGATATTTACCAGGGCGAGGGGTTTCTGGAAAGCTGCAGAGTAAGAGCATGATAGAAACACACAGATTACTAGGCCAACCCACCACAGCCACATGAAGTCACTTACCTGTTCTCTTGAACAGGTTTCTGAGGTCTTCCACTGGCTCGCGAGAGTAGGTCCCCTCTGGTTCCTGTTAGGACTTAAAAGATACAGGTTTTATTCTAGACAGATGTACCCAACTAGTAACTGTCTGTAGCTTGTCAGCAGTTGGGGCACTTAGAAACATTTGATATGGTCCCTTTGGTTGTAGCTGGTACTTGGGTGACTCTTCACTTAAGTTTTTAGTAGGACAAAGTCCCCTGACTGGACTGAGACCTTGACCTTCTCTCTTGTGGGGGTGGGCAGCACGTTGTTTCTGTATTCTTGGATGGTCTTTTGAACCTGGTTCAAGTTAACAACTGGGGAAACCAGTTTATGGATTTCCTCATGGAATAAGAGATCTGAAGTTAAAAAGGGGTTTCCCATAGGTCATTTCAAATGGGCTACGTTTTAAAATTCCCTTTAGGGTCATTCTGGTCCACAGAAAGGCTACAGGCATGAGGGAGACCCAGGTTTCTGAAGCCTCTTAGCACAGTTTAGCGAGTGTTGTTTTTAGATTTGCTTTTTCTACCTTGCCTGATGACTGGGGCCTCCAGGAAGAGTAGAAGCCGTGGTTAATACCCGGAGCTGTAGAAACCTTGTGGGTCACCTTGGTGGTGAAGGAAGGTCCTTTATTACTCTGTAGGCTTTTGGGCAACTTGACTCTCTGAATTACCTATTATAGTAGAAATTTGGTGACACCTTGTAGTTTTGATTTTGATTTCTCTGATAACTAGCAATGTTGAGCATCCTGGCATGTGTCTTTTGGCCATCTGTATATCTTCTTTGGAGAAGTGTCTATTTAGATATTCTGCCCATTTTTTTTTTTTTAAAGGAATATAAAACTATTTATTGACCACTGTTCACCAGTATTTACAATAAAGTAAACAATATACAGTTGAATAACATTCTGATTACTACAAAGTTATTGTTTTTCTTGGCTTATGCTGAACTAGTAACCCAAAATACTGAGAAAATTGAGCCTTCATGTAAGGAATGGATTGGAGTCAAGTCTGAAAAAACATGCAGGTCAAGCCTAGATTAGAAAAGTTTGTTCACTCATTTGTTCCTGTAGATTGTAAATTGCCAATATTTATCTGATTAGGTTTCCATGAACAAATCTGAGACATCCCATGTGTCACAACCTTTCCTAAATATAGCACAAAGACTTCAATTTCTTGTAAAACAATGGTTCACCAAAAAGAACCATCAAGTGTCTGTTTAACTAAGTTTTGCTTTGCTATATTAAAACATACCAGAATTTTTCTACTTTTTTATTTGGTTGGGAAGGTTGTTGATGGTGATAAAAATTTTCCTTCCAGGGTTTCTGCATTTATATGCAGATATGGATGCTTTAAAAAATTACCCAATTTAAACTGCTTAATTTGTCTAATTACAAAATTATTTAATTTGAAAGGTTCAGACTTAAATTTTCAATCTAAGTTGCAGTTATTTCTTATATTGCTCAAAATGATGTAATTCCAGAACATGGGCTTATCCATCGTTATGAAAGGCTGTTGTTTAAATATATTTACCAAAACAAAAACCACAACAAAAAATTAACTCCCAACCATTTACATGTGTCTTTTATGTATACACATACAAAAAACTTAGAATGGTCCTCAGGCATATATGAGTTAAATGCTAAATTCTGATTGAGTAATGACTATGGAGATTTCCTCGAACATTTATAAAAACTGATCTCTAATGCTGAGGAAATAATATACCATGGTATCAAATTCTTTCCTACTGAAGGAAGCAACTACAGAAAGCTTTTATTTGTTCAAAGTAACCAGTGCTACAGATGGAAAAAAAAAACCAAAAAACCCAATGTAACTTCCCCAATATTACTTCAAAACAAACATATCAAACCTGATTTTCATTAGAGAATGTAGTTATTTCTTCACACTAATAAATCAAAAAACCAAGACCCACATTTTATATATATATATAAATATATATAAAAGGCAATGCAAACAATTATTGAGCTTCATCTTCTGGACAAGAATGCCAAGTTAGTCTCTCTTCATAAAAAGCAATTACAATTTGAGGACACTTCATATTTGCCTCTTTTGCCAGTACCAAGTCTGCCTCATCGGAATCTTTCCATTTCATGAGGAACATTAATTCTCCACTGCTGTCTGTGGCACCAATTATTCGTTCTGGATCAAGACCTCTGGCAAAACCTCTCGGTTTATCAGCAGCATCTCTTTTCTTCTTTGATTTGCTATCATCAGATTCACTGTCAGACAAAGATTTTCTTTTTGTTCCATCTTTTTCTTTACCAGCTTTTTGAGAATTAAGAAATGCTTCAATTAACTCTGGACAATCTAAATTTTCTTCAGGTTCCCAAGTATTGTCTGCATCTGTAAATCCCTTCCACTTCAGGAAATACTCCACCTTCCCATTCACTACACGGCGGTCCAGTACTTTTTCTACTACGAATTCTTCAGGTTCTGCCTCTTTAACTTTTTTACTCTTTCCATTTTGTTTCTTTCCCATTTTTTGCAATGTAGTTTTATTGGAGGCCATTTTTTATTGCAGACTTGAAGAGCTATTATTCACCGCCTCTGAGCTGCTCCGGGTCCCGGGTCTGCGGCGTCCTGCCCATTTTTTTTGATTGGATTGTTTGTTTGCCTGATATTGAGCTTTATGAGCTGTTTGTATGGTTTGGAGATTAATCCCTGGTCGGTTGCGTTGTTTGCAAATACTTTCTCCCATTCTGTAGGTTGTCTTTTTATTTATGGTTTCCTTTGCTGTGCAAAAGCTCTTAAGTTTAATTAGGTCCCTTTTGTTTATTTTTGTTTTTATTTCCACTACTCTAGGAGATGAATTCAAAAAGATATTGCTGTGATTTATGTCAAAGAGTGTTCTGCCTATGTTTTCCTCTAGGGATTTTACAGTATCCGGTCTTAACATTTAGGTATTTAACACATTTTTATTTTTCTGTGTGGTGTTCTAATGATCTATTTTCATTTTTTACATGTAGCTTTTATATTTACCAGTTTCCCCAGCACCACTTATTGAAGAGACTTTTCTCCGTTGTCTTTCTTCCATTGTATATTCTTGCCTCTTTTGTCATAGATTAATTGACCCTACATAGATGCTTGGATATATTTCTAGGCTTTCTGTCCTGTTCCGTTGATCCATGTCTGTTTTTCTACCAGTATCATACTACTTTGATTACTGTAGATTTGTAGTATAGTGTGAAGTCAGGGAGCCTGAATCCTCCAGCTCCATTTTTTTCCTCAGGATTGCTTTGGCTATTTAAAGTTTTTTGTGTTTCCATACAGATTTAAAATGTTTTTGATCTAGTTCTGTGAAAAATGCCATTGGTAATTTTTTAGGGATTGTATTGAATCTGTAGACTGCCTTGGGTGGTATAGTCATTTTGATAATATTGATTCTTCAATCCAAGAACATGGTATATCTTTCCATCTGTTTGTGTCATTTTTTTTTTGCTTTTTCTGTATGCTATTTATTTTATGTATTTATTGAACTTTTTATTTTGTATTGGGGTATAGCCAGTTAACAATATTGTGATAGTTTCAGGTGAACAGCAAAGGGACTCAGCCATACACATACATGTATCCATTCTCCCCTAAACTCTCCTCCCATCCAGGCTGCCACATTACATTGAGAAGAGTTCCCTGTGCTATACTGTAGGTCCTTGTTGGTTATCCATTTTAAATATAGCAGTGTGTACCTGAGTTTGTGTCATCTTTGATTTCTTTCATCAGCATATTATAGTTTTTGAAGTATAGGTTTTTGTCTCCGTAGGTAGGTTTTTTTCCTATGTATTTTATTCTTTTTATGAGATGGTAAGTGGGATTGTTTCCTTAATTTCTCTTTCTGATATTTTGTTGTTAGTGCAATAGATTTCTGTGTATTAATTTTGTATCCTGCACCTTTACTGAATTCATTGATGAGCTCTAGTATTTTTCTGGTAGCATCTTTAGGATTTTCCATGCATAGTATCGCGTCTTCTGCAAACAGTGACAGATTTACTTCTTCTTCCCCAATTTGGATTCCTTTTCTTTTTCTTCTTTGACTGCAATGTCCAGGACTTCCAAAACTATGTTGAATAAAAGTGGTGAGAGTGGACATCCTTGTCTTTTTCCTGATCTTTTCTTTTTAATATATATATTTTATTGAAATATAGTTGACTTACAATGTTTCAGGTGCACAGTAAGGTGATTCAGTTAAACAAATACACATATATTATTTTTGAAATTATTTTCCATTGTAGGTTATTACAAGATAATGACTATAGTTCCCTGTGCTATATAGTAAACCTTTGTTGCTTATTGCATATCTATTTTTAAATTAGATATCTAGTATTCTATTCATACTGAATCAAACAAGTGGAATCAAAATGTCATAATTTTTTAGTTAGGCAAAAATTCATAGGTTTTCTAAAATATATTTATTATATATATTTATATGTATACAAAAGCTTTTCTACTACACTTGATAAAGGCTTGAGAAAGAACATTAAAAAAAAGAGATGGAGAAATTGGAGAACATAAACTAAATGAAATGGGAGCACTGAATATGAAATAGAAAAAGTGAAACAAACTAGATAAAAGTAAAAAATCATCATATAGTCCAGTTGTTTTTAAACATGACTGCTCATTAGAAACATATCTAGAGCTCTGGAGAAAACAAAAAATCAATACCTGAGCATTTGCATTTTTTGAAAAATTTCAAGATAATTCTGATATGCATCTGGATTTTAAATGATTGCAGGTTTTTCTATTAAATGGTAGTTTTAGTGATATAGAATTCTATTATTTTTCTGTTGACCAGTCAGGATACAATGGTATTAAGTGAGTAAATTACATAATCACGAGAGTAAAAGATGTTTATCAGTTTTCACAATCAATAGCCAGACAAAAAATCAAAGATAATTACAATTGCAAGTCATAATAGGAACAGGATTAACTTAACAATATAAAATAATTACATACAATTTGGGGGGTTGGTGGTCAGGCAGAGTGATGTGGTAAGTGGAAGTTCATACATGCACATGTTTTAATCCACCCAGTCTTCTGTGTCTTTGGTTGGTGCATTTAATCCATTTACATTTAAGATAATTATTGATGTGTGTGATCCTATTACCATTTTCTTAATTGTTTTGGGTTTGCTTTCTGTAGGTATTTTCCTTCTCTTGTGTTTCCTGCCTAGAGAAGTTCCTTTAGCATTTGTTGTAAAGCTGGTTTGGTGGTGCTGAATTCTCTTAACTTTTGCTTGTCTGGAAAGCTTTTGATTTCTTCATCAAATCTGAAGGAGAGTCTTGCTGGGTAGAGTATTCTTGGTTGTAGGTTCTTCCCGTTCATCACTTTAAATATATCATACCATTCCCTTCTGGCTTGTAGAGTTTCTGTTGAGAAATCAGCTGATAGCTTGATGGGAGTTCCCTTGTATGTTATTTGTTGTTTTTCCCTTGTTGCTTTTAATATTTTATCTCTGTCTTTTTGTTTGATTGTTTAGTTTGATTACTATGTGTCTTGGTGTGTTCCTCCTTGGGTTTATCCTGCCTGGGGCTCTCTGTGCTTCTTGGACTTGGTTGACTATTTCCTTTACTATTTTTGGGAAGTTTTCAGTTATTTTCTTTTCAATTTTCTCAGGTCCTTTCTGTCTCTCTTCTCCTTCTGGGACTCCTATAATGTGAATGTTGGTGCATTTAATGTTGACCAAGAGGTCTCTTAGGTTGTCTTCATTTCTTTTCATTCTTTTTTCTCTGTTCTGTTCTGTGGCAGTGATTTCCACCATTCTGTCCTCCAGGTCTTTTATCCATTCTTCTGCCTCAGTTATTCTGCTATTGATTCCTTCTAGTATATTATTCATCTGTTTATTTGTTCTTTAGTTCTTGTAGGTCTTTGGTAAACATTTCTTGCATCTCCTCAGTGTTTGCCTCCGTTCTTTTCCTGAGATCCTGGATCATCTTCACTATCATTATTCTGAATTCTTTTTCTGGAATGTTGCCTATCTCTACTTCATATAGCTGTTTTTCTGGGGTTTTATTTTGTCCCTTCATCTGGGACATACCTTTCTGCTTTTTCAGCATGATTAACTTTCTGTAATATGGTTTTTGTTTTAGCTGCTGTGGGACTGTGCTTCTTTTTACTTCTTCTGTCTGCCCTCTGATGGATGAGGATAAGAGGCTTGTGTAAGCTTCTTGATGGGAGGGATTGATGGGTAAAATAGGGCCTTGCTCAGTAAAGCTGTAATCCAATTATCTGCTGATGGGTGGTGTCGCACTACCCCCCAGTAGTTGTTTGGCCTAAGGCAACTCAGCCCTGGGGCTGACAGGCTCTATGGTAGGGTTAATGGTGAACTTCAAGAGGGTTTATACCAAGGGGGACCTTCCAGTGCCCCTGTCTTTTGGTCCTTTATTGGATCGGAACCTGGTGGTCCGGAGTCGATGATGAGAGAGTGAAAGAAGGAAAGAGGCTAATATCCCCTGGGTTATGCAGCTGGCTTTTGCACTCTAGGGAATCAGCCAGAAATAGATATATATAGAGAGAGAAAGAGAGAAAGAAAGAAAGACATGGGGACCCAAGCTCTGACCCATGGGGTCAGAAAGAAAGAAAGACATGGGGACCCAAGCAAAGGTGTTTTAATCAGCATGGTGTGGCCATGTATACTGTCTTACAAGATAGTTATTCTCAGCAAAGATAAAGATTAGAAGGCGAGGGTGGGATGTTCTGAGAGAATAGCATCGAAACAAGTATACTATCAAGGGTGAAACAGATCACCAGCCCAGGTTGGATGCATGAGACAAGTGCTCAGGGCTGGTGCACTGGGAAGACCCAGAGGGATGGGATGGGGAGGGACGCAGGAGGGGGGATTGGGATGGAGAACACATGTAAATCCATGGCTGATTCATGTCTGAAAGGTCACGCTGATTGCAGGCAGAAAGGCGCCAGCCAGAAAATGCTGACAGAAAAACCGCCCCCCCCCCCCCCCCCCCCCCCCGCCGAAAGGTCTCAGATAAGCCCGCTGCCAGGCAGACTGACAGGGACAGATATCCACCAATCAACAGCCCATTGCCAGGCAGACTGATGGACGCGAAGGCGCCAAGACTCCGGCCAATCAAAAAAGCGACGCGGGACCTAGAGGGCCAATCAGCACCTTGGTCCCGCCACTTCCGTATCCGCCGGGGTATATAGGTGTTGCCACGCCTCCTCGCAGATTGCAGACTCCCGTTTTTCCTCGCTCGCGCGTGGGAGCTCTGCCCAGGAGCGATTGTCCAATAAAAG
Source organism: Cervus elaphus (assembly GCF_910594005.1). Lineage (NCBI taxonomy): Eukaryota > Metazoa > Chordata > Mammalia > Artiodactyla > Cervidae > Cervus > Cervus elaphus. The sequence goes on along the minus strand of NC_057848.1, from coordinate 134,188,985 downwards.
CCTTTTGATACTCTGGCGCCCCTTTGTCTTGTCGCGCCATGTCTTGTCGCGGCGTTTTTACATCTGGCGCCCAACGTGGGGCTCGAGGTGAGGGCCCTGGCTCACGCCGTGCGGGCCCCCTCGAGCTCCACCGCTGCGGCCATACGCGCCCCAGCCATGGACCAACCTCCCGGACGGCAGACGACGGGGTAAGTCCCTCAGGCTTTGGATCCCACCACCCTGGACGACCACTTCCGAGGGCCAGATAACCGGTGCGCACATATCGGGCCCTCCTCCGGCAGCTGTGCCTCCTCCTGGTTCTCAGCTCGTGCTGGAGACGTCCTAATCAGCTGAGTAACCCCCGGTCTCTCTCGAGACCTCCGGCCGCCTCTGTTTGCCCAGGGACGCCTGGAAAATAGAGACTAGCCCCCAGTCTCTCTCGAGACCTCCGGCTGCCCTCTGTTCGCCCGGGGCCGCCCGGACAATAGAGGCTAGCCCCCCGTGGTCGCCATGGGGTCGACGGCCTCCAAACCCGAGTCCAATTGGTCTACTCCGCTAGAATGCCTGCTAACCAACGTAAAAAATCTGAGGTTAATGGGCTACATCAAGCCAAAACAGCTCACTTTTTTGTGCTCAGAGGCTTGGCCTCAATACCCCCTAGACAATGATTCCCATTGGCCCCCCACAGGGACGCTAGACTTTGATGTCCTCCGTGATCTGGATAATTACTGTCGGAGAACGGGAAAATGGTCCCAGGTCCCCTACGTACAGGCTTTCTGGACACTGCGCTCCCGCCCTACCCTTTGCACAACCTGCTCCCCGACCCAAATTATGCTCACCATGGCTCCAAAACGGCCCGCCTGCCCAAATCCAGACCCCCCTCCCAAAGAATCGCCAGGCCCTGAGTCCTCTGCCTTCTGTATTCCCCCAGAAGACCTGGCCACCCCCCCGCCCCCCCGCCCTATGCTCCTCTGACTCCAGCAGTACCATCCTCCACTCCCCCTTCTCTGGCTCCAGCAGTTCCATCCTCCACTCCCCCTTCTCTGACTCCAGCAGTTCCATTCTCCACTCCCACTTCTCTGACTCCAGCAGTTCCATCCTCCACTCCCCCTTCTCTGACTCCAGCAGTTTCCTCCCCCCCTCCCGCTTCTCTGACTCCAGCGGCACCCTCCCCCACTCCCACTCCCCTAGCTGCCCCAACAACACCTCCCCACACCTCCTCAATCGATACACAACCGGCGGAAACTATACACCCCCCTCCTACTCCCATTCTCTATCCTCCACTACCCCCCCAACACCCTCCCCATCACCGGTCAGCTCACACACACGGTCCCATGGACAGCCGTCCCAAGATTCTTTTCCCCATGCCCCGGCCCCCCTACTCCCTCTGAGACAAGTAGCCGGAGCCGAGGGCTTGGCACAGGTCCACGTTCCCTTCTCCCTCCAAGACCTGTCTCAAATCGAGGCCAAGCTTGGGTCATTCTCATCCGACCCTATCCATTACATCAAACAGTTCACCCAACTGACCCGCTCATATGCCTTAAAGATATGCCTGGAAAGATATCTATGTGGTCTTAGGTTCCACCACCACCCCAGAAGAGCGACAAGCCATCTGGACGGCCGCTAGGGCCCAGGCCGACCAGAGACACTGCGCTAACCCCTCTCCCGAGCACCCCCCAGGGGCCCAGGCAGTCCCCGACACAGACCCTAACTGGGACTATCAGGAGACTGGGGGAGGCGAATTCAGGGTCAGGTATATGATAGAGTGCCTCCTGGATGGCATGGAAGCCGCTTCTAATAAAGTGGTCAACTTCCTCAAGCTAGATGAGATCACCCAGGGCCCTGATGAAAACCCCGCTATGTTCTTAAATAGGCTGACAGAGGCCCTTATCCAATATACCCAACTGGCTCCAGACTCCCCAGCCGGAGCAATCACTCTGGCCAATTGTTTTATCTCCCAATCGGCCCCTGACATCCGAAAAAAACTGGCCAGGGCTGAGGACGGCCCTCAGACTCCCATATGAGACCTGGTAAAAATGGCCTTTAAAGTTTACATGCCCGGGAAGAGACTGCAGAGGCTAGTCGTAAAGCCAGACTGAGACAAAAGGCCGAACTCCAGGCCAGCCTCCTCAACCAACAAACCCAGGCTCTGGTAGCAGCCCTGCGGCCGGCGACGGGCTCGGGCCCACAAAAACCCCCACCGGGGGCCTGCTTCAAATGCGGCAGAGAGGGAAACTGGGCCAAAATGTGTCCCAACCCAAGACCGCCCACAAGGCCCTGCCCAAAGTGCAGGCAATGCGGACACTGGGCAAGTGACTGTCCCTCGGCCTCTCGGGCCCTGACCCCAGGGGGTAAGGGACCAGAGCGACCCAAGATGACTCCGAGCCCAGACCCCGCCCTACAACTGCTGACCTTCGATGAAGACTGAAGCCGCCCAGACTCGGGAACCCCGATAACCCAAGCCGAGCCCAGGGTAATGCTCCAGGTAGCGGGTAAGTTGATCGACTTCTTGGTTGACACGGGGGCTACCTATTCAGTCCTTCCCTCTTTCAGAGGCACCTTGCATCCTTCCCGGGTCTCGGTAATGGGAATTGATGGCCAGCCATCACAGCCTTTAGAGACCAAGCCCTTAAACTGTCAATTAGACAATTGTCTATTCACCCACTCCTTTCTAGTTATTCCCTCCTGTCCGACCCCTCTGCTAGGGAGAGATATTTTAACAAAACTCAAGGCTACACTTCACCTAGCCCCAGGGCCTTTCCCTTCCACAGGCAGATTCCTACTGCTACTCACCGGGTCCTCTAGCTCCCAAATAGATCCCCAGGTTTGGGACACCGAGATCCCAACAATTGCCCGACACCAACCCCCAGTCCTCGTCCACCTAAAAAACCCCACCTGTTTTCCGGCTCGGGCCCAGTTTCCCCTGTCCCAGCCAAGCCTTCGAGGGCATAAGCCAATCATTGACCACCTCCTGGGACAGGGCCTACTGGTCCCCACCTCGTCCCCATGTAATACCCCATCCTTCCGGTCCGTAAGGCCTCAGGAGCCTACCGACTAGTCCAAGACCTCTGGCTTATCAACGAGGCCATTGTCCCTACACACCCACTGGTCCCCAATCCCTATACTTTATTGTCCCAAATACCCACGGGCACCACCCACTTCACGGTAATCGATCTCAAAGATGCATTCTTTTCCATCCCAATCCACCCTGACTGTCAATTTCTGTTCGCCTTCACCTGGACTGATCCTGACACCAGACAGGCCACTCAACTCACGTGGACGGTCCTGCCTCAGGGGTTTCGAGATAGCCCTCATTACTTCGGCCAGGCCCTGGCCCGAGACCTGGCCCTCTGCCCTCTTAGCCCTAGTACCCTACTCCAATATGTAGATGACCTCTTACTATGTAGCCCTTCCGAAGATCTCTCAAAACAACACACCACAGCTGTCTTTAACTTCTGGCCCCCAGAGGATACCGGGCCTCACAGGCAAAGGCCCAACTCACCCAGTCCTCAGTTACTTACCTGGGATTACAAATTACCCCCACCACCAAGGCCCTCACAATTGACCGTTGCCAACTTCTCCGGTCTATCCAGCCTCCAACTAGAGGCCAAATCCTGTCTTTCCTGGGCCTGGCGGGATTCTTCCGCCATTGGGTTCCCAACTATGCCTCACTGGCAAGACCCCTCTATACAGCAGCAAAAGAAACCCCAAAGGGGCCACTCTCCTCACAAAACGAGGTCACCCGAGCCTTTCTCACGTTACAGTCTGCTCTGACATCTGCCGCTCCCCTTTCCCTGCCTAATCCAAACTACCCTTATCATCTCTATACTGATGAAAAGGGGGGGGATAGCCTTTGGGGCCCTGGTACAGCTGGTGGGCTCTGAGTTGCTGCCTGTCGCCTTCATCTCCAAACAACTAGACCCCACTGCCAGGGGATGGTTCCCCTGCCTGCGGGCACTGGCAGCAGCAGCAGCGGTTTACATGGATGCAAAAAAGTTACTTCAAAATCAACCTCTAACCATTTTCTCCCCTCACCGCCTCAGTGACCTCCTGGCCTCCAGATTCCTCTCTGACCTCAGCGACTCCAGACTACAGCAGTTCCACTTAATATTCCTAGACAACCCGCAGGTCACCGTGGGACGTAGTTCCCAGCTGAACCCGCTATCTGCGCTTCCCTCTCTCCTGATTTCCTCAAGAGTCCCTGCTCACCAGTGCACCGAGATCTTGGACTCTCTGACACAGCCACCTCCAAACCTCTTTGCAGAGCCACTGCCGGATCCCGATATAACCATGTTTGTCGACGGGAGTTCCAAAAAGGACCCAGATGGGCGCCGGGCAGCGGCATACGCTGTAGTCACCCTACAGGAAGTCCTTGAGGCCCAACCCCTCCCACTAGGAACAACTTCCCAAAAGGCAGAACTAACTGCATTGACCCGAGCCCTTCACCTAGCAAAAAACAAAAGGGCCAATATCTACACGGACTCTAAGTACGCTTTCCTAATTGCCCACTCACATGCGGCAATCTGGAAAGAGAGGGGCTTTCTCACAACTAAAGGCTCCCCAATATGTAATGCCTCCCATATTACCAAACTACTGGAGGCCATCCCCCTGCCAAAAGAAGTGGTCATCTTACAGTGCCGGGGACACCAGGCAGCTCGCGATGAAACAGCCCAGGGTAATAATTTGGCTGACCAGGTGGCCCGACGAACCACCCTGCAACAAGAGGTGGCCCCTTTACTGGTCCTAGAAACCTCCTTTACCCCTAAATACACCAAGGCAGAAACCAGAACTCTACTTGCCCAGGAGGGGACACAAACTCATCCTTCCAGATGGATCAGCCTCCACGAAAAACTGGTCTTCCCTGAACAACAAGCCATTACCATCATAAAGCAGATCCATGACACCCTCCATATCGGACCGCGAGCGCTCTCAACTTTCCTTAGCCCGCTCTTCTCTCCTCTTCACCTTAGACAGGCCATCCAGACCGTACGTTGCTCCTGTCTGACCTGCGCAACGATCTCTCCTCAAGGAGGGCTCCGCCCCCCGCCCCAGGAAACCCACCAGCTGAGAGGACATCTGCCCGGTCAAGATTGGCAGGTGGACTTCACTCACATGCCCAGACATCGGGCTTATCGTTATCTTCTGGTACTCGTGGACACATTCTCAGGATGGGTCGAGGCCTTCCCCACCTCTTGCGAAACGGCCGCAATAGTGTCCGAAACGCTGGTCAAACACATCATCCCCCGGTTCGGACTCCCTAGCTCCCTCCAATCTGATAACGGACCTGCTTTTGTTTCGCAGATAACCCAGCAGGTAGCTGCAGCCCTCAACATCACCTGGCATCTTCACATCCCGTACTGACCCCAGTCATCGGGTAAGGTAGAACGGGCCAACGGGGTCCTCAAGGCCCACCTTGCCAAGCTCGCCTCAGAAGTGCGGCTCTCCTGGGTCGACCTCCTCCCCTTGGCTCTTACCTGCATCCGCACAACACCGCACTCAAAGACAGGTTTGACCCCCTTCGAACTGCTATACGGCAGGCCCTACCTGCTGACCCATCTGCCTCCAGAAAAACCACCTCCCCTGGCCAATTATCTGCCCCTCTTCACCCGCCTGCGCGCCTTACTCAGGGAACACGCAGATCGGGTCCTGCCACAACCTGGAGACGGTGACGGCTCCATCAGACCGCTGTCGCCCGGGGACCAGGTGCTACTCAGGACCCTGTCTCCTGGGCCCCTCCAACCTCGTTGGACGGGTCCTTACACAGTAGTCCTGACCACCCCCACCGCAGCCAAGCTCTCAGGCCTCGAACCCTGGTACCACGTGACCAGGCTCAAACGAGCCCCACCCCGGCCTTCCAGAAAGAGATCCAGGCTTAGACTCGGGTCCAGAGGCTTCGCCAGGACACACATACCAGTCCTCTCTAACGGGGCCCACAAAACTAAAAATCTCCCAGACCCCCTTCCCACCAGAGGCCAAAGAATGACAGGCACCCTCCTATTGCTTGTTCTCCTTGGTCAGACCTACGGGGGATTTGATGACCCAACTAAGGCAAGGCAAATCCTGGCCAGGCAAATGGGAAAGCCTTGCGACTGCGCCGGGGGGACTCTCTCCCAATATCCTAAGGGAAGGGTCAGACACGTCTAATCAGTCAACTGCAGGGACAAAATGGCTTACAACTTTATAGGGTTGGGATACGAGCCTTCCTCAAATGGATACTCACGCATTGGAAAAGCCAATTCATGGCAATGCGTTAACGCCATCCAGACCCCAGAACCCCTGCCCCCAGGTCAGCTCAAGAACTGCTCTTGCTTAGAATACCAGGAAACTCTCCACTCTTTATGCAACCTTAAGGAACAGGCACGCCAATGCAGGGGCCCAAAAAATAAGACTTATTGGACTGCAACACAAACAGGACACTTCCCAGGTACATCGGGCCCAGGCCCTTCCTCACCTGCGTGTCCAAATAAGGCAGGTAAAGAGGTCTGCTGGAACCTAAAGGCACCCATACACATCTCAGATGGAGGAGGGGTCCAGGATATGACACGAAGGGAACAAGTCCAACAGAAACTCCAAGAAGTAATAGACCACTACTTCCCAAAAGTCCATTACCATCCCCTGGCCCTGCCTGACCGGCGGGGCCCTCTACAACTAGACCCAGCAACAACAAACTTAATACAGCTAACATGGAACACCCTAAATCAGTCCAGCCCCGAATGGGCCCAAGATTGCTGGATATGCCTAGCCGTAGGTACCCCTCGCCCGCTAGCTGTGCCGGCCAACCTCTCCCAACCGGTCAACACCTCCGTAGACCCAGCAGCGTGTAAAGTGACACCACCCTTGCGGGTACAACCGATAGAAGCCTCAATAGGATACTGCCTACGAGGCCAAATAACAGACAACGAGACAGCTCTAGACGTGGGGGTGGGAGACTTTGCCAGCTGCACCACAATACAGAACATCACCACCTCAATATGCGCCCCTCATCCCCTGGTCTTTGTCTGTGGAGGAAACCTGGCCTATACTTTCCTCCCTACAAACTGGACTGGAACCTGTGTACTCGCAGTCCTGCTCCCAGACATCGACCTGATATCAGGAAAAGAACCAGTCCCCATACCCACACTAGACCATGTGGCTGGGAAAAAGAAGCGAGCCATCCAAATGGTACCCCTGCTGGTGGCACTGGGCTTATCCACCAGCTTAGCGGCAGGGGCAGCAGGGGCAGCAGGGATCGGCCTCTCACAGCACACATACGCCAAGCTCTCCCAACAGATCATATCAGATGTCCAACATGTGGCTGACACCATGTTAGAACTTCAAGGGCAAATAGATTCTCTAGCAGAAGTTGTCCTCCAAAATAGACGTGGGCTAGACCTCCTCACCGCCCGAGAGGGCGGCATATGCCTTTTCTTACAGGAAAGATGCTGTTTCTATGCCAACCGCTCCCGAATAGTCCGGACTAAGATTAAAGAACTACAGGATGACCTGGAACAAAGGCGCAGACAGCTCCAGGAAAGCCCCTTCTGGACCGGACTCAATGGTTTACTCCCAAACCTCTTGCCCTTTCTAGGCCCTATACTCCTGCTGGTCATAAGCCTCACCATAGGCCCCTGCCTCCTCCAATTTATTTTTCGCAGAGTCCACGAAATAGCGCAGGCCGCGACCGGACGGGCCATGATACTAACAGCTTACACTCAACTCAATCAAGAAGACATAGACCTACCTCACAACCCCACATAAGCTGACCTTTCGTCCCGACCGCCCCTGACCCCCACGTCGCCCTGTCCAGCAGGAAGTAGCCAGGAGACAAACGTCGCCCCTTGTCCTATACCAAAAAGGCCGGGATGAAAGGTCACGCTGATCGCAGGCGGAAAGGCGCCAGCCAGAAAATGCTGACAGAAAAACCGCCCCCCGCCGAAAGGTCTCAGATAAGCCCGCTGCCAGGCAGACTGACAGGGACAGACATCCACCAATCAACAGCCCATTGCCAGGCAGACTGACAGGGACAGATATCCACCAATCAACAGCCCATTGCCAGGCAGACTGATGGACGCGAAGGCGCCAAGACTCCGGCCAATCAAAAAAGCGACGCGGGACCTAGAGGGCCAATCAGCACCTTGGTCCCACCACTTCCGTATCCGCCGGGGTATATAGGTGTTGCCACGCCTCCTAGCAGATTGCAGACTCCCGTTTTTTCCTCGCTCGAGCTTGGGAGCTCTGCCCGGGAGCGATTGTCCAATAAAAGCCTTTTGATACTCCGGCGCCCCTTTGTCTTGTTGTGGTGTTTTTACAATGTCAATGTATGGCAAAAATCACTACAATATTGTAAAGTAATTAGCCTCCAACTAATAAAAATAAATGAAAAAAAAAATTCCAGACTTAGAAAACACAAGGCGATCCCCATTAAAGAGAGAAGAGGGTACTTATCACCATAATGGGAAACTAACAAAGGAAATGCCTGAATTCCTCAGCCCCCGGGGAAAGGCGTGCCTCTCCTCTCAATTCCTGAATATTCAGGAATTAATAAGGACCAAAGGATTCCTGACAGAGCCAAAATAGCACACAGGAAGCCTCCTGTTAAATGCTTCCTGACCCCTGTCCCTGTGGTGAGCGCCTGCCTGCCCACACTTCCACGAGAGGCCCTCCAACACTAGCAGGTATGTTTGGTTTAGTCTCCTGTGGGGTCACTGCACCTCTCCTCTGGGTCTTGCTGTGCACAAAACTCCAAGACTCTGGAAGTCCTATAATCAAATCCCACTGTCCCTCAAGGCCAAATTCCCTGGGCATTCTCAGTCCCTTTGTCGGATCCCCAGGTTGGAAAGCCTCATGTGGGGTTCAGAACCTTCACAACAGTGGGAGAACTTCTTTGGTATTACTATTCTCCAGCCTGAGGGTCACCCACCTGGCAGGTATGGGATTTGATTTTATCATGATTGTGCCCCTCCTACTGTCTCGCTGCAGCTTCTTAGTCTTTGGATGTGGAGTATCTTTTTTTTGTGTGTGTGTGGTAGATTCCAGCATCTTCCTGTCGATGGTTGTTCAATAGCTAGTTGCAATTTTGGTGCTCTCGCAGGAGGAGATGAGCACATGTCCTTCTACTTTGCCATCTTGAACCAGAAGCCTGTTCCTGATCTTAGAGGGAATGTTTTCAGCGTTTCATCATTGAATATGATGTTAGCTGTGAGTTTGTCATAATGGCTTTTATTATGTTGAGGTATGTTCCCTCTATGCCCATTTTCTGGAGAGATTTAAAAAAAAAATCATAAACGTATGTTGAATTTTATCAAAAGATTTTTCTGCATCTATTGAGATAGTCATATGATTTTATTCTTCAGTATGTTAATGTGGTGTATCACTGATTAATTTGTGGATACTGAAAAATCCTTGCATCCCTGGGATAAATTCTACTTGATCATGGTGTATGATCCTTTAGTGTGCTGTTGGATTCAGTTTGCTAGTATTTTGTTGAGGATTTTTGCACCTGTATTGTATCATCAGTGATATTGGCCTCTAATTTTCCTTTTTTTTTTTTTTTTGTGGTATCTTTGTCTGGTTTTGGTATCAGGGTGGCCTTATAGAATGAGTGTGGAGGTGTTCCTTCCTCTGCAATTTTATGGAATAGTTTCAGAATAGGTATTAACTCTTCTTTAAATGTTTGACAGAATTTGCCTATGATGCCATCTGGTGCTGGACTTTTGTTTGTTGGGAGTTTTGAAATCATAGCTTCAAATTTCAGTACATGTAATTGGTCTGTTTACATTTTCTATTTCTTCCTGGTTCAGTCTTGGGAGATTGTACCTTTTTAAGAATTTGTCCATTTCTTCTAGGTTGTTTATTTTATTGGCATATAGTTGCTTATAGTACGCTTTTATGGTCCTTTTTATTTTTGTGGTGTCAGCTGTAACTTTTTTCATTTCTAATTTTATTGATTTGGGCCCTCTCCCTTTTTTTGTGATGAGTTTGGCTAAAGGTTTATCAGTTTTGCTTATCTTTTCAAAGAACCAGCTTTTGCCCATTTTCTGGAGAGATTTAAAAAAAAATCATTGATATTTTCTATTTTTTCTTCTCTATTTATTTCTGCTCTGATCTTTATGATTTCTTTCCTTCTATTACCTTTGGGTTTAATTTGTTGTTTGTCTAGTTGCTTTAGGTGTAAGATTAGGTTGTTTATTTGAGATTTTTCTTGTTTTCTGAGATTAGCTTATATCACTGTAAGATTACACCTTAGAACAGCTTTTTGCTGCATCCCATAGGTTTTGGATTGTCACATTTTCATTTGTTTCTAGGTATTTTTTGATTTCCTCTTTGATTTCTTCAGTGATCCATTGGTTGTTTAGTAGCATATTGTTTAGCCTCCATGTTTGTGTTTTTTTAGAGTTTTTTCTTTCTAGTTGATTTCTAATCTCATGGCATTGTGGTCAGAAAAGCTGTTTCATGTGATATCAATTTTCTTCAATTTACTGAGACTTGCTTTATGGCCCAGAATATGATCTGTCCTGAAGAATGTTCCATGTGCACTTGAAGAATGTGTATTCTGCTGCTTTTGGATGGAATGCTCTATAATATCAATTCAGTCATTTTGGTCTAATGGTGTCACTTAAGGCCTGTGTTTCCTTATTGAATTTCTGTCTGGATGATGTGTCCATTGATGTAAATGGGGTATTTTTTAAAATGCATTTTTATTAATTTTTATTGCAGTATAGTTATTTTACAATGTTGTTACCTTCGACTGCATAGCAAAATGAATTAGCTGTATGTATACATATATCCCTTCCCTTTTGGATTTCCCTCCCCACTTAGGGCATCACAGTACATTAAGTAGAGTTCTCTGTGCTATATAGTATGTTCCCATCAGTTGTCTATTTTATATATAGTAGCAATAATCCCAATCTCCCAATTCATCCTACCCCCCTCATCCACCTTGGTATCCATATATTTGGTCTCTATGTCTGTGTCTCTATTGCTCCTTTGCAAATAAAGTTATATATACCTGTTTTCTAGATTCCATATATATATATATATATGCATTAATATACGACATTTGTTTTTCTCTGACTTACTTCACTCTGTATGACACATTCTAGGTCCATCTATGTCTCTACGGATGACCCAATCTTACTCCTTTTTTATGGCTGAGTAATATTATATTGTATATATGTACCACATCTTCCTTATCTATTCCTCTATTGATGGACATTTAGGTTGTTCCATGTCTTGGCTATTGTAAATAGTGCTGCTATGAAGATTGGGGTGCATGCACCTTTTAGAATTAGAGTTTTTGTCTTTTCTGAATATATACCCAGGAGTGGAATTGCTGGATCATATGGTAACTCCACTTTTAGCTTTTTTAAGGAAACTCCATACTGTTCTCCACAGTAGCTGCAATTTACATCCCCATTAACAGTGTAGGAGAGTTCCCTTTTCTCTACACCCTCTCCAGCGTTTATTATATGTAGATTTTTTGATGATGGCCATTCTGACTGGTGTGGGGTGATACCCCATTGTAGTTTCGATTTGCATTTCTCTAATAATTAGCAACATTGAGCATCTTTTCATGTGCCTGTTGGCCATCTGTATAACATGTATCTTTGAATACTACAGTTTTGCTTGTTTTCAATGTTTAAATGGAATCATACTCTACATATCTCTTTGTGTGTAGCTTCTTTTTATTTGGCATTATATTTATGAGTTTTACTTCTGTTTTGTGTGGTATAGTTTGCCCATCTTCCTTGCTTTGTGATATCTCATTGCATGAATATGCTACACTATATATACTTGCTCTACTGCTGCTGGATATCTGGATTATTTCCACTTTGGGGTTCTTAGGAATAATGCTACTATTAATATTCTTCTACATATTGCTATTCTGTACAAGTATGTACATTTCCATTGTATATATACCAAGGAGTGGAATAACTGGGTCATGGGTTATTCATTAGTTGATAATGCCAAATTGTTTGTCAATTACAAGTTACATTTCCTCCCAGGCAGTATGAAGTCCCCATTCCTCCACATCATTACCAGTACTTGCTACTGTTTGATAACGCCAGAGTGTGTGTTGACTGTATAGTAGTATCTTGATGTTTTAATGTACGCTTCTCTGATCACTGCTGATGTTGAGAATATTTTTATGTTTCTTGGTTAGTTGGATACCTACTTTTGTGAGGTACCTGTTGAAGTCTTGTACATTTTTCCACTGGATTGTTTATCTTGTTTATTTGTAGGAAATCACCCATTGACATATTTTGTAATATTTTCTCCCATTTGATGACTTGCCTTTTCAGCTTCTTAATCATTTTTTTTGATAGTGTTAATTTATTCTTAAGATCCTAAATTTAATACTCTTGTTTATCAGTCTCTTTATGATTTATGCTTTTTGTGTCCTGTTTAAATCATCTTCTCCTACCCTACATTATGAGGATATTCTAGAATACTATTTCTGTAGAAGCTTTATTGTTTTGCCTTTCACAATTCAGTTACTCTGTTGTGTCTGACTCTTTGCCACCCCATGGACTGCAGCATGCCAGGCTTCCCTGTCCTTCACTATCTCCCGGAGTCTGCCCAAACTCATGTCCTTTGAGTTGGTGATGCCATTCAACCATCTCATCCTCTGTCGTCCCCTTCTCCTCCTGGCTTCAATCTTTCCCAGCATCAGGGTCTTTTCCAATGAGTCAGTTCTTTACATCAGGTAGCCAAAGTATTGGAGTTTCAGCATTAGTCCTTCCAATGAATATTCAAGATTGCCTTTCACATTTAGATCTATATTCTGTGCAGACAATACATATTTTGTGTGTCTGATGTAAAGTATGAGTCAATATTTTTTTTTCCACATGTTTATCCAGTTGTTGTCACATTATTTATTGAAAAGACTGTTTTTTCCCCACTGCCCACCTCTCTGCTAAGGTCCAAATATGCTGGGACTCTTTCTGGGCTATTTTATGCTAATATCACACTTGGCTACTTATTATAGCTTCATGGTAAATCTTAAAAGTCTTTAGAGTCACAGACATAGAAAATAAACTCATGGTTATGAAAGAGGAGAGGGAGGCAGGGAGGGATGAATTAGGAGTATAGGATTAACAGATACAAGTTACTATATATAAAATAGCTAAGCAACAAGTATTTATACCACAGGGAATTATACCCAATATCTTGTAATAACATATAATAGAATATAATTTGTCAAATACAATATTGTAAATCAACTATATTTCAATTAAAAAAAAGTCTTTAAAGGAGTTTCTCACACCTTGTTCTTCAAGTTTGTTTGCCTTGACTATTCTAGATCCTTGGAATTGTCATGTAAATTTTATGATCAGTTTGTCAAATTCCACAGATAAACAAAAAAAAAAAAGCCCAGCCCTTGAAATTTTGAATTTTATTACATTGAATCTGTAGACTATTTTGAAGAAAATTAGCGCCTTTATGAGGTCGCCATATTCCCAGTCATAACTATTGTGTCTTTTTCCCTTTGTCTTCTTTTAAGCTTTTCAATCACATTTTATAAACTATAACCTACATAGGAGTCTTCCATGTCTTTGGTTAGACTTATTCCTAGGTGTTTGATGTTGTTCAAATCTTCTATACCCCTACTAATTTTTTGTCTGCTTCCCTATCATTACTGAGAAAGGGATATTATAATAGCCCACTATTATGTTGATTTGTCTATTACTCCTTGGACTTCTGTCATTTTCTCCCTGTACTTTGAGGTGAGGTTACTAGGTAATTACCTATATAGAATTGCTATATCTTCCTAGTGATAGGATGATAAACTTTTTTATCATGATGAAATGATCTCTAGTAATGCTTTCTGCCTGAAGTCTATTTTCTTTAAAATTAATATAGCTTCTTTTGGCTGTTTTCACAATATATGTTTTCTGTCCTTTTTTTTTTCTCAATTATCATTATTTTCTTTTTTTTTCCATTTATTTTTATTAGTTGGAGGCTAATTACTTTACAATATTGTAGTGGTTTTTGCCATACATTGACATGAATCAGCCATGGATTTACATGTATTCCCCATCCCCATCCCCCCTCCCACCTCCCTCTCCACTTGATCCCTCTGGGTCTTCCCAGTGCACCAGCCCCGAGCACTTGTCTCATGCATTCAACCTGGGCTGGTGATCTGTTTCACCCTTGATAATACACATGGTTCGATACTGTTCTCTTGAAACATCCGACCCTGTCCTTTTTATTTTAAACCTTTATGTAATGCTTATGACGTCTTATGGGCTTCCCTGGTGGCTCAGAGGTTAAAGCGTCTGCCTGGAATGCAGGAGACCCAGGTTCGAGCCCTGAGTTGGGAAGATCCCCTGGAGAAGGAAATGGCAACCCACTCCAGTACTCTTGCCTGGAGAATCCCATGGAGGGAGGAGCCTGGTAGGCTACAGTCCATGGGGTCACAAAGAGTCAGACACGACTGAGCGACTTCACTTTCACTTAAGATGTCTTATAAGTCTAGAGACTAATTTTTAAAAAGTACAGTCTGATCATCTTTTTCTTTTAATTGGAATGTTTAATCTATTTCCATTTAATGAAAAATTTGAAATATATTTGGGTTTGCATTTATTTTCCAAGGACCTTCAATTCGTCCCTTCTGTTATTGTTTCTCTTTATTGCCTTCTTATGGATTGACTTGTATTTTTATTTCGCTTGGAAGTTACACTTTTTTAATTTTTGTTTTAATGGTTACTCTAAAATTGAACCCCTGACTCACAAAAGTTTAATATTTAGTTAAGACTCATACCCTCTCCCTTGACAATGTAAAGACCTTAAGACATTAACTCTTCTAAAAAATTTTATTTTTGGATTGTGTTTTTTTAAAAAATATTTGTTTTTGGTTGTGCTGGGTCTTCATTGCTGGGTGCAGCTTTCTCTAGTTGCAGCTAGTGGGGGCTACTCTTTGTTGAGGTACGTGGGCTTCTCATTGCAGTGGTTTCTCTTGTTGCAGAGCACAGGCTCTAGAACACACAGGCTTTGGTAGTTTTGGAGCACAGGCTCTAGAGTGTGGGCTCAGTAGTTGCAGCACACGGGCTTAGTTGCTCTGTGGCATATGCAATCTTCCCAGATAAGGGATCGAACTTGTGTCCCCTGCATTGGCAGGCAGATTCTTAACCATTGGAGCACTAGGAAAGTCCCATGTTAATTCTTTTTGCCTCCTTCCCAACTTATGTGTCAGAGTATGTATTTTAATTCTGTGTATATTTGAAACACAACTGAACATTCAGTTCAGTCGCTCAGTCATGTCTGACTCTTTGTGACCCCATGGACTGCAGCACGCTAGGCTTCCCTGTCCATCACCAACTCCCGGAGCTTGCTCAAACTCATGTCCATCGAGTCAGTGATGCCATCCAACCATCTCATCCTCTGTCGTCCCCTTCTCCTCCTGCCTTCAGTCTTTCCCAGCATCAAGGTCTTTTCCAATGAGTCAGTTCTTCACATCAGGTGGCCAAAGTATTGGAGTTTCAACTTCAGCATCAGTCCTTCCAATGAATATTCAGGACTGATATCCTTTAGGATGGACTGGTTGGATCTCCTTGCAGTCCAAGGGAGTCTCAAGAGTCTTCTCCAACACCACAGTTCAAAAGCATCAATTGTTTGGTGCTCAGCCTTCTTTATGGTTCAACCCTCACATCTATACATGGCTACTGGAAAAACCGTAGCTTTGACTAGACAGACCTTTGTCGGCAATGGACCATTAGTGTTACTTATTTATATACATGTACCCATCTATTTACCTATTTTCTCCTCATGTGCTCAGTTATTTTTTGTTGTTCTTCAGACATTGTATCCGCTAAATATTTGCAGCAAATAGATGAGACTGCGGCCGCTGCTGCTGCTGCATCGCTTCAGTTGTGTCCGACTCTGTGTGACTCCACAGACAGCAGCCCACGAGGCTCCTCTGTCCCTGGGATTCTCCAGGCAAGAACACTGGAGTGGGTTGCCATTTCCTTCTCCAAGGCATGCATGCATGCGAAGTTGCTTCAGTCATGTAAGACTCTGTGCGACCCCATGGACAGCAGCCCATCAGGCTCCTCTGTCCACAGGATTCTCCAGGCAAGAATACTGGAGTGGGTTGCCATTTCCTTCTCCAGTAGGTGAGGCCTAGGATGATTATATCTTCCTCTAGAGATGAATGACATTTCTTTTTTTCTGCAAGGCACCTGGGCACAAACCATCTGTGATTCCTTCTGTTGAATGTCAGGGCTTGAGAAGGTTTGAAGCAGAGGGGTCACTGTGAGGGTCTACTGATGGGTCACCCTTACTCTTAGGAGGTAAACTCTCAGGGTCCCCACTGAAAGTGAGGGAAGTTCACTAGCTCATCCTCAACCCCTCACCTTCCAAATACGCCCTGAGTCTCATCCCTTCCCTCCACCCCTGGAAGCTGCTCCAAGTGCTACTGGGCCTCTTGGCCCCCTCCTCTGGAATGGGCAAATGCCCCCAGAGGAAAGTGGCCCTAAATGCTCACTCATTCCCTTAGACATTAGCTTCCTCTAAATCCTGGTCCTGTAATTCTTCACTATCTTGTTAGTTTACAAATATCTCTAAATATATGTTTTAAATATTTCAATCAACTGTTTCAGTTGTCTTACGTATGAGGATTGGTTCAAATCACATAGTCTACTATTAGTAGAATGTGAAATCTGGTGGCTCAAACGTAAAGAATCTGCCTGCAATGAAGGAGACACAGGAGAAGTGGGTTCGATCCCTGGGTCGAGAAGATCCCCTGGAGGAGGGCATGGCAACCCACTCCAGTATTCTTACCTGGAGAATCCCATGGACAGAGGAGCCTGGTGGGCTACAGTCCATGGGGTTGCAAAGAGTCGAACATGACTGAAGCGACTTAGCTTGCATGCATGTGTGAAATCTGTTATTAAGACTTTAATTTCTAATTGTCCTGATTATTTGTGAGTTTTGAGAAAGGCCATTTTGATTTTATCTTCTGTGACTTGCTTGTTTATGTATTTGCTCATTTTTTCTCTTTTAAATTTTATAAATAATGGATGATAATTCTTTGTCAGTTAGATATGCTGCTAGCATTATCTCCAGGTTTGTGGCTTATCTTTTCAGTTTGCTTATGGCATCTTCTATAAACAGAACTTTTTCATTTTTAATTTAAATTAATTCAGCTTTATTGATCCTTTTCTTTCATGGTTTGTACATTTGATTGTTAAATGTTCTTGTCCTTTGTTCATATATTGGGATGTTAGTATTTTTAACCACTTTATATCAGTTCATTGTATAATAAATGTATCAACTCTTTATATATCATGTTTGCTGCAAAATGTCCTTCCAAGTTGGTGGTCTGCAACTTTTCGATGGAAAAGTTTATATTTTTATGAGATCAAATCTTTTGGTTGCTTTGTGACTTCTGTATAAACTTAAAAGTTACTCTCTTCTAGAGTTTTCCTGACTAACTCTGTGTTCTTTTCATCTTCTATCCTTTCATCGAAGAGTTCTTTGTCTAAAACTAGTTTTGGTATAGGGTGTCTTAATTGTCTTAGCTTTGGAACAGATTACAATCTGTAAGGGTTACTCATCCCTCCTTGATTTTCTTTCCTAGTATTTCCTTTAATTAAAATTAGAAAAAAACCCCCACTGTTTATTCTTCTAGATGAATAGTCATTTTGTAAAGTTTCAACATTTTTGTTTGGATTTAAAAAAAAACTTTTTTGGCCATGCTGAGCAGCATGTGGGAACTTCCCCGACCAGGGGTAGAACTCTCATCCTGGAAGTACGGCATCTTAACCACTGGACCACCAGGGAAGTCCCTGTTTGGATTTTGGTTTGGTGCTGTATTAAACTTCCACATTAATTTGGAAAAAATTGATGCCATTAAAATACTTAGCTTTTCCATTCAGGAAATTTGTTTATTCAAGTCTTTTATATTCTCAGTGCAGCTTTGAGGTCTTTTCTTATAAATCCCATGTATTTTGTTGGTTTATAAAAACTTGTTTCAATGGAGAATAGCATCTGCTTTTACCATGAACATTTTCTAACTTTATTGCTAGTATATAAGGATAGCATAAGGTTCTGAGTGATTTTGCACCTGCTCTTTATTAACTTGAATGGCTTGCCAGTTGTTCTCATGGGTATTTCAAGGTACATGATGGTATTATTAGCAAATATGCACAGTTTTGTCTCATCTTTTCTAACTTTGATACTACTTTGCTCTGTTTTTGGTTGGTGTTTTAAAAGCAATATTAATCATGGCAGGAGGATTATATTTTAGTGTGTGTGCTTGGTATGTGTTGAGTATGCCCCCCTCACTGCATCAAAAATATAGATATATTGAGATATATTACTGTGGAAAAATACCAGCTTGGTAGAAATACAGTGTTTATAGCAATTGTCTCCAAGTGGCAGAATCTGGCTGAATGTCTCCTTTTTGTTTATCCATATTTTCTAATCATTCTAGGAAGATCAAGTGTTATTTAGATAATTTAAAAGATAATTACAATTGTAATGTCTTTATTGTGTCACTTTTAGGTGGATCATGTTGACTATGAGTTGAAATAGCTATTTATCTGCTGAAGACATTTTCTATCTTATTTGTAAGAGTTTTTATTTGTCTTTAGAAGTGCAGGCTGAATTTTGTGAAATTTTTTTTGGCAACTGTGAAGATGATCATATGATTTTTTTTCCTTTTTTTTTTTTGTAATTGAGGTCTATTTTATGTTCAGTAGAATGTGCAGATCTTAGGCGTTCGGTTTGATGTGTTTGGCATATACTGATGTAACCACCACCCCAAATGGGAAATAGAACATTTCCACCACCCTAGAATGTTCTAGGAGAAGTCCTGTGGTAAGCTGTTGATTCGTGTGACTCTGGCCTGTGGCCTGTGAGCGGGCTTGATTCTCCTGTCTCCAGCTTCAGTTTAACATCTCATGTCAGGTCCCAGTAGGCTGTCTCCTCTGGTCATTCATCATACCATTCTGGGGACAGAAGGGAAAACAGATTCTCTGCCAAGCAAGTGGCCATGGGGAGGGAGAAATAAAGCTGCCTCCTGAGATGTGAAGAGGGAACTGCAGATGCTTGAAGCTTTTAGTGATTTAGCCTAAGAATGTGTCTCTGGCCAAACTGTTTCTGGGCACCACTCTCTGAAATGTGAGGATGGGGGAGGACCATAGAGAGAGGCCAGTGCATACGGTGTCTTGACCATGGAGTTTCACTGTAGGCCTGTGTACTGTTCCTGGAGAAAATCAGATGCCACTTTGCCTGGTCCTTTAACGGGACTTGGTACTCTCAGGGTACTCACAGTCACTACTCTCGGTGACCTTGAACTCCTGGTCAGCGTCTGCTACCCTGCACCAACGTAGCTGGGTTCTTGTTGCAGATCTGCAGGCTCTGCTGCAACGGGTCATGGAATGATCCCCAGTGTTGTTTATTCAGCTTATCATATTACTGTCAACTGGGCAAAATATAGAAGTACATGTTTCTATTCATTCCTACCAGCTTAATACTGACATGTTGGATGTGTCTTCAATGCCCCGAAGTGCAGAAAAGGAGCTTAGTAGTAGCATTATGCTTTTGGTCACCTGTACATCCAGGGTATGAAGTCTGCAGAAAGATCATTTGTGTGCGTCCATGCTAAGTCGCTTCAGTTGTGTCCAACTCTTTGCGACCCCATGGACTGTAGCCCGCCAGGCTCCTCTGTCCATGGGATCCTCCAGGCAAGAATGCTGGAGTGGGTTGCTGTGCCCCCCTCCAGGGGATCTTCCCGACCCAGGGATCAAAACTTTATCTCATGTCTCCTGCATTGACAGGTAGATTCTTTACCACTAATGCCACCTGGGAAACCCTGAATCAGATGACTTGGGGATCCCTGAATCAGAAGGCCGGAGGCTCAGATTTCTTGTCTGAATGTGACTCAGACTCTTCTGTGTGTTTTCGATAGGGTGAGGTTTACCTGACTGAGGTAAATAATTGCTCCTGTTTACGTTTCCTTAACATGTGTCTTCTCAAAGTGAGCAGTTAAAAAAAAAAGGGTGAGCCCTGATAGTATATTCAGGCCCAGCTATTTCTAGGGGTGAAGGCACTGGATCCATGCAAGTGTGGGTTTCTGAAGCCATCCTGGTTTTGTACTTGGGCAGAGAGCCCCCGGGCCAGGAAGGCAAGGTGTGAAGTAGGTCACTGAGGCATACACGGGGGCGTCTCAGGTCAAAGCCCGGAGGCCAGAGCCAAGCACTGAAGCCCAACGGTAGCAGGCTCCCTCCTGAGGCTTTCCATGCAAATGTCAAGCAAGGGACGGCCTTTCCAAGCTGGGCGCCTGTTCAGCTTGAATCAGCTTAGTCACCTCTTCCTAAGAGCTGTCGCAGCTTGGATTTTTTTTTTTCCTTTTTCTGTTTTAAACCTGAAGCTATTTAAAGCCTGCATCCAAAGGCAAGTAGTTGAGCTTGCAGTGCCAGGGGGCGCGCGCCTCTGGGAGGGGGAAGGCCAGGCCTTTATGGGAAGGTCTGCAAGGCCTAACCCTCTCCCTCTCCCTCTGATCCTCGGGTGGTTGGTCCTGCAATCTGAGGAGACAACTACCTTTTCGTGTTTTATACATTTTATTCATACATTTCTCCAACTTTGAAATGACAAAAGCCCAATTCTATGGTTTCCCATTACACAGCATCCTACAGGTATGTATATTCTACAAAGAATACTATGGAGTTTCTCTTCCTCCCCTGTCACACGAGAGACAACTGATTAGGGTTGCGTTGACTTGTCCTGTATCGGCAGCGCACCAGCGTTCTGGGTGTTCTGGCGACAGGGCAGAGGGATCAGGGCAGGAGGGCGTGTGCTAAGGCATGTAAATAGATACACACAGAGAGAAAGAAAAGCGGGACATTTACAAAGAATCCGAACCTTTCCGATGCCCTCACCTCCGGGGTGTTGGAGGACACAGACGCTCTTGCACACTAAGGCTTGGCTGTACCCTGCAAATACTTACAATTGGATACGGTGAAATATACAACAACTGTTAACATCGCTCTCTTTTAATCACTGAGACAATACTTCAAAACCTTTTATAAAAAGGCAATTATACATACAGAAAAAAAAAAAAGGAACACGTTGGCAAAACTTTATGCAAAATAACCCCAGAACTGAGTTTGAATGGCGACGTGCCTGCCTGGCAATTAAACACGATGCTATGGTCTCTGCACGTGGGGATTGGGATTGTTAGGCCTTTGTGTCAGCTCCTGGGCCTGCTGCCCCCACAGGTTCTCACCCCCTGCACAGGCGCCTTCCGGGGACACAGCAGAGACCAGAAATTGAGTCCCCCAATTCTTGGTTTCTTTAAAATGCAAATAATAGCCAGGGCTGCTCACGGTGGAGAAACCCCTATTTCTACCCCCGAGCAGAACTCCTTCCAAGAGACTGCACAGCCTCTGGGTCCCAAGATGGTCACCCCTAGGGCTTGATGGGTGAGACCACTGGCATGTTCCTTTGATCACATGTGGGAGAGAAGGGAAGGAACACAGATGGGGCAGCGAAGCTCCAACGTTCTACGTGTAGAGAAATAGGGGGTTGTGCTTGGGGCCAGAAACGAGGTCCCCCGTGTGTAGTGCCAAACATCTCTTTCTGTTTTCTTTTGCTCGGTCCATTTGCACAGGGTCAAGAGAGTTGATGGTTAGGTGAGGGATGGGGGGAGCTCTGGATTTTCTAAATGTCAGCCCACCTTCTGCAGCCCAAGAGTAACAGAGAAGACCAGATAAAAAGGATGTGGACTGGTGGACACAAACTTTCTTCCTTTCTGTCACTTCCTGGATGCCTGTTACCCCTAAACTTCACTCACTAAACTGGAAGACCCAAGACTTCCGATAGCTCCAAGTTTAAGGCAAACTGATGATTTGAGTGGGTGTGGGCAAAGCCAACCAAGCATTGAGCCTTACAGATGACGTCCTGTAACCAAAGACACCAAGTGGAGAGGAAGACCTTCTAAAGGGTGGAAAAGTTCTACCAAATGAAACAATTCATGAGGAAAGCTTGTAGCCCTTCTGTAAGCTGCAGTGAGAAGCAAAAGATCTTTCTAAGAGGAGAATTAATAAGAGGCGCAGAACAAGAGAAAGAACACTTGGGGACCTTGGTATCTAAGCCGTTGGAAACAGGATGGAATTAGGAGGCTGTGTTCAGTTCTGGAAAAACAAGCCCTTCCTCCGTGTCTCTCCCCCCGCCCACCCCCGCCACGCACACAAACACACACACTGGTTTGACGATAGGAAATAAGCAGGAGGATGAGAATCCACAGGGGCTTGTTTGGAATGCTGATTGCAAGATGCCTTCTCTTCTTTCCAAGGAGATAGCCTGGGAGGCATTAAGAATATATTAATCAAGAAATGTTCTTGCTAGCTTTAGCGGTATATTCATTCTCTTTGCCCTCAAGTGACTGATCTGAAATGAAGAAAAGGACATCAGGGGGAGACAAGAGCGTTTGCTTTGGGTCACCTGTCTTTAAGGGGCAGTGTCCATGCCGGACATTTCCACTGCTCAGTGTCCCCAAGGGTGGCTCAACTGATTACACTTTTTCCAGGAATGAACTCAAAGGCTTAATGAACAGATTAAACTACAAGTGATTTAAAAACAAACCAAAAAAATCCCCTCTATAATCATGAGATCAAAGTCTTGAAAAATAATCACAGCATGGAGTCCAGGCCCAGTGGGCTGGCCCCATCAGTGGGAGATGGACTGGGCCCTGGGGAAAAAGGAGCATATGCTGGTCCTTTGTGCGGTAGGGGCTTTGCAGCATCTTTGGATACCCCACTGCTAATGGGATGGGCTCAGAAGATGCCTTCTGAATGCAAATTGCCAAGAAGTAGGTCACCCATTTCTGTTCCTCTCTGAGCAAATATTTTAAACCATCTCACCTAACAGGAGATACACTTAATTGCTTTTTAAAAGGCTACCATATTATCTCAACACTGGGATGCTTCCTGAATTAAACTGAGTGACATTTTCCTTTTTAGTGTTAAAATTGAACATGCTGCCTGGGCAAAGTAATTACTGTTTTATGATTAGAAAATCAGGACATTCTTTTTAACAGCTAATTTGACATATTAACCCCTACCCCCCTTTCTTGCTGTGAGGAATAGGACTGGAAAGAGAGCCCTCAGAATATGGCTGAATTGACCAGTGTTAAGATTTAATAATCTAATCATCTGCTCTATTCTTTGAAAGGAAAAAAATGATTTTGTGGATGGAATGGAAACAGTAAAGCAGCTTTTGAGCAATTTTCTGATTGCTCAGTGGACAATTGTAATGGAGTGGCAGCAGCAATGTACTGTAACTACTCTGGATTCAGAAATTTAAGTCTTTTCTGCTAGGTCACAAAGACACTGCTTTAGGATAGTCGTATATTAGCAGAAGGGAACAGATGACCTCTTTGAGAAGTCAGACAGAATGCGTTCTGGGCGCAGGAATTTTGCCACCTGCACGGTGGTGAGAATGCCACCAGCCTGTGTACTTCTCAGTCCTGGGGCCAGACACTACACTGGCATTGCTTTTTTCTTCCTCTGCCTGACCTGCCTTTACCAGCATGGTGGGTGGCTCAAGACCGGCATCGTCAAGCATCCCCAGAGACTTGGTCTCAGAGGGCAAGTGGGCCATGGGGGTTCCTACCAGAGGGAGGGGGCTTCATTTCTCAGGTGTCAGTTGCATTCTTCTTTGTGCTTCATTGGAAAAGAGGTAGAGCGGGCATGCTCACACTGAGAAGAGCCCAGATTGTGACCAGTACCATCCTGGGAATGACTGGCTGGCCTTGGCGTCGCTTAGATTGCAGTCAGTCCCATCACAGCCCCAAACAGCTCTTGGGGTTTCTCCCTCCATCCAGGGTGTCTCTGGTTTGGTGGTTTGGTCACCCTGAGGTGGGACCCCAATGGAAGCAGTTTACTTAGCACTTTGTAAGCTGTATACTCAATCGGGTCACCGACAAAGGACAGCATCGGAGGAAAACCCAGCACTGTTCAGTAAGAGTAAGGGGAGGGGAGGGCGACACCCTCAAAAGAGTATACACAGGCCTTCTCTGTGTGGTCCTTCAAGAGGAGCTGTTCCGCTCAGAACACATCCTGCATGTCCTGCCGAGGCACAAAGCAATGAGGCCATCTAACCTACAAGAAGGAAACTCGATGGTATTTTTTTTCAAGGATCTCAGGTTAACAGAACCACTGACACTCGAATGGACAAACCTGCCACCGACCTCTGGCAAAAAGCGAGAAAACCGCCAGTCTGACTCACCTGTATTGGAAGAACGTGACCTCACAGAAGAGTGATGGGATGGTTAATGTCTCTGATGCAACAAGGACATGATTCTCCTGTGCCAAGGGATATAGCAAGAGGAAGGAGAAACCACATGTTGCCTCCAGCACACGGGTGGCCCTCGGGTGCACTGCGTTCTGGGAGCCAGATGAGGTCCCAGCTGTGCTCTGGTAGAGTATTTTATTATCCTGCCAACTGATGGTCATTCCTAGGCCTTCGATGGTTCAATGAGCATCTAAAGGATTATAAAATCTAAAAGGTCATCACCTTGTAAACCTGAACAAATCTATGATGAAATGAAGGACCCAAAGGCATTTAATTATTGAACACATAAAAGGAAGTATATTTAAAAAAAAATTGGTCAAACTGTCCTGTTATCATTTTAAAGGAATTTACAGGGCTGTTATAGATTATTCTTTTGGAATAATTCAGTTTATAGCAAATGCCTAAACTGGTTTCTTCATTGCACAGTATATTCTCTTAAAATGGGTGCTTTAAAACAATTACATACATATTAAAAATCCTCATTTCTTTGCTTAATTAAAATGTTAATACTCTCAGACAACACAGATCTGAAATGGTGAAACCAGCAATTCCCCCTCCCACCTTACAACAAATTAAATTGAGACAAAATTACAAACACATTTCACTACATGGTTATTATTAATAAAAATCAGTTTCTTTTGTTTGTTTTTTTATAAAGTTGCCCGAAATGCAAGGGATGTGCATAGGTTTACAACTTAGTCATAATAGCATTTTATTCTTATTCCCCTGGGTGTGCCCCGTGAACGGAATGTACTTTGTTGTAGATTACAGATTGTTTTGTCCAACACAGACACACCGACAGCATAAACGCTCGCGACTGTCCACATGCATTAAGAGTCAAGACCCAACTTCAAATCTCTAAAAGGTTTACAGGGTGCTTCAAAGAGACAGTATCACATTATCTGGATGTTACATAAAGGACTTAAAAAAAATACTATTCTAAAAAAAAAAGAGGAAAAAAAGGCCTTTAAAAATTTATGAGTTTTGTAATCACTAGACTGATTATTTCAAATAAATAAAGGAAAGAAAGATATTCCAATCCATAAAATCAGACTCTAAAAAGAATGTAGTGTTCCAACCCCAGTCAAGGTAACAGAATCATTGTTTATTATTATTAAAATAGATTATAGAAAGCAGCATCTATTTTGTGCAGTTTTTAGGGGCCTTGGAAATAAAAAGCTATGATTTCCAAAAATATAACATTCCAAAGGATTGAATAATACATACATTTAAAGATACA